>NC_089281.1:9299955-9652117 GCF_963678975.1 Dysidea avara
CTTCATATATTCATCTTCAGTGGCCAGATGGATAGTTACCCTGCTCAAATTAGCTCACTGATGCATTTAAGTCACATTCAGTGAGAAGTACTTCAGCTACTGCAGCAGCATCAGCTGGAATTACAGCAAATCAAAATAATGTATGCTGCTGATGGGATATTTGAATCTGTTTTTGAGAGGTTTTATTGCAAACCAGTTAGTGGGACAAACAGTGCTGTCCTCATCCTCAACAGATTCTCCACAAACATCACATTGATATGTGATCCGAGCATTCTGAAATGTAATTACCTGAATGGCTCAGATCACAGAGTGATTGCCAGCTATTCTGGATTACACGAGGAATGTGAGGTGAACATATCAACGTTCCACCCACCCCTTGCCCGTGAATATGTTTAACTTGTCTTGTTTAGGGAGAAGAGCCTCCCACCCAGTTTGATGTATATAGCGAGCAGAGTTTCCCTATCTCTACATTGCTCCAATCAGCAACAATACATATGTTAGCCGTAAAAAGGCCGATTGGTGTGAACACGTAGCAGTACTTATATGGCTGTCATAGTGATGTCACTTCCTGTTTTATTGTTAATCCTACAAAACCTTGCTGAAATCTGGAAACTAGGCCAAACACGTTAATATGTTCACCTCATATTCCTCGTGTATTCCAGAATAGCTGGCAATCACTCTGTGATTCTGAGCCATTCAAATAATTGTCCATAATTTTCATAGTGAGTAGATTGGCTGTAGAGACACTCAAACATAGCTGAAAGTGAAGCAAAAGAACCACTTCATGTTTCAGTAATTGCATGATAGCCAGGGGATGTGGCCATCATGATAGCCATTACACAGGGGATGTGTCTATATCATAGGTCTGGTGCTCTTCATTCCTTTTATTTTTTTAATGCTGTATCTGAATCATGTTACGAGAAAAATTATACTTGCTCTGAGCAAGTATAAAAAATTATACAGTACGTTTTAGTAGGGATCACGGAAATAGAAAGTAATGAAGGCTACCCACAGCCACACTAGCAGACGTTTATTCCCTATTTCAATCATGACTACACCACTGATATGCGGATTGCAGACTGTATATGAATGAAGTAATGATTAGATCTGCATCAGTTATCTTGTTTTATGGCTTTTATTTCTATACTGTATATGATCTCTACTCAAATGTCTTTATTTGTATATGAAGAGAAACTACCCATCTCTTGGTTTATAACTAGTAAGGTCTACATAGGACTTCTGGTGGGCACATCATCACCCATAGGATAGTGCATGCATATGCTTTTTTGTAACATGCAATATTTACGTATGCATTTACTACTATATATGGAACTGCAGGAAATAGATATAGTGTTTAGTGGAGTTATTGAGATCCACGAGATGACCATGCAGTTGCAGGCAGCACTTGAAGATTGCCTAGAAATGGCAGAAGAGAATCGTGATGACAATGAAGGAACATACAGTTGTCCCAACATTGGAGTATGCTTTTTGGATCTTGCTGAGGTAATTTTACATGTATTGAGTAAATGTTATAACGAGGTTAGTCAGGTTACAAGTCACTTTGGTGCCAAGTTATAATTATTTTAAGAGGTCTGAAGGGCCATGCTTATGTACTTCAGAGGGTTCTGTTTACTGTTTGTACATAAGTATTAGAGGGACAACAATTTTGTTTTTTTTCTCACAAAAAAAATACACATACACATGTAGAGCCAGTACTGAATCATCTTCAAATTACACTGTAAATCTCAATTTAGCATAGCTGTGTTCAAACTTCAGTCTTTACAAATTTCTAACCATACAGATACAGTACTGGAATTCTTTGTACTAATATTGCTGGGTTTTTTTCCAGAATGAAGAGTTTACAATATATAGTGATTATGCAGAAAATTATATGGAAGCTGTGATGATGCTTGATAAGCTAGTCAGCAAGCCAGGAGCTCCTGAATACTTAGGAGTGAGTGAAAATTACATGTTTGTTTTCTGATATGTTAATTGTGGCAGAGCCTACAGTGTAACTAAGGGATTGAAGCCTCAGACCAGCTCTTGGTAACGTGTGCTATTTTGGAAGCTTGATTGTTCTAGGAAAGCTTGTGGGACGCTGAGACTTGTCGGTGATGGTGAAGTTAATTATTGGAGTTTCCCAGGCATATGTTTTATCCGTTAGCACTTTTATGTTAGTTTCAAAGGTGGCCATATATTGTTTGCTTTTGGTGGTGAAGCCTGAATGAGTAGACAACTTAATTTATTATGAAAAGAATTAAACGAATGTCTATCCAAATGGACATTTATGGAATGCATTTTTGAACTGTGATTGGTAGTCTATAATGTGCATATGTAATTGATTGTTACAGACAAATTTATCATTGTTGCTCTACAAATGGAGACTTGTCTTTATCTTTCTCTTCTTTTTGGTGTGTTTAGCGGATTCAGCTATTGTTTAAGGAATCAGTTCAGTATGACTTGCCCAAGAAATTATTGGAGCCAATTTATCATTGTTTCTTTTATTTTGAAATAATGGAGGTGGGCTAGTAATGTTTAATTTTTTGAAATTAATTATTTGAATGTTGTTAGGCATTACGAAGAACATCCCCCTGTGAAGAAGACCAGCAAAACTTGGGAAATGTAAGTTCAAGTATACACAATTAATGTAATGCACGTATAATTGGTATCTATTTGAAGAGGCAGGCTTTCAGTGGTAATGAATTAGGCAACTCCTTTAAATCATTTAAAAGCTGGTTTGTTTCTTGTGCATATGTAGGCATTAAGCAGTATGATCAGCTTAAAGACTGAACTGGAAAAAGAGTGTGCAAGATTTTTACCCAAGAAAAAGTAACCTCTTGTTTATGACTTCCTGTGTTAAATGCTGTACTATGATTGCAGGGAAGAATTTGCTAATTTACATGGACATCGAGTAAACTACCGTAATACTGTAAAGAAATTGAGTACTTTGCAAAGTAAAATTGAAGGATGGGAGGTAACAAAGCAGTCCAATATTTAATGTACAGTGTGTACGTGTGTAATCTTTCTGTCACTTAGGGGCCAGACCTGTATACAGTTTGTACTGAATTTGTAAAAGGCAAGTATTAATAGTTTAGTGTGGTTATTAAGATGTAAATTTATTGATACAGAGGGACCATTGTACCAAATGAAGGAAGGAAGTAAAAAAGTAAGTGCCAGCAGTGTTGATTATGGTCAGTATTGTTGTGTGGTATGTATTGTAGAAAACAGATCGTTATGTTTTTCTCATGGATGGCTTGCTTGTTGCCTGTAAACAAGTAAGAAATGTATGGTGTAGTATATTTAGTAGTGTGTGTGCATATGACACGCTCACACACACACGTGTAGTGAACATACATGTGAGCTTCAATACACTATATTGTACTTTGCATGTGAGGATCAAAGCAATGCCGCGTATCGTATTGTCCATACAGTACTAATCAACTGCATAACTGTACTGTATGAGTCATACAGTACAGTTATGTAGCTAATTGGGCAAATACAGTACAGTTATGCACTTAATTGAGCCAATACAGCACACTTGGGCAAATACAGTACAGTTATGCGGAGAATTTATTTAAGGAATGTTTCATAAACAACACACTGTAAATCGCTAAAACCAGCCAAACTAATCCTACGAGTTCGTTCTACGGCTAGGAATAGATTGTATAAACACTTACTGATCGTCTGGTCATGAAGCTTTTAAACACGACTTCACTAAGACAGCACGATTGATCACGTGCGTGACATTGTAAATCGCTAAAACTAGCCAAACTAATCCTATTAGTTTGTTCTACGACTAGAAATAGATTATATGAACACTTACTGATATTCTTATTACCAAAAATCGCAGCAGTTTGAGTACTAGAGAAAATCGCTCCGAGCCAGGCGCGACCAGGAAGTACAATATAACACTTAAAGCACCGCCTTGCTTATGTGTACGAAAAATACAGTACTCGGGGGGTGTCTCTTACTGTATTTTCCGTACACACGCATGGCGGTGCTTTAACTCTTACATATATCTTTAGAATAGCCGAAGATCATCCACAACTAAATTATCGCCAGAGTACAGGTTCAAGGAAAAGATAAGCCTGAAAACAGCAATTCTAACTGACATCGATAGTAGTGAAGGTTAGTCTATGATCTGCATAATTATGCTTTAGTCTATGATCTACATACACAGTATACACAATTTGACTTATAATATAAGCCTAACAGAAGGAAGGTATATATATTACACCTGTAGCTATACTAGTGGACATTTAATGCCTACTTCTTTTCTATGATCCCCACTCAAATGTAAAATTTCTCATTGTTCTCTCTCTCATTTTTTTTGTTTTTGTGTGTGTGTGTATGTTTTGTATTGTGATTTATGACTGGTGAACTGGTGCATACTGCATCAAAAGAAAGAACGGCATCAGACTTATTAGGCAGTTGTGCGATTGAAAGCTCGTCATAGCTATCAGTTACTGAAAAGCAAGTGGCTATTCTACTTTGTTTTCAGCTTTTCAGCTACTGTGTTTTTATGATATGCCCGTTTTACAGTATTATAAATAAAAAGAGCAGTATGAGGAGCAGCTCTATAATCAATCCATGCACTACGGAATTAAGACAATTGTTGTGATTAAACCCATTGCCATGAATAAACACCTGTAGTGGAGAAAGAAATGGGACATAAAGGAGTGATGCATGTTGCAGTAGTAGGCGAATAGGCACTTCACCATGCATATTGACATGTGTATCATACAGTACTGTGCGATACATATGTTGTCTTCTGAGAATAAATCACTACATGGGTTATAATGTTAGGAAAAGAGGTTTTATATACTTTTCATATGCTGAGTGCACCACATTTTTTATATAGAGACTTGAATGTATTTCTGTGTGTATGTACGTGTGTGTGTGAACCATACTACTTATCACTGAAATGTCTGTGTATACTCTTATGTATCTACATGTACTTATACCCACAAGAATCTGACCAGCGCAGTGCTGTACAGTGGAACCTCTCTCTATTACGGACATTTTGGGATCCAGAATTTTCGGCCACTTTTTGCTGTAATATAGAGGTTTTCCTCTTTCAGAGGTAAAAATCTTGCCAAAGCCGTCTAACTGACACAAAGCAAAGAATTCAGTCAAGGTGGTCATTGGAGGGTCCCCTGGAGCTCAATCCCTAGCAGTGTCCTCAGTGAAATAAACTTGCTGGCCTCCAAGTGCACAGCTAGTTGTATTAACCATACCTGTTGAGACCAATTTTTTTTTGTCCTTATTATGGAGGTTTTTTCTATTGTGTCCTTAATTTGGGGAGTTTGTTAAGAGAGCTAGGTTCCACTGTATATTGTGTGTAGGAACACTTTCAGTCTGAGGTTATAGTGTTTGGGCTAGAGGTGGTAATTAAATCATTAAGAAACCTTCACAAATTGTAGTGATCACAGGTTTCTATGCAAGTAACACCATTCATGCTTTACCGTTTCAGTTCCTCCTTTAAGGATAGGGTTATATTGGTGCTGTTTTGTTGGTTTCAGATCATCTTAAATTTGCTTTTGAACTTCGTGAAAGAGATCAGCCATCGTTAACTTTCATTGCAAGTTCCCAGCCAGAGAAGATTGAGTGGATGGCTGTATTGATTTCATCACTAACTAAGAGGTGTGGCTACTATAGTGTGCACTGGTTGGCTATTGTTATTTCCTGTAGTACTTATGAACGTATGCTGGATGCCAAGTTACGAGAAATGGAGCAAAATATTCGTATTGTAATGCCAAAACCCACAGAATACAGGTAACCTTTGTTTTACATGATCTATTTGTATTTTGTGAAGTTGATATAAAAGTTGATATAAAGAGTTTATAGTGCAAGTTTCACTATTTTCTTCTACATGAAATCTAGCATGCTGTAATAGAACAATCCATTACACAAACGGAGGGAAGTAAAACCTCATTAATAGGACCAACTACATGTATGGGACCAAAAATTGGCCTCGATAATCTAAATGAGGTTATGAAGTACACTTTAGCAGTAAATGGAACGTATGCCACAAGAGTGAGGTACTAGTAAAGAAGTGACTGCAAAATACCATTTCACATGCTGGTATCTTAGTGGGTACATTTCCATGGTGATGAACGAAACTTGGTGTATACCTTTCCATAGGTTAAAATCTCCTGATGTTAATTCTCTAGACAATTTTGCTGATTGTGTTATAGAATTCTGTAAACATAGTAAACGCAACCACATACATGTACTATAGGGCCTTTGTGTTTTGCGAACCCATGATCAACGAAATCAAAAGTGAAAAGGTGACTGTTCTATTAAGTATTATATCAATGGTTTAATTGTATGTTAATTGAAAAAGCTCTAAATAAACTTAATCTGGATACGAACTAATGTATGCTTATTAGTAGGGCTAAAACGAATATTCTAAATGAAAGAGAACGAATGTTTTTAGTCAAGAACGAATAATCGAATATTCTATTTACAGTATAATACTGAAATACAGTGTATAGTTATGTGTTATTTCTTATTATTAGTATTCCAAACATCATAAAAATTTGACATCTTAATAACTCCAGTAGCTAGGTGCATGGCTTTTTAAATGAAGTAGAAGTGTCTGATGTAGCTAGCTACTAGAGGTGTACCAATAAGGATTTTTCAGTTGTACTGAAATCCAATTAATCTGTACCTAAAAGAGCTGATACTGATTATACTGATCTGATTATTGCATATTCTGTGAAATTGAACTATAGTAGCTACTGCATGATGCATTGTTCTAATGATTTTTAGTATGAGAGAACAGAAGTGATGTAACTTTTGCTGTATAGCACAACTATATCTGGTTACCTATGGTGGTGTGGCCTCTTTTACACAACTCAGATGATTAGGCACCACAGATATTTTAATACGTGCTCCCTTGTCCGGATTATTCCGTGTTTTGATTAGTTACCAAGATGGCTGTTATACACAGATTATCAATTTATAGTTTTCCTGTGGTGCAGTTCTTATCTTAAAGTGTAACAGCTACTGTTTTGGGTAAGAATATTTTATCATTAATAGCAACACTGACACGCGCAGTTGTATGGCTTCTCGTAACTTAGCGTTTTATGGAATTGCAGAGAGACTTTCTATTTGTTTGTAGTGAGCGAAAAGGTATTTCATTGCTGGTACTCATTTTTCCATGCAAACTACTCGATTCACAGAGCATTTGTAGAGACTGATAAAGATTCCTCATTACTAGTGTCTGCCATCCTTTAGCTTCGATGTTTCGAATTGCAAAATTGTTTCGAACGAATTCAAATCGAATACGAATTCGAATATTCGGTGTATTCGTTTTAGCCCTACTTTTTAGGACCCACTTTGTGTTATTCCAGTTATTGTTCATGATTAGTTTTCTCTGACACACAATTTGGTTGGAGTTAACAATAATTATTGTTGGGTGTGCTGAAGGTTACATATCTGGTTGCAGCTGCCTGATGGCAATCTTATACATCAGCTTTAGGGAAGTATATGAGTTTACTGGGCGTGGTGAGCTTTTCTGGGAAGTAGTATACCAACTCCATGATTTATCAGCTTGGAATTTGTGGACTTAAACATTGTAACTATCATTTCTTTTGCAGGTTTGCTGAACCAGATTCAGACAGTAACATCTTATTTGATAACAGAGAACAAAGAAATACTAACATCAAAGGAGGCACATTGCTTAAGCTTGTAGAGCGATTGACGTACCACAAATATGCAAGTTAGTACTGAAATTTTAATGCTTGATGAATGTTTACTGCTATTATAAATTTCTGTTGTGTTTTGATAGATCCATCCTTTGTGAAGACATTTCTAACTACACATCAGTCATTTTGCAAACCAGCTGAGCTACTCAATTTGCTTATTGAAAGATATCCTTAAGTTATGTGATATGTAAAATAATACAACAATTTATGTGTTAGTGACAGTGCAGCTATGTTGTTTGAAGAAAAAGAAGTATTATTCGGGCTTTTGATAATTAACTAAAACAACTCATGGTCCAGACCACTTTTTCAGACCATCAAGATACTATAATAGAGCAGTCAGTGTGATACTGAGCAGTGACTATTGCTATTACAAACAGTACGGTAGTACTATTTAAGTAGTGGTCCCCCTAAAAATATGCTTCCTTCAAAAATCATCCTAGAGACGTCTTATGTAAGTATAATTGCACTACTGTAGCACAAATTTCTCAGAGTGTATGCTTAATTAGGATACTCACAAAGATATAGCCATCATATGCTATTTCAGAACATCTAGTTGATCATCTTAACCCATTGGTACATATAATATCCCAACACCTGAAGAATATGAGGCTAATGCACATGATCAAATGTTGAGAGAAGGGTTTAAAAGATTTAGACGTCAGTATGCATCACCAATCCAACTACGGTAAGTAATCATTTCTTATATGATGCTATTTTATCTCATGCAATAATAAACAGAGTATTAAATGTTCTTCGGCAATGGGTGGAGCATCATTATGCTGACTTTGAACGAGATTCAGCATTACTTAAGAGCCTCACTGACTTCCTTGCTACAGTAAAGGGCAAGGCATTGAGAAAGTGGATTGATTCCATACACAGAGCACTGCAGAGACAGGTTTGTGTAGAATATATACAGACAAAACTTTTAGTGCAAGTTGCTAGATGTTTAGCTGGGTAAATTTTTTGGTTATATAAGCCCTAGTGTGTATTCTGATATTTATTTGTCTTGATTTATAGCTTGAAGGTGGGGACGAGGAAAGAAAAAGCACCTGGGCTCAAAACATGGTATGTCAATGTTTTAGTTCTAAATTTATTGTAAAATGTAACATAAATTCAGGTTCCACCTCCAGTTGAATGGCATATTACAAAAGTACCGGAAGAATTTAGTTTGATGTCTGTAAGTTTACATGTCTGTAAATTTTAAAAAAGAAAAGATGAGCTTGTTACTACTTGTATCATTGACACTATTTTATTTGGTGTTTGTACAACACTTTGCTATATGCATTCTTTAGTTGCATCCCCTGGAAATTGCAAGGCAATTAACATTAATGGAAGCTAATTATTTTTGGTGAGAGAATAGCATGTTTCTGTATGTATTATTTCAATGCATATGGTATTGCAGGGCTATTAGACCAAAGGAATTAGTTGGACTAGTGTGGACAAAAGAAGAAAAAGAAAAGACATCACCAAATGTTCTTAGAATAATTCATCACTCGGACAAGGTAAAATTGTATGGTATTGAGTATACTATGCACGTACATCTTTATGGTAGATATCTTTCTGGCTGGCAAAGTCAATAGCGTTCACAGAGAACTTGGAAGAGAGAGTTGCTGTCGTGTCAAGATGTATTGACATAATGATGGTAAGTGACATGTTTTATTGGCCAGCCTATTATGCTCAAAAATTTACCTATTTTGCTTTTGAGCAGTGCTAAAAAATCAAGCTTATTATGCTCTAAAGTTATACGATTAAACATCAGTGTTTCCTGACTGCTGTATTAGAGTAATTGACTGCTCTATTAGAGTATCTAGATCTTATTTCTACAAAGTGTGTGAATATCCAGCCAATAAACAATCATTATATTACTTGTTTTCAGCAGTAATAATTGTGCTTGTTATTTGCTGTCTTTCTGGCACACCCATTGCACATTTTAATTGAATTTTTGAAAATCGTCACTATTATGCTGGTATAGTGCTTGATGCTTTTGATTACGCCATAATTGAATGTTTGTAATGTATTTACTTGTACCTTGTGGACCTAATCAGCCTCGATTATGCTGGCATAATCAGCTGGGCCTAAATTAGGCATGAGGCTATTATGTTCCAAAAATTGAGCATTATGCTTTAGAGCAGTGCTAAAAAAATCACCCATTATATTTTTGAGAATTGCCCATTATTCTCAAAATTATGCCACCATAATTGGCTAATAATGCCAGTTAATAGTTGCATCAGGCTATTTTCATTGATGTTTAAGCTTCAAATAGTCTTGAATTCTTTAGCTGGTTGTTGTGTTAGAGTATATGTGACTGCTTTATTAGAGTAAATAATATTCAGTGATTGTTAATTTCTGACTGCTCTATTAGAGTATTTCGATCTTTTAACTGAATTGTGCAATCTGCAGATTTCCCTACTGTTAAAGCTTTATAGTCACCTCAGAATGCTAGCATAATTCCTGATTCCCACACACCTATTATGCCTGAAAATATGCCAGCATAATCACCACATCCCTAGCCTAAATTATGTTTACACTTACAAGTAACATGTGCTTGTAGTATAATAATTGTGTTATTGTACAGTAATAGTACTAACAGCTTAAGGCATCAACCCTCCTTTTGTGACTTAAGACATCTCATTGATCAAACTGCCATCACCATATTATTTCTGAGCTCTGTTGTTTTTTTTGCCACTATTTTAAATCCTTTCTTGTAGAGATTAGCTATGTTATAGTGTTATGTTTGTTTCAGTGTATCTTTTCTGTATGTATAGGCTATGGAAGAACTTAACAATTTCAATGGAATGCTGGAAGTAGCTGCTGCACTTGATAATGCTTCAGTGCATAGACTAGAGGCAACATTTAAAGTATGCATACCTATAACATTGTTGGTATCAAACTAACACACACACGCACACACACACTATAGGAACTATCTATTAAAAGAAAACAGGTGTTTGAAGCAGCACGGAATTTAACACAGCGAAAATTTCGAGACTACAAGGAGAAGTTAAGATCAGTTAATCCACCTTGTGTACCATTTGTTGGTGAGTGAGAACATAGCTAGTTACTGTGAAAAGCTCATATAAATGTTTATCTTCACAGGAATGTACTTGTCCCATCTCATTTTCATTGAGGAGGGAAACAAGGATTTTATAATCGGAAAACCTGGCATGATAAACTTTAATAAAAGGCTAGTTGAGATTAATGTTAACCTTTAGCAGTCCAACATGTAAGCATGATACTTTGCAGGAGACTAATTGCTAGTGTGACCGCAGAAATTCAGCAGTATCAGAATGAGCCATACTGCCTTGAAACCAATACTGCAATACAAGTGAGTAGGTTTACGTTTGGAAGTACAACTGTTTTTATCTACTTCCTTTTTTAAGTACTGTAAATGCAATAATTTTTGAAGGACATAATTTTTGCAGATTTCATGGTTGCTTGGCTGCCCGTGAAATAGCTCAATGCTATACAATATGTAACCTACATACGTGAAACATGAGTGATCCTTGAAAATGTAACCATGAAAATATTTTATCTGTGAAAATTATGTATCTCGAAAATTTGTACGTATACAGTAGTTAACAGTGTGAGTGATTTTGATTACTGCTGCTGTTGTATATTTAGGAGTTTTTTACAAACTTAGATCCATTTGAGGGTAAAAATAAAAATGACTTCAGTGATTATTTGTATGATAAGTCTAAAGAGATTGAACCAAAAAACCAACCACCAGCTAAAAATGTAAGTGGCATGTTTGTAGTACTACATGCCCATGCATGTACCAATGTCTGCTAAATATAGCCACGAAAATACAAATATGATTTGAAATCACCTGGCCATAAGCCAAAGAACCAAGCAGGAACTATGTCAAGGTCATCAGTAAAGCCACGGTTTCCATGGTCCATGTCAGAAATGCCTGCCAATTTGGATTCTCCTCAGACACCATTGTCTCCTAATCCAGATATTGTGAGCAGTCCGAAGGCTCCTCCCCCTCAGCAACAACAACAACATCCAAGTGACGAAGAAGAAACAACAAGAATATCACAGTCTCCAGAAGAATTAAGAACTGTTACACCACCTCCAGTTCCACCGAGGGATGACTACCATCCGCCACCCCTGCCACCAAAACCTGCAGTTGATAATCCTCTTCCCTTACCACCAAGAAGTAGATCACCAACACTGGCTCCCAAATTAGACTCTCCTTCAGTGATTATCAAGAATTCTATACCATTGCCACCAAAGGAACCAGTTGGTATAAACTTGTTGCCATTACCGCCAAAGAGAACTAGTGGTAGTGGTGGTAGACTTTCTGCTCCATCAATTGTCCCTGAACTTGATACTTCACAAGATAAGGTTCCCCCTCGCCCTCCCAAAGCAAAAATCTCCCAATAAATTATTTTAAATAATGTATTATATGAAATTCGTACACCAGAGTGTATACATGCATGTTCATGATTTTTATTTGTGCATTTGATTAATTGGTCAAAAGAAAAAGATAAGCTTACAATAGTTATGGGAGGAAATTTTAAAGGTCAGTGGGGAACAATATCCTGGTACTGCATAGAGGGAAACTTTGGCAGGGCTAAACTTCGGCAAATAACAAGCTAAATTGCATTTGGCAAATTCAATTTCAATGTTTAGCTATAAAAAGAATAATCGAAGATGCTAATCTGAGTTGTTATATATACAAGCAATTGGCAGATTAAACTGGCAAATTTGTAGCAAATTGTCAAAGTTTCCCTCTATACAGTATTTGAGTACTGTGAGACATCTACAGATAGTTGATTACACCTTAGATAGGGATATGCAAAGTGGAACAAATAAGAAAACTTCTACGTATTTACACAGCATGAATTTATTATCACTGATGTATATGTATCACTCCATCTGCTTCCCTTCACTCTAGTTATTGACAATCTTACATGTATATACTAGCAATACAAGTTTGTTAAATATAGCCTGAGGAATCTTTATACTTTACAGTAGCTCATAGTAGATATGTACATGTAGAGAGAATATTAAAACAGTTAAAAGCAAACTCTTCTGTACAAATGTTTTTTTTTTGTGACAAGAATACATGTATTACTGTAATATCAAACTCTCACACTTTCATATAAAAATCATGCATACACAGCTGCCATAGCAATTCCAACAGAAATCATAATAGTATAGGCCACCACACCAAATACTACTGCAAATATGCGATATCTTTTAGCCACAGCTGGTGGCTTGTCATCACCCTGTAAAACAAAAAGTCAATAACATACTGTAATGCTTGATGGCTAACCATTCGATAGATGAGATAAGCTATGATCCCAATAAGAGCAACCAGGATTAATGCCAACAAGATTAGTATGATTATAAGCCCTATAGGGTTATCATTGTCTCCACAGTTACCACAATCCTTGCAATTATGATTGCCTTCACAACATGATGTAGTAGGAGGCAGGCAGTTGCAATCACAATCACCGCAGCCACCTCCTGGTGCAGGACCAGGAACATAACAAAAGTAGCAGCCATAACAAATGAGAATGTCTGGACAGTAGTCATTTCTGTATCTCTGCCTATAACGCTATAAAACATAACATATGTATTGATTAGTGATATTGATTGTACACTCCAGTGCTTGGACTAGCTGTACTTCCACACTGGAGCACACACAGGAAATCAGGAGCCCATAAACACCACAAAGTGCCTTGTGGAACTCAGGGCTCCTGAGGAAATATATACAACATACAAACGCCACATGAGTATAGACACATACGGGCACAGGAAATTTACGCAACCACATTACGAATATACAGACATGCACATGTAAAACATACAATAAAAATTCAAAACATAGTCATAAAGCTGTAGTGGTAAAGTCAGGTGAGGCAGCAACTTAAAGAACAGGTGAATTTTACACCAGTTTGACTGATTGCATGTGACATATGGTTAGTGGATACATGAATTATGCCAGGTTGGTCATGTGTCATAACCACACATAATTACACAACCAAGCA
This sequence comes from Dysidea avara, assembly GCF_963678975.1. Classification (NCBI taxonomy): domain Eukaryota; kingdom Metazoa; phylum Porifera; class Demospongiae; order Dictyoceratida; family Dysideidae; genus Dysidea; species Dysidea avara. The sequence continues at coordinate 9,313,667 of NC_089281.1, forward strand.
TTGATTGAGGTGCTAATGCAGCTAGGAAAGCAGTGTATTGAAGACTTGTAAGGCCTTTGAACACACTAGTATGAATATACAATCTGTCCTTATGAAATATTAGGAGTTCAATTAGTTCCAACATCATGAGATGAATGATGACACAGTGATGAACCTCTTCTGAATCTGTAGGATAAAAGGTAGCAGAACTGGCTGCTATATGATTGGTGAATTAAAATAATGACATGTCTTGTACAGATGTCGTTTCTTAATGTGAAACAGGTTTCTCTATTTTTTTTCCTTTTCTGCATATGTAGATTACAAGCTAACCAATATGCAGGTACAAGTAAGCTAAACAACTACTGCAGATATTTAATTAAGGCATGAGAACTTTATACCATGTACACTATTTGTAATTACCGTATCTTCAGTAGTTGTAACAGTAGTGTAAGTAGTTGTGGTGGTGGTAGTGGTAGCTCTTGGAGCATTCTGTGGTGGTTGCTGATAAGCATGAAGTCCATACGGCTGTTCCTCAATGGCACTTAATGGAGGAGCAGTTGGAGCCACTGGTTGTGGTGGTCCTGTATGCACAATACACATGAAGTGGTAGGAACAAATGCCATGAAGATAATATCATAGTGTGAAATTTTATGCATAAAACTTCATGTCACCATGAAAACTTGTAACAGATACTTTCATGGCATTAATACTGTACCTCATAAAGTCAATTAATACTGTACCTCATGATTTTTTTAATATGAAAATAACAGGATTACTGGTGGCTGATTAAACAAAGAATGTGTGGGTCCATAGGCCAGTCCTAGATAAAAGACCCTAAGCTACAGTACAAGTGCAATATCTATGAAATTCAGTCATCCAAAGGCTTGTAGTACAGCACCCAAGTAAAGCAAGGACATTACTACACAGGCTCACGAGTAGTAAAACCTCTCTCTAATGGACACTTGCAGCAACAACAAAGATATACGAGTAAAAATGTATGCAACCATCTCTCTCTTTACTTTGAAGAATTTCACTAACAGCCCGACAGAGCAGCTAACAGACATTAGGCCATCGTTATTATATTCCTTGTTTCCCGTCACCACCTGCATCAAATTTTAGGTAGCCACACCAAATTTTAATTATTTGATTATAGATCACGTGAATGCACTATTTCATGAGGCACAGAATGACTGAGTGCCAAGGTAGAGGTATTAACTGTGTATATAAAAGGTAACTAAAGGGTTGGAGTCATTCCAATCTTGCTCAACAAGAAGCCTGGGGACACAGTCTTTGCACCTTTCAAGATCGAGATACTCTAATATAGCAGTCACATACTCAAATAATAAGAGTCAACTGTATAATTACTAATCAATCACCTCCCGCTCGCATAAGTTTTTGCTCAACTAAGTGATGGCGAACAAGCAATATAATAATGATGGCCTTAGTGATATTGATATCATGACAGTTCACAAGATCAACATTGTATGCAGTGATAGTGTTTAAAAACAACACCACATATTAAATCTGTACAGTACAAATACTCCCTACATTTGCAAAATTTTTGTTTCCAATCTGCAAAATTTTCTGCCTGAATATTTGTAGCTCAATCAAAATGATCCTTAAACACATAAAAGATCCTGAAGAAGCCACAATTTCCTCCCTTGAAATTTTGGATGATCCATTGTGCTTTGTTTTCAGCTATTTCTGCCCATTACAAATGAAGAACAGCACAAGAAATGTCTCTACAATCAATTCAGTCGCTACACAAAATATAGGTGATAGCTATTCAACGCAGCCATTGAGAACTGGGACACAAAGGAGGAGAAAAGGGGAGTCCATGATGGGTGTATTGTACGTACTGCGGTTGGCAAAAAGGAATGTCTCTGGACAAAGTGACATCGAACAGTGAAGAAATAAAGCCCGTAGCCTTATCCATTGTCGAGTTATGCTTGGCTGGAGGCATCAGCTAATCACCTGGTGGCCTGGTGTCAACTGTGGAAACCCAGCTGTAACATCAATGGGTACCTGGTGTTTACTGGGGAAGCGAATGCCCCAACTGTCCTTGTCTCGTTTGGCGGTGTTTGGGTCGTTGTGAAACTTTGGGTTTCACGACCTCTCTCTGTGAGACCTGGACAGTCCTTCTCCAAGTTACTAGCCCTGCCCAAGAAGTGACAAGGCTTAAGTGCCTGAGTGGTGTACAGGCATCCCAGTGCTGGTTCACTAGGCGGCAATAGCTGTCTTTCACATGGCCCCCAATATACAGCTGGGTAGACTGGAGCAATGTGAATAAAGTTTCTTGTTCAAGGAAACAGTAACAACAATTTGGCATTTAACCAGGAACCTTTAAATTAAGATCCCAAAGACACGAGAGGCCTTTCAACAAAGGAACCAAAGTCTTGCACCTGCTCCATTAGCTGACCACTGATGTGTAATGGAGCCAAGTCTCCCTCCCCACAACTTGGTTTGACAACACTTACAGTAAATCCAAACTCTTCATCAAACACTCAAGCAGCCTTAGAAAATTTTATAACGCTTCATTTATCTCAAAACTTAATAGTTTCCTTGTCCTTTTACCAACCAACTTTCCACCATACTTATAAAATACCTTCACATTATTTAAAATTAGTTTAGCTAAATACAAAGTAAAAAGTATCAATAGTACAGCCCTGACCAGACATGGGGACATGAGTACTTATACTTAAGTACACTTAAGTACAGATTTGAAAGTACTTGTACTTTACTTAAATACTTTCTTAATTTCCCCAATGTACTTGTACTTATACTCAAGTACTTTGCTATGTACTTGAGTACTTAAAGTACTTGTAAGTACTGCAAACATTGTACGTAGTTTGTACACAGTGGGTGTACAATGAGAATAACAGAATTTTATGAAGGTGCAGTTTACAACTTCTTGCAATTCTTCTACTGCCTCCCCCAACCTTACTATGTATCATGTTGCCACGATTAATGATGTCATAGCATTCTGGCAAACAAAAACAATGCTGTTGTTCAAGTCAGTACATTTTAAGAGTTTAACAGAGAGATTGGTTGACAAAAACCAACCCCCCTAGGCACACTTACATACTACAACACACTGGATACAGCATATGTTTCACTACAGCAAAATGTACTTGTACTTTACTTAAGTACTTCCAGCATGTACTTGTACTTTACTTAAGTACTTTTAAATGTACTTGGCCCCATGTCTGGCCCTGACACAATCCATTAGTCACACCAAATGTTGGACTACAAGCTGAGTGACTTAGCCATCTTTGAAATAACCGATTCCTCTTTGTAATCAGATGGTGAAGCACTGATTATGCCTCAGCAAACTGGTCAGGTTGTTTATAGTCCATATCCCAATACAGACATGGCAGCTTTCAAAAGACTGTCTCTAATCACTTTCTAGCACTAGCTTCTTGCTTCCAAACCTCTTTCTCTACTTCAAATGTCCAGCGCAATGCTTCTTCACTTTCAAATCCAATTTAGCACAAAGCAAAAATTTATGGTCAGTCCAGCATTCTGCAGAACGTTGAACACTCACATCATGACACAAGGATCTGTCAACTTGATGTACAGTACTTCCAACCTACAGCATTAAAATCACCCACCATTATCAACAAATCATTCTTGGAAACACATTTCTTAGAAGAGTAATGTTGAGAAGCCACTCAGGCCAGGAATCTCTTTCTCAGTCAACAACAGCCTCAAAGTATATAACAATATGGGAAGACACTGCTTTCCAAATCTCTACAGCATTCCTCCATGCCTTGTCAGACATCGTGGTGACTGTTCAATGGATTACTGCTTATCTTGAAGTACCAAGTTTGCAATGGGTCGCTATTTAATGATGACTGTACAATGGTTCTGTTCACCTTGGAAGTGATGAGTACAATGGGTAGCTGCTTATCTTGAAGTGGTAGCTAACTGTAGATAGATATTTGAATATCTATAATCATACAATCTATAATAAAAGATGATGCAATTAATTTAGATACTAATGTAATGCTTACTCATTCTACAACTATATGGTCTCTTTCTGAGTACTTCTTTGGTGCATGTGTTGTCGACGCTGCAGCTCATTCATCTGGTTGTCCTTGAAAATCGTCAGAGTGTCCGGCTGGCATATAGAGTCACAAAATCCGGCTTGCTGAAACGTCCATAATACATCACAAAGATCCTCGGCAATACTTTAAAAATTCATCCCGCACTGATGCATTTGATAATTTACTCTAGTCAAAGGTGTACCAGTGTAGAGTATACATTCACACCACCAAACTTACGCGCCAAAAGACACATGTAGTTTCCAGAAAGCGAAAATTGTTGAACTACCTCACGTGACTGCCATACAAACAGCCCAAACACTATTCATACATGATTGCCGTATGAATAGCCACACTGATATATATATATCTGCCTACAAGCAAGTCTACAAGTACAATATCCTATTAAACAAGAGGTGGCATAGGCTAAGAGGAAGTCAATTAGCCTATGTATACTAGGGAATACAGTGCCTTTAATATTGTCCAATGATCAAAATACTCTTATAGAGCGGTTATGTAAATAAATGTAGTCAAGTGTTATCTGATAACAAAGATTGCACTGAAATTTTACAACTACAGTATTAAAGGCACTAGAATGTAAATTTTAGCTCTTATTAGGAGAGTCAAGCCATGAAACAAGAAGGCATTGCTGAGTCGGTAATGTAAACCACAAATAAATACTCTCTGCTATAAAACATAACTAACATGCTCCATTCCACATTTTGAATTGAGGGATTTATGGTTGTTAGCCATGCTTACAGAGTCCTTCCCCATTGTCCATGACTTAATTTTCCATGCAGGAACAGCCCAAACTGTTTCTTGTTCAGATGCCATTCTATACATGAAGCCATAGAACACACTGTAAATAGATGGATTTGAAATCTGTTGTACTAAGCTCAAAAAATAAGCCAGAGTACAAGTTGTTGTGAGGAGTTTGTGGATTATGAAATAATCTATTTGTGGACACCACATTGATTGGGAAGCCATTGCATATGCATGCTAACCATAGCTTAGCTGACCTCAGCACTATACAGGATTTGTTCAATAATACATACCACTTTTAGCATGGGCATTCAAAGGTGCCGCTCAGGGTTTAACTTGCATAATGCCCGGGCAATACACAGAAATGCAGTTACTACAAAGGCTGTGAAAAATACTATTTAATGTTTATCTGAGCACTTGCTTTTATGTTTTGGGTTTGTAGCTATGTCATTTTGTATACACCGCCAATGTAATATGATATGAGCATACTAAGAATTAGCTGTTTTGAATCCCATTTCACTCAGCACTGGAATTTTCAGAGGGGTTGCACTGTGAGACTGCATGCTCACTTGTACTATGTATGTGTTGTAGCCTCTGTAATATTGATAAGAGCATAATTTTTATAATACAATAATAACAATCACAAAACCAATATTCATGCAGTTAGTTGCTGCATGCACTCAAACTACAGGAATAGCAGTTATCTAACTGCTAGCTATAGAGCTAAAGTACAAAAATTACAAGCATATATACATACCACAGCTAGCTGCTAAGTTTCAGCATAATGAGCTGAGTTTGAATGAGCAATATCAATCTCTGTCACTGAGGAGGAGGCCTTAGCTATATGGCAGCTGATCCAATGTTGCAGCAAATACGTACGTGACTATACGAATAACACGTAAGCTATTTGTACATACTGTCGTACCAAGAGTATATAATAGAAACCAAGAGTATCGAATGGGTGTATTACCCCGTGATTAATGATTACATGGATATTTCAGTAATTGATCATCACGGTTTTCATTGCCATTAAGGGTTGCTGTATTTAGCCCAATTCGGCCACTACACCAAGCGAAAACATGATAGGGTTAAAGAGAATTGGCCAATGTTAAAGTTCTGGCACTGCCAAGTGAATCTCTGAAGGAATGGCAACACGTTCGTTTGTGCAACCGTTGTTTTAGCGAGCTGGAGTTATCTTGGGTCCTTTCTACACTTTCTTTGTACAATAACTGTTGAATACTTGGCGGAAAACTGGTGAACAAAGACCCATTGTCACGTACGCATTTCAAATTACCATTTCGCGTAAACAAACAATTACTGAAATATCCATGTTACTTTACGCAATCATTAATCAAGGGCTAATACACTGTTCGACACTCTTGGTTTCTATTATATACTCTTGGTCGAACGAATACCCTTTTTGCCATTCACATGGACCGCTATACGAATAGCACAAGGTGATTTCAAAGCTATTCGTACATGACTATATGAATAGCACACATGAGCTATGCGTATGTAACCGTACTACTAGCACATCAGCTATTCATACATGACTATACGAACAGCAAAGACTAATATACAGCCTATTTATGGTTGGTCGACTAGTGTTAAGTCACGTGCTTGAAAGTAGCCAATGAGATCACTAGCCTTAAGTTTAAATTAGTGCCATCTGCCTGGTATGAAACTTCATTGGTTATTTCTATTCATGTGATATTTTTGCATTTGACCTATGTGGACAACCAACCTGAAATAGATTGTATATATGCATCCAGGCTCAAGGAAATGTGTCAAGTAAAAAAGACCAGAGTGTTTAATTAGTTCAGTTACATAACACTGTCAGATGACAACAGACAAGGCTAGCACATAACTATAGAAGTACACAAAGATTACCTGCTATCACTGCATCATAACTTGGAGGCGGTTCCTGATAAGGCTGTTTGTCGCCTATTTCATCTGCTCTAAACGGTTACATATACACACACTGAACACGCACATACCCTCGATAAGCGGAGTCCTTTCAGATTCCATTTACAATATCGGTATCTCGCAGTGCAGTCGTGGAACTCGATCTCTGTCTCTGGTCCGCTAACCCGAATAAACGCCACCACTACGCGCTTATAAAGGGTGGAACCATAGATACTAGACTAGACTTATTATAAGTCTAGTTATCTATGACGTATGAACCATATGTTTTTTAACTGTCTTGTCTGTGTTGAAGGAATCCGATGATTTTTAGTTTAGCTCAAAAAAGTTTGTCATCAACGTTTCTCGGATGACAGTAGATGGATAGTAAGTGTAAGTCTTGGTATATAGGGGCGGGCGGCGCGAGACTATAGTCTCGTGTGAGCCTCACGGCGCCATCGGCCAGGGGCGGATCCGGGCCCTGGCAGATCTAGGGTTGGGGGTGCTAAAGCTAGGGGACTAAGAAAAAGTGGCAACTGGTTAAGAGGGTGGGAACTACACTTAGCATGCGGGGGCATGTCCCCAAAGGGATTTTTTTTTTGCAAATTTTATAGCTGTAATGGGATTGTTGGCAACATGACCACTTTTTGTGGATTTAAAGTTAAATCTGCACTGATATAGATATATTGAAAGTAATAGACAGTTTAATAATATATTAGCACTTGTTTGTTTTATCTCAAGGTCAGCCTGCGTGAAAATCATCAGAAACAATGCAAAAGGCTAAGGCATCATCTTATTTTGCAGTGGAAATCCTACATGAAGGGATGAATATTTACATGGTCACGTGACCATTTTTTGAATATTTACATATGTTAAAATTGTGCTGATAGCAACGGCTACAAACATTCCAATAACAAATTAGCACTTGTTTACTTTAACTTAAACGTAAATCTGTGTGAAAATCTCCAGAAACAACAAAATGAAGCATCTTTTTATTTTGAGTGGAAACCCTAATTTATGGTCAGGATCATACTGTGATTGTAAAGCATCTCCTTTGGAAAGTTGGAATTTATGGCAATGGGGTACTTTCAACATTCACAATATGATGATTATAAGAACTTGATATATACACCAATATGTACGTTCAAATGCAACATCCAATTAGATGAATGTATATAGTGGTTATATTAATTTTTTGTTTTGTTCTCAGTAAAGCTATAATTTTAGAAAATGTGTGGAGCTTGATCAAGTAACTTTGAGAGCATAGCCCCCAGATGCTATAACCCTGTTAACCTCATAGATGCTAAAATTCCATTTCTGCATCAAGTTTATAGTGAACCAAAGAAAAAGAATTGATGTTTTATGATTCAAATAGCATAAAAAGGTATTCATTGTAACTTTTAAAACAATTGCAATTAGTATGTTGGGTATAATAGTAAGATAGCAGTGCTACAAGTAAATATTAGAAGAGTTGGGTATTCTATTAGAGTAGTTGACTGCTCTATTAGATTATTTTGATTTTAGTGAGCATTTTTTACTGCTGAAATATAATTTTTACCCCTCTTGTTAATTTCTAGCTTTCCTTTCATATTTTCACTGCCCCTTTGTATGCTTCAGAGTTCAGATGCAATTGTACCTGTACCGTAGCTTCTATTAGCCTTCTAGCTAACTAGATTTTTGGAGGAGTAAGCCCCCTCTAAATCCGCCCTTGCTGTTCCACTGCAAAACGGTTGGGCACCATGAGACTAGTCAAAGATTGAGTCAGTATGATCATAGATTTATAGCCCCAGGTACCTGGGGTTATAAATCTATGGTATGATGAATACTCAATGATCATCATGAAAGTGATTATGAATACACATACAAAACTTGGAGATTTTTTAAAACAACAAATTGTAGTTTTGGGTGCTATCTCTCATCACCCACCATTATCTAGGAGCACCACAAGAATGGGACTGCTTAAATGGGGAATTCTCATTGCCCTATAACAACCTGAATTCCTGGCATAGATTGTCAGGTTGCAGGTGTAAATATCTGTGGTGGCCATGCAACCTCTATTGCACTCCTGGAACTGTTTTCACCCAAATCTCCCTCATCTGAAGCACGTTCTGGCTGTTGAGCAATCAGTTGATCCACTGATTGTAGAACTGCATATTCTGTACTAGCCAATAGTCCAGATGTCTCTTCCACCTTAACTCTTTATCTGCTGCTAGGGCTTCAGTTGCCAACGTTCACTCTGCTACATTCAAGCATGTCATACTTTAAATTGTACTCACATTGATCAAATTTTGAGCCATTAATCCCTGTTTAAAATAATTTTTTAGACATTGTCATTGTAGAGCAAGCTTGTCCTTTGTGGAAGAGATTGACGTATGGCCTCCATGAGAAAGAGCTGTCCTTCTTGCTACATGCTGGTTGTGATACTCTACCAACTCTTATGAACCTGGCTAGGTCATTACTTACCCCTCCCCAACCCACAACAAACCATAGATGTCCTCTTGCTCTTGACCAAGGTTGGTATACCTGGAGACATGATTCAGTCTTACATGTATAGGTTCTCGTTCACGGACTCCAACGGCATGTACCTGACATTTTAAACTCTATGTTGACCTTCCAGGATATCCTGCTAGTGTCTGCTCTCCTAGCACCATTCCAACCAATCTTTCCTCCAGCCTTGTTGGTTTATCTCTTTGTTCGAACTAATTAACTGTCACCACCAATACCCAGCAACATCGTTTAGCTACTAGAGTTCGGAAGGAAGATCAATATATATTTCTAGCTTAACTGTTAATCTTATTTCCATCGAGATTAGTTGTTAAGTACAGGGGTCTAAACCATGCACTGATACCCAGTACAGGAGCCCTGGCAAGACTTGCACTATTAAATTACAGTACAAAAAAAATTATAGCATGCAGAAAAGTTCAGTTTAGACAATCCGATAGATCCCAGTTCAGGGAATTAAAAATCCTGTATAAGCAGGAGACAGCAATGCAAGCAGCCTAGGGATCTTATAGTTTTCTTCATCACTTGACAAGTGGGCAATTACGTCAGGTGGCATAAAATGGCCTAATGTTGTATATTGTCTTAATAAAATAAGATGTCTCTCATCTCTAAACTTCAAAAATACAGTGGAACCCCGACACCCCTAAATTCTGGACAACTCCTTGCCCAAATTTACAGTATTAGCTAGTAGCCTGTATACCTCTTAACTGAGGCTGACTTACAAAATACTTGATTGCTGTTTATCCCTTGAGCGTTTTCTCAGTTGAGGTATTAACTTTGCAGCATTACTCATATTTTATATGTACATCATATATAGTTTCTATAGAATCAATTATGTGAAATCTTTTAGTGTATGGGTTAGTAAATAACCTGTCCATGGTCTGCATCATCCATAATAAGAATGTGGTTAAGCCACAATGGTTATTGTACACTAAGTGTATAGTGAACTATGTATGAGACAGTAGGGCAAATTGAACAATTTAAAAGTTATAGCTAACATTTTCAGAAGGTATAGCTATGAGTTACAATGACTAGACAAATTCTTCTGTCAACTCAAAAAAGAGCTACAAAGAATTATTGAATTGATGAAACAGATTTTGTCTACCCACTGCATCCAGTTCAGAGGCCATAATGCTGAAATTACAATGTCCTTTCGTCAGATTATTCACTCAAAATACAAGGAGATCTCAATTCACCAACTCCCAATGGATGATTCAGCCAAAAAGAATTAGAGGAACTTTCAGAAGATTTTCATATGTAGCCCCTATATAGATTAGATTTGTTTGATTTCATTGTTAGGAAATAAACCTTGGAATGCATGGGCCTTACATGCAAGCAACATAATGTTGTTTTTTTCAGTGCACATGCATGCAGTACGTCTGCAAATGTAGTATAAATTATAATTGCCTTTAGTGCTAGTACTTTACTTTAAAGAGCATTGTCTGTGTAAAATACTCCACAATAGTCAAAAAATACACTTTTGTTCAAAGTTTATGGGGATTAGCAAACCTATACATTTTTGGAAAGCTTAGGAATCTGAAAATCAGTGTTTACATTTGCACAGATTCCTGCAAGGTCAGCATTTTTTAAAATTTCAAAGTGACAGCTAATAAAATAAGAAAATTCTAACATATCAAGTTTAATTTGACATAAAATTTAATAAATGAACTCAGCAAATTCTCTAGTGTCATTTTTACACCTCTATTCCTCTATTCAATAGAGGTGAGACAGTTAATCATGAATAATTGACAAAGGGAATAGAAGAACACCTATACTGCAATAATTCAGGAATAATATATAGTGAACAAATATTCTGGATTATTTGGGCATAACTGGTGCAAAGTAGCTATAACTAGTGCAAAGTAGCTATAACTAGTGCAAAGTAGCTATAACTAGTGCAAAGTAGCTATAACTAGTGCAAAGTATAATGACTTCTACTAAACAAGTTCAAACCTAAAAAAAAGCTGAAAATTTAGATACTCTATTAAAGCAGTCACTTATAAGCAGTCAACTTTTGAGCCCACTTTTTCACTAATGTGCTTACGTATGTTTACAATAATTAGCACTAGATGAATTTTGAAACAATTTTCATTTTAAAATTACAGTAATTGGAATTAGCTCTGCCCTAAAAGGGAAGTTTCCTTTTCACATAAGCAATTGGAAACAGTGAATTTACTCTGATCACCAAGAGCAATTTTATGCACCAGATAGCAGTGTTGGGCAAGTTACTTTTAAAAAGGAACTAGTTACATATTACATGCAGCTGAACTATTTAGTTACAGTTACATATTACCCATAAAATAAAGTAACTATAATAATATTGCATATTATATTACTTTGTGTCCACAGCCCTGAGCTGTCACGTGTGAAACTACCACCTTATCACGTGACATGATTGCGTTGTTGGACAATGTGCAAATCTTGGTTTTAAGTAAGAAGCTGGTAAATAAGCTTCACTCAGTAGGCTTCATTACTTCATTGTGGCTAGGCGTTACTCAGTGGATTACTAACGAGATTAGTAGCTTCGTTACTTGTAGTAATAATATTACGTAATATTAGATTCGTTACAGTAACTATATTACTTAGGTAACGCGTTATACTTGTAAGTAAAGTAACTTGAGTTATATTACCTGCTTTTATAGCATATTTCGTTATATTACTTAGTTACCACAAAAGTAATAATATTACGTAACGCGTTACTCCCCAACACTGCCAGATAGACTTACACCGACAAGTTAAAACTGATACACTATCTTTGAAAATTATAGGATCCTAACTGTTAATCCAATGAAAATTAGCTTTCCAGTGACAGAATGATTGCATATCATACATCTTCAAATAATCCAAATATTTCCATTATCGATGGAGTGATTCTTATCCAGAAGAGGACAAAAATAAACAAGGACATTTGGCACAGTAATAAAATATGTGTTTAAATATCTAGCCAACATGTTTTTTAATGACAGGCTTACAAGTAACTGCTCCATGCTAAAATGCTAGTGCTATTGTAACAATTTACCTTGCATAGTTGTGTGGTACAGCGGATGAAGACTTAAACACACAAGTAGAAGGAATAATGAAAATTTTGAAGTTGGATTAGGGATGAAAAAGTAGGGAATTGCTATATAAGAAGTTGTGAAAGAAGAGAGGTTGCCTATACACCTGCATATATACTAGTGGACATTTAATCCCTATACTTCATTCAGTCTATAACCACGACTGAATTAGGAATTAAATGTCCACTGCCAGGGCCACCCAGAGAAATTAAGGGGCCCAGGGCAAAGAGTTAAAGTGGGGCCCTTGACCCAAGTTGTAAGGTGAAGACCAAAAAAAAAAAAAAAAAAAAAAAAAAGGTCACAACCTGCTGGCAATGACAATAACTACCCATCACCAACCATATCTCCTTATCTATAAGCTTGCTACACTGCTCCTCTGGAGAATACTGTGACTGCTCTATTAGAGTATTTAGATCTGACTGCTCTATTAGAGTGTATTGATCTTTTAAACAGGTATTCAGGGGGCCCCTTTCAGGCTGGGACCCAGGGCAAAATGCCCCAGTTGCCCCCCCCCCCCCCCCCCCCCTGTGGGCAGCCCTGTCCACTGCAGCATATATGCAACCTCTCTTTTTTCACTACTGTATTAGACTGAAGTATAGGGATTAAATGTAGGACTGTCGTAATTATGACTGGTGAACCCGCACATATACTGCATCAAAAGGAAGAAGGGCACCTGACAAAATAAATGTCTGGTAGCATGCCCCAACTATCAATTATGAAGCAAAAATTGAGGTAGCCATTACACTTCATGTTCAGCTATGCTTTTTCCATTACACAGTGTTGCAAAAAAAGAACAGCATGAGAAGTGTCTCAACTATCAATCATATTGCTATGGAAAATACAGGCAATAAGCTTACACACCCACAGTTAAGCCGTATCACGCTATATAGTGTGGATTGACATCTTGCATTGTCAGCAAAGAGAACTAGAACACAAAGACAAAGGCAAGCCCATAATGCATGTATTGTATGTCTGCGGTTGGCAAAATCAAGTCCATATGTCAAGTTATACTTGGCTGTCAGTCAGTCAGTCAGCATAAAATTCTGTAAAAATTTTTTAATGCTACAGAAAGAGTTTGGGGTTAGTCTGAAGACATTTTTGAGCTTGGCTGTTCCTAATCAATGCTGCTAAACTGTCATGAAGGGAAACTGAGACTGGTTTTAGGGTGATACTTCGAACTGGAAAGCTCCTACATGATCCCTAATATTTAGTACTATCGCACTGTATAATGCATCGAAAATGACAACAGTAACAGTGCTGATGATTGCTAGGCTCATATCTTTGAATTAACTGTATTAGATATTAATACATACAATGCCGGCCACGTATCATGATGCACGTACTGAGATACATAGCTGTGATGTTTTTATATGTAGCTATACCCCAAATCTCAATGTTAATAATTCACTTTGTTTTATGCAATAACTATGCCAAATTAAGTTTCTTAGCACTTTAGAGGCTATCAATGGATTCTATATGGATATGAGAACATAGAAATAGTGTTTGTTGCGAATAAGAGGCTGACATAATTATGGAGAAATTTGCACCATAGCCAGGGGCAGATCTAGGATTTCAGAAGGGGGGGTGCTAACATGGACATTTATATATGTAGCAAGATAGTTGATACAATTAGTGTGAGAAGCACACTCAGCATGCGGAGCATGCTCTATCTAGGGGGGTCTGGGGGCATGCCCCCACAGGAAAATTTTGCAAATTTGGCCTATTGAGATTGAATTTGGTAGTAATTTTGAATGAAATTTTGTTTATGTGATACCATTATTCCCCTACAGCTTGTCAATGTAACTAAAGGGCGCAGCCATGTAGCTAAAATTCAATCTTAGACTAACATTTTAAAGAACTAGTAGTGGAAACATATGGGTATCAGCTGCACATGATCAAATTTAGTGTTTTGAAGTATAGCATAATTTACAGTCTCATGGCTCAAACTATACACCAGTAGAGAGGGTAAGTGGGAGTGGAGAGGGCAAGTAGACTCACCAGTGTATGGAGTGCATGTGCACTCAGTTGTATATAATTCTCCAGCTAGGGGGCTTTAAATCTGGTGGCATATGTACTCCCGGACCCCTGGAAATTTTTGGAAAATGGCTATCACAAGATTGAATCTAGAAGCTATTTTTAATCAAATCTGGGTACAAAATAAATGAGTTCAGGTGGAAGTAATTTTAATTTGAATGAGTTCAGTTGGAAGTAATTTTAATTAAAAAAACAGAACTATACACTGTTTCTTGTTATTGGTTTTAAGAAAATGTATAATAGTGGCTTGTCAAAGAGAATAAAGTTAATTGAATGTAAAGTCAAGGATTGGATCTACAGGAGGAAGACGTAATTTTCAACTAAACTCTCTATATACTTGGTGACTTCTTTATTAATTATATGCATTACTTATAAGTAATACAACTAGTTTAGTCTAGTTACATCCTTTGTAACTAGTTTAGTCTAGTTACATCCTTTGTAACTAGTTACAAGTTACAACTGTCCAAAAAGTAACTATATAAGTTACACCAGTAACTAAGTACAATAGTGATAAAAATAATATTTTGCACATAAACCCTAGGATATAACCTATTTAAAACACAGGATTGGATCTACTTCATATGTAGCCACTGTTCTGAAGTGCTGGTTGCTATTTCAATCTAACTTTTAAAATGATGGATCCATCCATCATTATAATTGTTTTACTACTAGTCTACAAATACAACTAGTTTTTGGCCACAACTAACCCCTTTTTAGCACACAATTGATCATGACAACATAAATGCTGCAGTATCATTTAAACTTAAAAGTTGAGCTTCAAGGGATTTGATAGTGCAAACTCCAAAGCTGCTACATTTATACAAATGTAGCATGGGATTTGATTAAGCAAGGGAAAACAAAAACGAACAATTCACAGATGTCACAGCCTTGTAAACTTTATAAAAGCTATGAAATTCACTATTATATAAGACTACTGTTTTACTCGCAAGAGAAGCATTTCAACCCAAGAATCAAGTTTGTAGCAGAGCCTTAAAATATATTTGACAGAAAAGGTTATTTTCAGAATGGATTTTCAATTAATGATGTTTTATACAATTTATAGTACATTAAAGGTATAAATCTTTTACCTGAAGTGATTGATATATGGCAGGATGTTTGGTACAGTGGTGAGGGTATAGTCTCGCGTGGCCAGACCGCTTTTTCTCTTTGTCATTGGGTAGGGAGAAAAAAGGGTCTGGAACAGTTTGAATCCCACAATCGTCTTGACACGTCACGAGTCAATGTCATAAGTATGCAACCCTAGTCTCGTGCCCAGCCGGGCTCGCGCTAATGCGCAAACACCGTCTGGTGTGGTGACAATGCTCGAGTTTCTTGGGCCCGGAAGTGTGATCCAGCCAAAATATTGGCTGGCCAATCAGAATCGAGGAGTTGCGTAATCATTTTAAAACACTAAAATACCATTCCAAAATGGCTAGGAATAAAGTAAAACTCAAATTAGGGTGTTTACTTAATGTGATTTCTTCATTTATCGTATTAGTAGAGGATAGCGTATCATTTCTGGTGAAACATCGAGTCACGATTCACAAGGTGAAACCGGAAAAAACAACTTGACAACTTACGTCTTGAATAGTGTAGGAGAGTAACTTCTAATAAACGGCTTTAAATAGTCTGCTTATTTACCATACTACTACTTATTACCTAACTATATACTTATTACTACCTACGTACTTAACTTAACCAATGTCAAAGTCAGGAAATTTGTCCTCAGCAGTAAGCGAATATTGGCAGAGTATCATTTTCGCATTGTACCTCCACAAAGTCACAGACAGTTGCTGGAGAAGTTGGCGCATAGCAAACTTTTGAGGTAAACCATTTCTAACAGTTGTTCTGTCAGCTATGGATCCTAAAATTGATAGGGCATATGGTGACCAAACACCAAAGGTCTCACATACAAGAGGGATAAAATCTCCTCCATTATCATTCACAATGTCCTGGTATTGGTTGTCCTTAGCTATCTCACCAACAGCAGCGGCCACCCCAGCCTGAGAAGAAGCAGAAGATATGACAGCAGACTGAGTGGTACTCCTGACGGAGAGATCAAAATAGGTAGGACGACCAAGATGAAAGTCAGGGTGGTATATGTCGCCAGGACGAGATTGGTCAGATGAAATGCCTTGCTCCCTAAGAACACCAGGGTGATCTTGGAGCAAGGCATGGTGTACAACAGACACTAAAGCATTATGACGCTGGATCCTCAAGGGACCATGAGAGCACCCCAGCAGATGATCACCAAACTGGTCAATGACAGATAGACAAGTACAGAGTGGTAAAGAAGGGAACAAAGGAATACCAAGCCACAAACGTAAAGCTATAGTAAAATCGTGAGGAGGAATAGCTAGACCCAAAGCAGGCTGTGGAAGTGCTTTAAGCCAACCACTGCTGGTGCCAGAAGAATGTGATAAAGCACGCAGACGTGCTTGATCACGAATAGTGGAACTGCTTACAAGCTGTTTAAAAAGTGAATCATCTAAAATGGCTTGAAAGTCAGTTTGAGAGGAGTTATGCAACACAGAAACAGACATACCTTCGAAGAAAGCGAGGGAACAATCCTCCCCGGGGAAATGGCATAAAAACATCAAAAGTTTCCACTAAACGCGACACTAAAATACGGGCAGAATTACAGGACCTGTCACGGAAATATCGGTCCGGGTAAAATCGGTCCGGCCGGACCGATTTTGGATACCAAAACTGGTCCGGCCGGACCAAATTTGGTTGACCAAGTTTAGTCCGGCCCAAACTTTGTTGGCCACATGCACCCCCTGACCACCTGGACCAATTTTGGTTGGCCCGAGGGTGTACCCGGCATTGTGTGGACAGGTCGGTCCGTGCTAAGTATATTGTGATGGATCACTGCAGCCGACTTAGCCTGGAAACTATAGAAATGAGTAGCGTAGTTTAATTTCCCGAGTTGATTTACGGAAAATGCATATAGTAGCTAGAAACTAAATTCCATGTCATATAGCTATATATGCAGGGGCGTAGGGAGGGGGGGTTCCGGGGGGGTTCAGGAACCCCCTGTAAAATTTAGACTTCTGCAAGCAGGATCTTACCACACCATTTAGTGTGGCAGGACAAAATGAGTGAGTAATATAGTGTAATGGCGCAGCACAACAATTGATAAAACTTACATTCATCTCTCAGGGAAGGATTTACAGAGGTAACATGAGCCCTCTTCAAAACTTGTTAAAAAGATCGATATACTCTAATAGAGCAGTCAGGTTTATACTCTAATAGAGCAGTCAGGTATACTCTAATAGAACATGCATGTAAATATATCCATGTCCATATGAAGTTTTTCAGACATTCTAACATTAAATACAAACTTAGCATGACCTTATACTGCTATAGCTTTGGTGTGCAGTGTTTAAAGATATAGAGCTCCAGTAATTTATCACTTGTGTTATGCAAAATGAATTCATACTATACATATTTGTATAGTTATATTGTTTCGATTGTAAGTCATTCCATTTGTATCAGTGGATTCATGGCTCCTATACCACAGTGAGATATAACTATCACTTACAGATTACTATAATTATGTGTCTCTGTGTTAAGCTGTCTGTTTCCACTAGGTAGCTTTATCTAGTACTACCTTCATCCCAGGGGCACTTATATGCATCATAATTAATGTACTTTTGCATAAAATATAGCAATTTGCTGAGTTTTGATTCATTAAAATATTGACAGTCTCTCAGCGGCTGGGGGCTGTGCCCCCAGACCCCTGCTTCTGATAACTCAATGCTGGTGCTGGAACCCCCCTTCAAAAAATCCTGGCTATGCCCCTGATATGCAGCGATGAACAGTCGCAAAAATAATGTTGTTTTAATTTAAAGCAGTATGGTATGATAAAAGTCCTGCATTCTTCTTCTCCATGTCAATAGCTAGCTGGGAAGCAGAGGTTTTCTTCCGGCATATATCAACTCAAATGCATGGTCAATGCTGGATTCATGGTGGTCAATGTTGCATGCAAAAACACAGGTATCAAAATATTCTTCCCAAGTACGCTTTTATATGTTCAACCACTGTTTGAATGTGAAAACCTTTTCTTGTATTATTGATATTAACTACCAATTAAATTTTTTTTTTTAAATGTTCAATAAACTTCACAAGCATCATCAGCTCTGCAGTGTTTGGTTGAATCTTTCATCCAGCTTGTTTGTGTTGATTATGACAAACAACTATATATAGCAACATGATGGAAATCACCAGCCTATGCTGGATCACTTATACTTGAGGATGGTAGACAATATATAAAATCTATCATTAAAACATGTCTTATCTTCAACTTCTGCATATATAGCTCAGAATTTAATTTGTTAATTCTGACCCTTGGTCAGTTTTTTATTAATCTGGGAATACCCATGCACGCATTGTCATAAACAGATACACATATTATTTCAGGGACTGATCCAGAGGGGTGGATGAGGTGGCTAGCCACCCACCATGCATGGCCTTGCAGCCACTCAGACATGCATTATTTAATAATGAATATTACTGATCATGAACACTCTTTTGTTATATCAATATGAACTAAATCCCTACATTGCATCAGATTCCAATGCTAGCTGGCTATAACCTTACAGTAGATGGTAGCAGTATACATGAATTTATCTATGATCATGGGCAGTATTAACTATCACCAGGCAGAGGACTTCTTGAAGGAAAATATGGGGTCTGCTTTAGGATTGAGTCGATTTTACTTTTATGTCTGCAGCAACTCACCCTAAGGCTGTGGAATAATGTGACTGCATGCCTCAAAATTTTAAGTTGGCTAAGTAGTAAAAAACATACTGAGAATATTATAGCTATAACCTTTATAAGGTGATGTTTCTTCCTGTGGGGCATGTCATTAGTAGGAGATGATAGTTCACATTTAGTTATTCAATGGAGTAAACCTAAACTATTATCTCCTACATATCACATATGACAGAGAGGAATGTGCAGTATGTACACATGCAGGTGTTACAGATGTATTGTTCTAACCATTAGTGTTAACTCATGATCAGACATTATATGTGCATAAGAGCACAGTACACATGATACTGTGCATGCACTTCACTGTACAAGCCAAACAATAACAGTTTCAGCTTTTCCTGATGTATATAAATATTAAGACATTTAGGACTCTCAACTTAAAATCTGGGCCAGGCTGGGTAGCCACCTACCTTCATTTATTTCTGGATCAGTGCCTGGTGATGAATGTTATAGGTGACTGCTCTATTAGAGTATCTCGATCTTAAGCACCTCCAATGCGGCTAGCTGATCCTGTGCATGCAATGATCCGTGCCCTTGTTGGATAACCTTTTAAGCACAAATCCATGCAGTGATAATGCCTGCAATGCTCATTATTCGAGATTGATAAATGAGAATAGCTATAGCTAAGTTGGTTGCAGTGTTCCGTCACAAACAATTTATAGCTATGCATCATTGGCTGCATGCGTTAGTGGTCCACCCGGACCCATTTTGGTATACCAATATTGGCCGAGTGGTCAGGAGTGCATGTGGCCAACTAGGTTTGGGCCGGACCAATTTTGGTCAGGTCGGACCAATTTCGGATGCTTAAAATGGTCCGGGCGGACTAAATTTGGTCGACTGAAAATGGTCCGGCCGGACCGATTTTTGCCCCGGACCAAAATTTTCGTTACAGACCCCACAAATGCAGGAGCAGCAGAACGCTCAGATTCACGTAGGCCCAAGCCTCGTAACCTAAATGGCAAGGTGGCTTGTGTCCAACTACTATCAGAAATTCCACAACACAAGATACTACTAAGGCATTCTCGCAACCTAAGGTCAAAATGTGAGGGAAAGGAGCCCAAAGAGGAAGATGGCACACAACGTAAAAGGTGAGTGACCTTGCAAACGTTAAGACAGCTCCTAAGCAGATGCAACTCTACTTGAGGGTCCTCGAGGTCAACCAATTTATCCTAAATTGCAACTATTTTATCAAATTGAACAGATAAAAAGGCATCGTTTGCTTATTCGTCTACTTCCAATACATTCATGCGATTGTGCAACTCCTCGATTCTGATTGGCCAGCCAATATTTTGGCTGGATCGCACTTCCGGGCCCAAGAAACTTGAGCATTGTCACCAGACGGTGTTTGCGCATTAGCGTGAGCCCGACTGGGCACGAGACTAATGCAACACATGCGCTTAAACTCCAAGAATGCTACAGCACAACAATAAACAAAGATTTAACTTACTTAAAGAACTATCAATCGATTCAATCTATTATCGCCTCAAAGGCAGCTTTAGATGCTGATCGGTTTATAAATACGCGCTTGCAATTGATTGACGCAAGCGGCTACTATTTGAAAACACATGTACATCACGTTTCTGGGGAGTGCCAAGACGAGTGTGGGATTCGAACTGTTCCAGACACTTTTTTCTCCCTACCCAATGACAAAGAGAAAAAAGCGGTCTGGCCACGCGAGACTAGTGAGGGTAGCAGTGCACAGGTCTAGCAGAATAGGTTTAATTTCAGCTTACACTCTAGTAACTTCTTGAAAGTTATAGTTTTAATGTTGGATGTTCTATTAGAGTAGTTGACTGTTCTATTAGAGTATTTCGGATTTAGCAACTTCTAAGGTAAGACTTACTACAAAAGTATAATTTTGAACCCTTCTTAGTAATTCTTGGATAAGATTAGCTATTCCCTTGCTCTTTCCATCTTTTCATTGCCCATACATGTGTATAAAATGCAACTGCACCTGTACTACAGCTTCTAGAAGCTTCCTAGTTTGCTCATTGTAAAATTTTGGAGGGGGGTGCTTCAGCGCCCCAAACACCCCCCCCCCCCCCCAAATCCGCTCTTGGTGAATGGTACTGTCTCGTGGATCGTGATGTTGGTAGGTAGGAAGTGATATCTGTTGGTAAAAAAACGAGGTAAAAAACTTTGTGTAATGTTTGTAGTCGAGATAATTTGCGGCGAGTCTGGAGAGTTAGCCATGAAAGCTGATTTAACATTGAGGTGGTAGACTAAGTCTACCATAATCATTCATTACCCAGCGTGCTGCTCTTCGTTGTATTTTTTCTAGCTCTACAATATCTCCAGTTTGGTGAGGGTCCCAGACGTCAGATGCATATTCTAGTTGTGGCCTGACCATTGTTAGATAAGCAGATTCTTTAACTTGTTTTGAACAGTTGTTTAAATTGCGTTTCAGGAAATTAAGTGTTTTAGATGCTTTAGTAACAGTACTAGAAATGTGTGGTGAACAAGATAGTGATGTATTAAGGATTACTCCCAAGTAAGTATGTTGATCAGATAGATTTAAGATGTGATTATTGAGGGTATAGACGTGGTGTCAAGGATCTTGTACAACGTATGACAGTACATTTACTAACACTGATTGAATCTAGCTAAGTTGCCAAGTGTTTGCCCATTCTGATAACTTATTCAGGTCTTCTTGAAGCATGTTGGCGTCTTCTGCACCGTTAATAACTCTGTAAAGTAGACAATCATCAGTAAACAAGCGGAGTGGTGAGTTGATATCTTTAGTAATGTCATTAATGTACAACAGAAACATTAATGGTCTGAGCACTGTGCCTTGTGGTACTCCAGTAATTAAGCACTGGTACTGGACTCGAGGATTCACTATCTAACACAACACACTGGGAGCGGTGAGTAAGCCAAGTTTGGATCCAATTGTAACTATTACCATTAATTCCATAGAATCTTAATTTAGTTAGTAGTTGCTGGTGTGGTACTGTGTCAAATGCTTTGGAAAAGTCTAATAGGATGATGTCTATTTGTTTTTGGTGGTCTAAAGCAAAGGAGGTATCTTCAGTTAGTGTGATAAGTTGGGTTACACATAAATGGTTAGCTCTGAATCCATGTTGATTTTCAATTAATATGTTGTTCTGATTTAGATGGCTCATGATAGAGTGATATATGATATGCTCCATGACTTTAGCACAAATGGAGGTTAATAAAATAGGACGATAATTAGCAACATTACTACGACTACCCTTTTTATGTACAGGACATATATTAGCTTTTAGCCAGTCATTTGGTAAAAGACTTGTAGAGTAAAGTAAAAATTATATATAATATCGGTGTTATTTCATCTGCATAGTGCTTTAAGATGTAAGGTGATATACGGTCTGGTCCACTGGCCTTGTGTTCATCAAGTGATGTAAGTATTTGGTATATTCCAGCTTGAGAAATAGATATATCAGGCATGTTGGGTGCATCAGTATGATTATCCATAGTTGGTATTGTTGACAAGTTTTCCTCGGTAAAACTGATTTAAAGTGACTTTTCAAAGCGTTAGCTTTATCCTTTGCACTATGAATTGGTTGATTGTCTACGAATAATGCAGGTATATCAAGTTTGTCTTGACGCTTAGCTCTGATGTATTTCCAAAATTGTCGTCGGTTACCACTAAAGGAGTTATCAAACAGTTTTTTATAGTAGTTGTTATGTGCTTTTTTTCAATTTAGTGTTTATGGAGTTCTTAGTACTCTATGAGTCTGTAATAAACAAGAAGATGCATTACTGCATATACAACAATGTGTAACTATCTCCTGTATGTTGTGCATGGCTGTTGCCACACCACTGATATACTAGCACATCACCAGTGGCCTCTAGTTACAATAGAGTCTGTTCAGTTGTGCCATATTGGCTTGATTGGGATCATTTGCTAATTGTGCCATCACCACGTCCCTTGTTCTGCATAGCCTCACTTCACTGCTGAGTCATTTTCAGAGACACGTCACACCTACAATATAAACTTTCAATATAGCTAACTTAACTTGGTTTTTGTGTCAGTTGTGTTTTAGTATTGTGGTTTTCTGATGCCAGTTAAACTCCCTTGACTGTGTACGTATGCATATGTATCATTTCCTGTGCATCTTTCTACATGATCTGCACACACTGTGTTGGCCATGCACTGTTTGTACATGCCCATTAGTAGGTTGTCCCGTTGGTAATTGTACTTGGTTGTATTTGCCCCCAGCCTAGTAATAATAATAATAATAATAACTGCTAATTGACTAACATGTAGGTATCTGTATAAATGTAAGCATTGATTTTCACTGACCTCCATGCTCTCAGTTTTCTAATAATAATTATGTAGGCCCATAAATTTTGAGCAAAGTTATCTTTGACATAATTAACTATGTCAATGCATGCCACCAACTGGTGCAAAAGTACTCTTGGACCTAGTCAGGGTGAAATCATAGTTGCCAATTGCTAAAAAAAGTCACCTTTTAAAGGAGAATGTTTTATGCAAATTACAAATTTTCCAGTATTAGCTAATCTCCTGAAATTTATGCCTAACATAAACACACTAGCTCGAATTTTCACAAAAGTGACTGCTACATTAGAAATATGGACTCAAAGTTGACTGCTTTATTGGAAAATGTGACTGCTCTATTCAATCTTTTGTGCTGTTTTTAGGCTTGAACTGTTTTAGTGGAATCCAAACTTATACTTTGCACCAGGTATACATAGATCTCATCCATTTAATATTCCTCAATTCTTTTTGCTAAAACTTATTCCTGAGTTATTGCAGCATAATGGATACTCTTCTATTCTGTTTGTAAAAATTTCTGATTATTCATGATTAACTATCACCTCTAATGAATAGGGATGTGAAAAATGTAACCAGAGAATCCGTTGAGTTCATTAATGAACTTTTATGTTAAATTAAAATTGATATACCAGGAATTTTCACTTTATTAGCTACCATTTTGAAATTTTAAAAATGCTGACCTTGCAGAAATCTGTGTAAATGTAAACAGATTCCTCATGCTCTAAGCTTTCCAAAAATGTATAGGTTTGCTAAATTGAACAAAAGTACATAGTGAACCTGACTACAAGCTAAGCTGCTTAGCGTAACTATCATAACTATATAACTCTCGCATGCAATTATTTTTCCTTCAATACATGCATGTAAACAACGAAATTTTGGCATTGATTGCATAGTGACCACATCATTTATTGTTTGTGGTATACACTTTCTAGTTTGCTGAGTCACATGACTGAAGACATGTGACTGAGAGAGTCACATGACCATCTAATCCCAGTAGTTTTTGTGGACAATAAATTTAAAGCGGAAGTCATAAAAAAGAAGTGACTGGATTGGTCAAAATCTTGTGCACATGACTTTGTTGGTCACATAAGAACTAGTAGAACCTACTTACTTGATGTATATTTGTACTTTAGGCTTGCATGCACAGTGTGTACTGGCTACCAATTAGCTAGATATCCTGGTTATCATCTCTGGCTATCACGAAGGGATATACAGCTCACATGCAAAATGTCCAGCACTATTATCAAAATTATGCTCATTGTAATGCTTGGATATTTGAATATAACTAACTGACAATACATCTGTGTTACTTTGGTACAGTAGCAATCCTGGAGTTAATCTTAATGCTGTTTGTATTAAAGCCTGGTTCCTCACCGTGGAAGTCAAATTCAAGTTCCACTCCAGGTCGGAAAATCAGGCAATGTGAAGAGCCACCAAAGTGAAATGTCCCTGTCTGTTGACCTTTCTTCACACTCTGTCCTTCTTTGACTGTTATCTCACAAGAAGATACTTCTAACATGCCAACAGCTATAAAACACATCAAGCCAATATACGGATTGTCAGCCTCAATAAAAATTATAGCTCTCGCTGCTACTTCTGTGAGATAGCCTTGAACATAATCAGAAACTGGAAGGTTATTATAGTCTTCATTGCCATTACCCAGTGGATAAGAATAGTAAGTGCCATCTGCAACAAATGCTTTTACAATTTTACCATCTACAGGGCTATGCCATCGGTGATAATTGTAGAGCATCAGAAGACCTTGGTACACGGTTCCCCCAACAAATTTTTCTGCAAGTGTGTCATCAGCTAACATGAATTTTAAATTATAAGGTTGGCCTTTTATCCAAAATTTGCCATGCTTTGTAACTTGTTTTTCAATTCTAAATGGCATTGATTCACATGCATTAACAATGACTCTTCTATCATCTGGATAAGCAATAGGACGAGCATTAGGTTGCAATTTTCTGGTAAAGAAATCATCCCATGAGACAAATCCATAGTGTGGTTTACTGGGATCACAGATAAAATCATCTTCAAAGTTTCCTCCCATTTTTTCTATGGCTTTTGCACTGAACCATCCATCAGTATTCAGAACACTACAAGAATTTGGTGATTTTAGAAAGTCTCCCCACTTATTTAAGATGCTTTTCATATGATAATTGACTTTAGGGTTTAAAAAGGCAACATACCCATCAATTGTTTTCATTGGCTTAGTAAGTATTGCAGTGATGGGATAAGTCAATGTGGTAGTATTATCCCTAAATTCTGGAGGTTTTGTTAACACGTGGTTAATAATTTGAAGCATATGATGATAATCTTTGACCAGTCCTCGAGAAGTTGGAGTCTTCTTGTGGTAGTTTGTTGGAACCTCAGCAAACATTTGACCGAAGAACATTGATAGCTCAGCACTACTCTCAATGGCATCTTTGAATCTTTGAACAACCTGGTCCAATGGGTCAGGCGGTGTCTTCCTTTCAACTTCTTCAATCTGTTTTTGTAACCACTGATCCACAATGACTTCATCAGAAGGTAAGCACTTCCCTACATAGTACGGTACTGCTGTTTCATATGTGCCTGTAACCTCTGCAGGTGCTTTACTGAGGGTGGCACAACAGCATCCCATTTTATAAGTATCTCAACTAGTTCGCTATAAGGGTCACAAAGGTCAGCAAATCAGTTTGGAAGGGTGGGGCACACACCACCCGTCATATGACTGGCCAAAACTACTAAAATCGTCAACACCAGCACTAAGATCGAAACTCAGCACCGTATAACGTGTATTATTACATGTAGCTATTATCTATGGCTCCACTGTAGTCTCATGCCCAGACCGCTTTTGTGTGTGGGTGCGTGTGCGTGCATGTGTGTGGGGCGGGAAAAAAAGTGGTCTGGGCACAAGACTAGCTTCACTGACGGTTGTAACTGGTAACTTACTCTCTGCGCGGCGCTTATCGATAATGAGGGGCTTCAGAATTATTGCAGTGGCAAAAAATAAAACCAGTCAGTTAAATAAAATAATAACCAAACGAAACCTGACATTCAGTCATTGAGTTGCTTAATGAAAATTATGAGTCTGCTGTACTAGTAGGCAGTTTGCTAAATCTCCTGACTAAAACTCGTGTAACTGAGGCCTAGCTACTACCCAGGTATGGGGTGCCATTTGTCTCAAAACCCCAAAAATTGAGATCTAAACTAAATATCGTCGATATTTACTAAACATCGACGACATTTGCTAAATATCGACGACATTTAGCTAAACATCGACGACATTTACTAAACATTGCTGACATTTGCTAAACATCGACGATATTAATTTTAACAATTCATCTGCTTTTGCGTTTTAATTTTCTGCGAATCCTTCAGTATAATAATATTATAGGCGCTTATACTTGTAAATACTAATTGCTGATTAGCTGCTTGTGACTGTAGATGAACCATCTGTGGTGCTATGCGTGACTCATTAGGCTTGTTTTCATTCGGATGAGTCCACGACCTTTAATGGAAATAATTGCTGCGCGTTTATTAAGATCAATGTTGCTGTCATCGGCGACGAGAGGAACTGATCTCATCTGTGACTAAGGATGTGAGGTATGGAGTTACCTTTTCAGTTGTAAATGTGACAACTTGTAATCTGCACGTGTTTCACTTTTCATCACTGGGTGCCAATACATAATGCTGTCCGCTGTCACTGGGAGTATAATTCGGCTGAGTATAATTATTTAGTTGCATGAATCAAGTAGTGTTTTATTTAGTTTATTAATACTTTACAGGACTAATGCACATATCAATGTAATTCCCGACTACCACTGATACAGGCTGAGGGTAGGGGATGGTGGGGAATATTCATATGAATCTCAGCAGGCCACAATTTGAATGCTCTTGTCAGACTGGTACTTTTTATTTAGTCAAATTTCCCAACCAAACGATATAATATGGACTTGCCTGCAAAGACGAAATTCTGAGATCATTTCAACTTGTCAACTAGCTACACACAAGGGTAGTTCTAGAAATTTGCTGCCTGGTCTCCCAACTCAAAGGTAGAGCAACTTGTTAAGCTTGATTGCCAGTTGTGCATTATTGGTTACAAGCTTTTAATTTACCCTCAAGGAATTTTAATATTGGTAACTTAGATCAAGATACTCTAGTAGAGCAGTCAATATTAAATTACTCTGATAGAATCATCAACATTATAGAGAGGCAACAGGGATAATTGAAGAATTTTATTTGCTATAGAGTCATCCATATAATTCATTTTATAGTAGGTACAGTGGAACCTCTCTTATCTAGGTAGTCTGGTATACTGTCCTTATCTCAGAAATATCCGTAACTAGCTAATATAGTAAAGCTAACTGTTCTGCAATGTTACTATTGCTACTATACATTTTAGTGGGTAGAAGGGGAAGTCACTACAGAGCATTCGTGGTCACTCCCCTGGGTTGTAAATTTTTTATCACCTAGCAACCAAGTGGTAGTTAGAATCAACAAGCCACCTAACATATAAACATCTTATTGTCAATAGACTACAGGCCACATGCATGTGACTAATTTGGACTGTCTGGGCCTGGATAATAGAGGTCCAGATAAGGGAGATTTCAAGGTTATTTCACAGGTCCCTTAGTCCTGTCAAGCAATGTGTGAGTCAGAGGCTGTACAGTTGAATTTAAAAGTGAAAAATGATTCCAGTTTGTGTCAATGATCGCCTATCTACTGTATCAGTGTGAAAAGTTTAAAATGAATGAGAACTTTTGTAGCTATATACAGTAGTTTGAGGCAGGCAAGTTGTAGTAGCAACTAGTGATGTGCGATATGTGATATATATCGAAACATCGTGATAAATTTCTTTATATGGTGATACGATATAGAATCGTTATATCGCGATATAAGCCGAAGTATAGATTTTAGTTATAATTAGAGAAAACTGTACCCAAGATGTCATTGTACACTGTAATATTTTTTGATAAAAGAGCTTGTAATGTTGTATGCTAGTGATGTACCATGTTGTATTGTACTTCTAGTACATTAGTGCTACAAGTGTCATCGGTGTAAGTACACAAGCTGAGTGATGAGTTTGTATATCGTGATATATATTGTATCGTGATAATTGTGTGTAATAATCGTGATATGAAAATATCCTGTATCGCACACCACTAGTAGCAACACTGGTAAGTCAGTTGTACCTCGCTCTCACAGAGGCTCCAACTCTCATGCCTTAGGTGTGATTCTCACAATTTGGCCTTCAATCACGCCCAACATTCTCATGTCTAAAATTGATGCTCACTCCCAGAATTTTCTATTGCTGACTATGCTTCACTGAAGGCTCCCTGAGGCTAGAAAAGGTTGCGGTATGTGCAAGGATTTCAGCAGTCACGTGGTGATCTCTCGTTAAAACTTTAGTTTGGTGGTCAGAGTTCTCAATGGCGGTTGACTGGTTCCACGACTGAGGAGAGTTGTATAAGGACAGCAAACAGTGTACTGGAACTTTGAAAGGTCACTGGGAATCCAGGCGGTTGGTTGCTACAAGATAGCTACAACCTGTGTGGACATGGTTAGAAGCTAGATAGTTGAGCTGGCAAGACATCTTGTAGAAGTGTGTACTCCAGTGGATCACATGAGCGTCACGTTTGTCATAGAAATTGTAATGAATTGCCACAGTTGTAATGTACAGTAGCACACACACACACACACATACACACCAGCTTTACACTTTTAGCTAGTAATACACAGCTTCTCAATGATGTAACTATGTGCAAACACTTTCAAATATAACTAGTACAAGGAGGCCATGCTATTATGTCATGAAATCCTGAAGTGCTGGTTATAATTTAACTTTGTTGAATTGCATGCTTGGGCTACATCTCCACTGTTCACCTTTATGAAAAATCTCACTCCCAAGAAAGATCCAAGGTTGGAGCGTCTGCTCTCACTCAGCTATCATGTTATTCTGCTGCATGATTCTGCAAAAGATGTAGACTCTACATTTCTGGGGCATATTGATACTGTGTGTTAAATTTTATTTGGAGCATTTTTGGCATGTTTTTCCCAGTAATGAAGATACAAGCCTTCATATAGCTAAAGAAAGTAATAATGGCCCAATAAAACATCTTCACAAACATTAACTTTAGAAATAAGACCTATTTCATTCTGTAGTTACTTGTGTTGAAATTATAAGAATCCAGCTTCAGTAATTTGTGAGTCTGGCTGAGGAGTATTTTGGGAAATCATCACTATTGTGGACCACAGTACCACACTCCCAAGAACAGATGTTGTTTTGCAATGTTGTATTACTACCACAACATAGTTGTTGAAACTCTACAGCACATTTTGTAATTTTTTACTCCCATACATTAAAAATATACACCTTGACCTTAACTGGTATACGGAAAATAGCTGTGTGTGGTTACTAAGCACAGCTATGTATAATTTCAGTCTTGGAATATGGTGGTGGACCTGGACCATGTTGTCCAAGTGGACCAACTAGCTATGCAAATACAAATTGCTTAGCTTTTACAACAAAAATTAATGTGACCTTAGTCATCTATCATTTGCACATTTACAAGGTTTTATATAGGGGGGTAGTGCATCATAACCTGAGATTATGTCTAATCATTTTTGGGTACCTGAGAAAGCACCAGAAGCAGTTTGTCAAACATTTCCTGGAGAAGAATACCCACACAGATCTGCAGAAGAGGTATGACACTCTTTAAGTGTTTCAATAAGAATTTGTGCTAATTGTATAATTATTTTTTACTTTTAAACTACTGCTGCTTAGCCTAGGTTTACTGGATTGTGGAGACCTTGAATACAATTGCTTTCTTTACCTTTTCAAACATACTTTCTTTAAACAGGTTGGTAGGATCAGGAATCCTATAGACCTTCTTCAGCACTTGTATTGTAAAGCTTTAATAAATAAAATTGACAGTGCTGATCTCTTCCATTGTTACCATTTCATGCAGTAAGCTCTTTATCACTTGATGACGTCTCCAATTTCCTGGGGTTCAGCGAGGTCAACCAGTTTTTATTGAAACCCTTATAAAGTAGCTTTATTACTCTGTACAAATCCTATGAGCTCACATGAGTGTGTTGTACATCCTCTGGTTCACTTATATGTCAATGAAAGTATGTGAAATTTTTATAAACAGTTCATAATTTAATTAATACTTGGAAAGTACTGCTTCTACCTTTTGCTACCCTGTCAGTACTCAGCAGCAGGCTGCTACAATTTTCAAAGTCAATGGCAATAAATCGTCACAGTTTTTTCCAGTTTTAAGAGTCAACAATTTGCAAACACCTCAGAACATGAGACATATTGTGTGTAAATCAACAGCTGTAATTTCAAACAGCTATAGTGTATTTTTTTACATCTGTACAGCAAACTGAAAAACACACATGTGCATTGTGTGATGTCACTAAACACCTCAGAACATGAGACATATTGTGTGTAAATCAACAGCTGTAATTTCAAACAGCTATAGTGTATTTTTTTTACATCTGTACAGCAAACTGAAAAACACACATGTGCATTGTGTGATGTCACTAAAGTCTAGCCTCACTATATTATGTTTTTTTTGTTTTCTTTCCTTTTTAGTTGTCTCCTGGTATACACTCACAAACTTGATGTGGACATTCTGACAAATCACAAAAGAAACCCAAAACAGTACGTTTCTGAGCTCTGACTGGATCATCGATAGCGAGTTGATGAGCAACTGCATACTAGGTAGACCTACATACGAAGCAAATACAGTGGAGTAGAATCCTACACTGACACTGCACCATTTAGTAATATGCTTAATTCTTTGTTCCACTACTTGAGAAACTTTGGCAATGGTGAAATTGATTGTCACCAAAGATCTTTTGTAGTAATTTCAATGGTTGCATACTTCATACTATTTTAATTAATAAAAGGTTAAACATGTTTATGTTTAATATCAGTACAAAATACATAAGTACTGTACACATGTGTAACTCTGTAGCTGCCAAGCACAGATAAGATGTGCTTTATTACAAAAGGCCATCTAAGAATAGATGTAGGGGTGCTCGAACACTTTCTTTTTACTGTGTAGTAACTACAATAGGAAGGTACTGCTATAGAAGCTACAGGTGCACTTGTATTTTATAAACGCTAATATCTTTTAAAAATTAATGTGCTTGTGCCAATTATGTTGGCATGATTGTATATTAACAGGCTAGCAAAAGCATCAAGTATTATGCCAGCAAATAATACAAGATTTTAAAGCAATGTGAATGTAAGAAATACGTGCAGCTAAACATGAACACACTGTGCATAATGCTGCATTTGATATCAAATGCACAGTACTCTTATTTTTACAGTTTTGGGCTGATTTGATATACTCTAATACAGCAGTCGCTTACTCTAATACAGCAGTCACAATTCTAATAAAACAGTCAGCTCTCAAGCACATTATTTAATTGCATGTGATGGGGCATTTAGAATGTAACAATATCCTCTCAACCAATCAGTTTGGTTTCCACCAAAAAAAATTCTGCTGATCTTCAACTAATAACACTACATGTAAATGGGTAGTGTCAAGACCAAGATTTGAACTGTACTAGATCCCTTCTTCTCCCTACCCAGTTGGTCTGGCCACACAAGGCAACCCAACATACACCACGCATGCACAAATTAAAGTATGTAGCTGTCATTGTACACAAATCCTGTATGCTATAGAGTCTCTAGACCCTCGTTCACGTGAGAGTCTGTCTCTGCCAGACCGAGTTCTGTCACTGGAACATTGAAAAGCAAAAACGTGCAGTGTACATGCTGTCACGTTTACAGCTTTAGAGGCTAACCCCATACCTCTTATCCTCACAGATGAGTTCCTTCCTCTCAGTCCAACTCGTCGCCAACACAGCAACATTAACCTTAACAGATGCGCAGCATTAAAGGAGGTCCGAATGCCTAATGAGTCACGTAGTACCACAGATGATTCATCTACAGTCGCAAGCAGCTAATCAGCAATTATTAGTATTGTACGCGCCTATAATATTATTATAGTAAAGGATCCGCAGAAAATTAAAACGCGAAAGCAGCTGAGTTGCTGAATATCGTCGATGTTTAGCAAATGTCATCAATGTTTAGCAAATGTCGTCGATGTTATTATTATTATTATTATTATTGTTGCTGAGCAGGCAGCACAGCTGATATGCTCAGGAAAAAAAGCAATCATAAAATGAATTTAGCTACGTAGTTTAGCAAATGTTGTCGATGTTTAGTAAATATCGACGATATTTGGTTTAGATCTCAATTT
The DNA here is from genome assembly GCF_963678975.1 of Dysidea avara. Lineage (NCBI taxonomy): Eukaryota > Metazoa > Porifera > Demospongiae > Dictyoceratida > Dysideidae > Dysidea > Dysidea avara. The sequence continues at coordinate 9,346,269 of NC_089281.1, forward strand.
TTGAGTTTTTGAGACAAATACCCCGGCGGCATCAGTGTTTCTGACTCCCTGTATTCACAGGTTTTCACTAGTAGCTAGCCTTCTCATCTAATAATCCAGATCTAATAATCCTGCCAGCTGGGGTAGTAGAACTAGTAAAATTGAGTGCTAAATTTCGTAGCTATTTTAGCTAATTCGTATTTGTATGTAGCTATGTTACCGAATCTAATTGCTAGCAGTAGCTAATGTGTGTATGTAATTATTGTATTATTTGTATTGTATTAATGCTTTACAGTGACCAGCACTGAAGGTCTGCAGCAACATGTGCTGCAGCCTTAGGATTACCTAACCTAATTTCAAGGACTTAGACTTAGTGACTTATAGCTGAAAAGGTGTAACAGAAAAGGGGCCAAAGTAAGGAAAAAAATCCCTCCAACCCCAGGAATCGAACTGCAGGTCACCCAATGTCTAGTCGGGGCCACACTCAGTCTCCTCCAGGAGGGATGGATTTTCTTCCTTAATCCTAAAGTTATATAGAACAAAATACAACAATAACTCAACAAAAATAGATTTACAAAAATCAGGTGGTCAAAGATGAATATAGCTGATGTTTAAAATGGTTGATATACATAATAGATTCATGAACATTAGTCTAGTGAAAAAAATACTGTTTACAAAAAACGATTATCTATAACTGTTGATTGAAGATGATTTGCGATGAGTGAATGTGCCTTGTACATGCAGAAATGAAAGAGAAAACTTCAGAGTAATATGCCTATGTGGGTTGTAGTACTGGCCTGGTGGGGTGGTGAGTGCACTCCTTGAGTCAAAATGAGCTTGATGGAAGCTGCACAGTTGACCAATTCAAGAAACCTTCTAAGCCCCTAACTTGGACTGAACGCTCAGTATCTGTTCTCAACTGATGCTTAACTTTATTGAATACACAAGATATGAGTTGGTGGAAGGGCAGATAACTACTTTAGATCATTCAACAAGATGAGTACTAGATGTCTTGGAAATTTCATTGTAGTTTCTGAACCATAGACACCCATATATATGCTGAAACATAACTGTAGGACTAGTTCCTGAAACCATAATTTAGAGGTAGGACTGTGTCTTGTTTTCTGCACAGGGAAAAAAATTTAGCTTTTCTGGACCAAGAAAATGGCATGGAAATGTGCAGGACATGCCAATGTTGAATTTACCAATCACACCTGGAGTAAAATAGTATACTGTAAATGTCATGTGATCATCACATTTCCTAATGCAGTGTTCCCTTGATTATACAAACCTAGTTGTATTATCCGAACACTTGAGCAGTAGGAATGACTGCTCTATTAGAGTATTTTGTCTGTTTAAGATGTATGTTTGATTAGAGTATTGAACGGGGCTCTGTATATAAATCAATGGCTTTGATTATCTGAACATGTCTTAGTCCCAAGGAGGTTGGATAATTGAGGGAGCACTGTATATTGGAAATTTCATGCATCTTGGACATTTTCTCTGCCAAAAATTTGACATGCTGTTAGATTTCCTTACAATACATGAAATTTCAGAACACATGGCATGCGGTTAGCATTCCTATACTGAATGTACTTAAGATTTCTTTAGCTAAAGACACAAGACATGGCATGCACGGGAGCGTAGGGAGGGGGGGTTCTGAGGGGTTCAGGAATCCCCCTGTAAAATTTAGACTTTTGCAAGCAGGACCCTAACACACCATTTAGTGTGGCAGGACAGTAATATGGTGTAATGGCACACACACACAAAAATTGATTGTTTAAAAGATCAATATACACTAACAGAGCAGTCAGGTATATACTTTAATAGAACGAGCATGTAAATATCCATCCATATAAAGTTTTTCAGACATCATAACATTAAATGCAAGACTGAACATGACCTTATACTGCTGTAGCTTTGGTGTGCAGTGTTTAAAGATATAGAATTCCAGCAATTTAGCTATCACTTGTGTTATGCAAATGAATTCATGCTATGCATGTTTGTATAGTTGTAATGTTAAGTTTTGATTGTAAGTCATGACATTTGTATATCAGTGGATTTATGGTTCCTATTACTAGCGAGATAACTATCACTTACAGATTACTATATGTGTCTGTGTGTTATGCTGTCTGCTTCCACTAAGTAGCTTAATCTAGTACTAGCTTCATCCCAGAGGCACTTATATGTATTATAATTTATGTACTTTTTGCATAAACTGAAAGTCCCTCAGCGGTTGGGGGCTGTGCCCCCCAGCTTCTCGTAACTCAATACTGCCATTGGAACCCCTTCAAAAAAATTCTGGCTACGCCCCTGCATGCAGTTAATTAGCTTTCCTACATGTGAAATTAGCATTTATAAATAGCAAGCAATGTTGTTAGCTTTGACTGGATTTGACAAAAGATCAACATGAAAGAAGAGGATCAATCTAAAAATTTTACTCACAAGTATACCTAACAAAAATTTCGCTCATTTTAGTCTTGAGTTTTCAGATGAGGTTTCTGTGTATGTAACAGCTTTCCTTTTGTATTTGGAAACACAATAGACTCCAAAGGCATATTATGTGAATTTCAAGAAATATCATGTGTACTGGTTACAAAGGCTTATGGATACAAATAGTCAATATAAAGAATGCATATTATTATTATGCATCTACCATGGTTTATCTATACAGTTATTACATAGCAAGACTACCACTACAAGTCCAACTACTACAATCAACAGCATGTAGGTGAATAAACAGAAGATAACAGATGTAATCTGATATCTTCTTCTGCAGCGTATGGTTTGCCTTGATCTTCCCTACACAAGAGAAAATAATAATAGGGCATAGATGACACAGGTGCTGGGTGTTCTTTAGCCTGGTGAGGAATACATGCATACCTATAGCTTTATCGAGATGCATGCAAGCCCTGTCTCATGTAACGTATGAGAACAAACTTTTGGGTAAATACTTGCAGGCACAATAATATTACAGCTGTACAATGTACACACTAAACTGTTTTCTATGATAAGAATATAATGTTGTGATAAGGTAACTACCTCACACAGCTAGTGTAGTAGCTATGCCATTGTAAGTCATAAACATCTTTGGTTTCCATACAGCTGCTTCCTGAGTTAGAAGTCCAAGCAAGTGTTTGTGGTAGCCTGCGACTACCATGGACTGTGATCAAATCTGGCAGCAAATCTTCATTTGTTACAATACAGCACCTTACAGAGAATTTTAGTGAAGCATAAGCATCAATATTGGTTGCTCCATGTTGATCATTGCTGGTGTTTGCCTGCAGTGTTTGTTTCCATTTATACAAATGGTCCTGTCTGTGATGCTGAAAGAACCAGAAAGTGTAAAGTGCTCATCCTTCATGGTGGCCCCAGGACAGTTGTTGTGATATGATTTTATATGCACCCTTAATACCCTGGTATTTATCGCATGCAGTGATTTAGGCATTTATATACCACTCTGCGTGGGCAGTTCATAGGCGCTGCCAGTGCCATAATGTGTATATGGCACTGTTGCAGATAGCAGTAGGTGCATTACAACTTATAACGCACTGGTTGCAGTTTTGCAGACCGCAATGAGTACATTATACGTTATAATGTACTGACCGCAGTGCAATATACAGATAATATTGCACTGGCTGTGGTTTTGTGCAGCATTGCACAAGTGCCAGCAGCTGAGACCGCTACGACACCTCACCTAATAGGTGGAGAGACACCTCACAGATCACTCAAATTTTTATAGCCTGACATGTAAAAGTCAATTGCAGACCATAACGTCATCAATACACATAATGTTTACCAATCAGCCAATGGTGATCACAATGCAGTGGTCACAACTCTAGTCTACATATATATTAGTCTTGAGTGCCGGCAGCAAATCAACTGTCTGGTCACTGTTGCACACAGTCCGTGACCACTGCCGGAATGTTGGCAGAGCCAATCAGATCGCTTTGTGGACTCTGTGATGAGACAAACACTAATAATTCAAATTGAAATAAAGAACTGAATCTCGGCTACAGATTACTTTTTTGAAAGTTTAACAACGCCATGGGCTTAGGATCTTTGTTTCCCTAGTACAGGGCTCTTAAAAGTGTTAGTATAAGAATGATTATGGTTCACGACAGATTTGTGAAATGGCAAAATTGTTGAAGAAGACATTCAGCAATGTTTCGAATACATCACCAGGACATTACCAGTACAACTATCGTCTTAGTCTGCTCACAGAGGTGAATGGAGCGATTATTACATCATCCTAGGCACAAAACAATACCATGATGTAATCTAATTGCATTCCAGTGAGTTCACGGAAAGTGTGCAACAGTGACCAGACGGTTTATTTACTGCCCCCACACAAACCGTTTGGCACGTGAGACTACATATATATATATATATATAAACGTGCTTATACACCTTACTAGTCTGGTGCTATCTGAACCCACATTAAATCATAGTCCATTTCAACAATGACTCAATAAAACTATTATATTCTAAATAATATTCACTATAACATTTGATTGTGGCAATCAGTTTTTGTCATGCCACCAGATTCAAAGTTTAGCCAGTGTGGATAGTAAGAATTAGACTAGTACTGTTAAAGTCTTATTTATTCAAACTGTCTATTAGCTGCTTTTCTCGAATCATGGGTGATCAAGTGATCACATACTGTATGCTGAGCACTACATGATGAGAGTCGAACAGCAAATGCAGGTTAGTGCTATAGGTATCCCATAGCATACTAACTTTCAATATCTCTGGTGGCTGAGACACTGTAGGGAGAATTTCACCACAGCGTTCGGCTCTGTCACCTACAATCGATGTTAGAAACCTAGCATTTATTAGATGTACAGCTGCCTTGTGAGACTCTCCCCACCTATTAGGTGAGTGGAACGTGCACTCGTCCTCTGCATGTATCAAGCAGAGCACTCGTGCCACGTTGTATATCTACATAGTAGAAATACGTCTTTATGGGACCACAAATCACATCATTTACTGTAGACTTAAGGGCCGCATGTAACTGGTAAACCCTTCACCAGTAGCCAGTTCATAATCATGTCGCTGTGGTGAGACTACAAACATATAAAATTTTATGGTTGTGACCTTATAGGAGGTTGATACAGGAGATCCCAAAAATGTACATAGGTAGAGAACTCTACAGTGACAAGCATACAGTACACAAAACAGAAAGTACTATTATAATCCAATTGATCACACATCAGGTAGAGTGCCATAAGTTGCGAATAAGTTTAATTAAGTAGGGATGATAAGAACTCTCATATATAAACAAATTTTCAGCAAAACATTTGTAGTACCAAGCATTGCAACGCTTGTTAGGTATCAGACACTCCCATCAGAGAGATCAAAACCAGGCATTATGCTAATCTTAAGAATAATTGCTTTTCATGCATTTTTTCAGGACACTCGGGCTGTACCAATACCACATTTTTAGTTATTGTCCAGCTATGGTACAGGTGTTCTGATGAACCAATACAAAAGCTGACCAACTTGTGATTTGAACTCACACACACATATATCTGTTATCTTAGACATTACCACTGCAATATAAAGTCACTTCCCAAATTCCATGTGTTACATTGTGCATAAATAAAAATATTAGTGATATACACCTCGTAGCCAACCAATACTCGAAATATCAGTACTCGTACCAATATAGCATCGATATTGGTACAGTCCCAGTAGCTATACAACAGTGAACCACTCTAATAAAGCAGTCAGACAGCCACTCTACTAAGGCAGTCAGACAGCCACTTGTAGTAAGTTAAAGCTGTGAAATATTTAAATAATACAGCAACTATTTGAAGTGGAAACATCAACATAATAGTTGGCTTCATGCATAGCCATGGTATTATTACAACTAATGGAACTTCACCATATCGCAACATGAAACAAGGAAGTGCTTATTAGTTCATGATATACTGTAGCAACTTACATAACTGAAAAGCAGCCATGATATCAGAAATGGAATGAGGATGACTGAAAGTAGTGCTAATACAATACAAATGCACGTAATGCTGCTAATCCTGTCCTTGGAATTTCCATTGCTGACACAACATGTACATTTCTCACAACAATCCTCTCTGTCATCATCAAAACATTCCTAGTAAAATATAAAAATTTAGAGGAGAAAGAAGCATAACAACATGAATCATCTAGATGCAGGTATATAAATGCAGATATTTGGTATCCTTGATTGGTTTCTACCTGGGGGTAGGACAAGACCATGTATGCTAACAAAAATATTTTTATTGAACATAGTCCTACTACCAGTTGAAAGTAACAGATTGTGCAAAAATGATCATATTGAAATAATCATACAGTACAATTAGTGGTGTGCGATATCAGGATTTTCATTTCGATAGATATCGATACGATAATAGGGTAAATATCAAAATTTCGATTCGATTTTTGATAATTTTTAATTGTGTAGGTGGATTAATTGCGTGGGTGGCCGATATTTATAAATATGCTACAAATACAATTTGCACTCCAAGACTATTGCATAGAACTAATACTAAGCCTAGAAAACTGGTAGACAAGCTTTTAAAGTGGCTAGATTGTACAGAACCAAACTTCATTTCTAGCGTGATTGCGCAGTCACACACTAAATGCTGTTGATTTATCGAAATATTGATAATTATCGAAACTTTTTGATAATATCGAAATCTGCTAAAGTGGTATAGAAATCGATCCAATAACGATATTAATAAATTATCGTGATATCGATATTTTTTCGATATATCGCACACCACTAAGTACAATAGTACTGTATAGTAGGGACCACAAAAGTTTGGGCGTGGCACATGAAAAAACATCACCCAAAACCAGCCTCATTTTTCCCTGATGATGATGAAGCTGTAATGAATAGGTAAAACTAAGCCAAAAACAAGCATCCGAAACGCTTTCAAGTTACAAAATTTGGAATTTTCTAGTGACTGACTGACTGACTGGTGCCTTCAGACAAGTGTAACTTGAGAACAGCTAAGGCTATGGGCTTGATTTTTTCACTTTACGACATCACTTCAGCTGGACATGTGCCTTTTGGCATATCTAAACAGAAAGGTTCTGTGGCAATGACTGCCAAAGTTACGGCCATTTTAATAAACCTACGTAAGCTGCTGTAATATTTTAAAGTAAATTTTGAGCAGCCATATCTTAAAGGGAGATCAATAGAATGGGCCAAATTTTGGTGTGAGAAAGTTTCTTAGTAGAGTCCAGGTCTATGCCAAACTTCATGAAAACCCAAACGGGTCGGATTTTTTTTGGTTGATTTGGTATGGAATGACCCCAATGCATACAGCCATTATTATCATTAACATCGTTGCAGCCATTTCTTGGTTACCACCTTTGATTTCACAACTTTTTTCACCCAGGCTTTTTAAGACTGCAAAAATTTTTTTGAGGACTTCTAGTAGAACATTCATAGAATGTTCTGAACATTCTATGAAATTATAAACGTTTGATTATAAGCAGATTTCCACTAGAAATTTCATTTATAAAGCAGAAATTAAGTGAGGTGATCAGCCAAGGTAGCAGTGGTTCAGTGGTTAAGGATGCAGGTGTAACAGCAGTAGGTATGGAGGTCCCTGGCTTGAACTCTGTTGAGGTTTTTTTCTCGACATTTTTTTGTACACCTTTAAATGAAGAAAGTAAAATGAAACTTTGAATGCCCATATCTTGCAAACGGCTGTTGTGAATTTAATCAAATTTGCTGTGTGGCGTACCTTACCTGACGGACAGCTATATTGCAAAAATGGTGTGCTTTGGAGAAGGGGCCATGGAGCTATGCATGCGTGAAAAAGCTGTTTTCTTTCTTCCTGTCAATATACTCACAGTGTGGTGTGCCGGCTTTTTTGGCCACACAACACACTACTGTGTGTCTTGTTGGTCTGAACGATTCAAATGACTGCTTCAGTTCCAAATATAACACCTATGTTACCGGTAGTAGAGAAAGAAATGGGACACAAAGGAGGACAAAGGTAAGTATATGCATGCATTGTAACTGCTGCAGTATGCAAAAAGGCATGTCTTGGGCTTAAGTAACCACGAACAGTGAAACACTCAAGTCCGTAGCACCAGCTGTAATTGAGATGCATGTATGCTTGGCTGAAGGAACTTGAAAAATTAGGTTACTGTATTGTCTCGAATTATGGCCCGGGCATTTATTTCTTTCAAGCAACTTTATACCCTGGCTACTAAATGAGACCGGCGACTATATGAGACCAGCGTTTATGTATATATATGCCTGATCAGCCTTCACGAGTCAACTTCATACCTTGGTGTTGTACTCTCCTGGACTCTCCTTGATGTTTCCCTCAGCATACAGATTCAAGCTTAATAGGAACTCTATAAAACGATCTTCACTTCATCGTTTATAACACCACCCAGAATTGTTAAAAATAATGACTGCAGTAGACGTATATTTGAGACCTGGCGTTTATTTTTGTTATGATGCTGAATACCCCCAACAACTAAAAGGGACCAGACGTTTATATGAGACGGCCGTAATTCAAGGCAATACGGTAATTAGAAAATTGTTAAAATTCTATAGGAACTTGAATATGTCTAACCAATACTACCAACTGTTGCTTTTGGATGGTTTTTGAGCAGGAAACCCCAACCTTTTATTAAATGTTATCCCACTAGAGACCAGTGAGAAGGCTAAAGCCTGTGAATACAGGGAGTCATAAACCTTCCTATATGAAAGAGGTAAGTGGTCATGAATGGCATTTGGGATGTATTTCTCTGATAATCCCACACCTGGCATACCAGAAAAATCAATGATCACCTATTTCAGTTTCATAGCCAAACAATACCTACAAGTTTGTTGGGTCTCTTTTGTAAGGATGCTTGTGCTATATATGAAAACATTCTTCACTGAGATTCATACTGTACTTTACATAAAGGACTTAAAATCCAGGGTATCTAGTCAACCCTTGAGGTAATTATGGCATTTAGAACATAAGTACTTTTTGTTACAGTTCTTACCTTTTTGTATGGACATGAAATCTCCAATATGCTTGTACTGTGTGGTCTCACTGTGATGTAGTGTTTGGTCTGGCAATCAGTTTTCTTGATCAGGCCTTGTATGAAAATTTGTACTGTGTAAACATGCTATCTGGGTTCAATTGTATGGGTATTTAAGGGATGAGTGATATACAGTGTGTACAGCTTTGTCCTTTGTGTGGTATGTGTGGAGATACCAATAGGGTGAAACTATGGGGTGGGAACAAATTATGGAACAACTATTCTCTCAGCACTACACAATTCTTGTCTACAAGATAATTTTGTATGTGTACTCATCATCCATCATGAGAATCATCTGTAATTTCCATAGTGAGAGGATTAATTAAAGACACTTTTAGTACTGTCCGTTGCTTGTAACGCATGTAATGGCAAACTTCAACTACAGAAATTGTCCCCCTAGCTAGGGTATACATGTAGGTATTTCACTATGTCAGTGTAAATTATTCCATAAGGACAAGAAGGCTGTGTAGACACATGCCTCTGTTTTGATTGCATCTGGATTACTACAGCTGCATTTGGCTCAGTGGGTCAATCGAGTCAGTAACTCTGAACAGGATTTGCCTACTGTACACACAGTATTGGTAAAAAGACTAAACAGAATAAAATTGGTGCCTTCATGCACACACATGTAGCACGTATATAGTACTGCATATCCAAACATCCCATACTGTCAATGATGGAAGGCATAGTTGTGTGTGTCTATATGGTGCATGTACAAGAAACATGCACGTTTGTTTACTATTACTGGGAGGGGTTATTAATCATACTTAAGAGTTAATATACCTTGCATAGGATTAATTCACCTGTCAATGGTAGTATATGTGAAACACCTCTTGAACAAGAACGAAATGGCATGGCTTTGTGTACAGCCAAGAAAGTACATGAAGCCCCTAATTCTTCTCTTTGACTCTGTCATACTATCTATCACCACCCACAACATAGTACAAGTACGGTGTAACTAACTAAGGCATTGATCATTGGCATAAACAGTCAAATAACTTATACTATCATATGTCTCAAAAGATAATAAACACTTACAATGGTACAGGTAGCACAATATAATCATGTAGTTAGTAAGTCCAGTGATGCTATGGATACTTGTGTACATTAGCAGCTATAGTGAAGCATGTCTGTTGTACTTCACAAAATTAATGACATGTCACCCATAACATCAGGTCTTAGGATGGTATTATGCTAAAATATAGATTTGCTTATCCATTCAAGAAACTCCCTTGACTACAGTGTTAAACAAAGGAGTGAATGAAACAATAGGTAATTAGATAAGGGCTCTGTGTAACTGATTGCTTAATGCCATTCACCTAGCTACAGAAGTTTCTCTATCACCTATAAGTTAGCATTTAGACACCAAGGTTCATTCACAAATTAAGATGTTTAACCAACAAACTTTTAGCTTGACATTGTGTGGGGGTTGTTCCACGACTATGATCATCTATACTGGCTCAAAATGGTATAAAAGTGGCTGCTACATGTAATAGTACAAATTTGGCTACATAATTTTACATCTGCGTATCTACTAATATTCAATTTGCCAAGGAGTTACAGTAGAAGGACCAACTAGTCCTAGACATTTTATTTACAATGCAGAGGAGGTTGGTCAAGCAACATAACCCTATGAAGTGTGATTACACAACTTAGTTAGGAAAGCAGCATGCCAAGAAGGCTTGTAATGTTCCTGGTATGGTACTATGTACAATTTGTCCTTAGAATATTAGGAGGTGTCAATGCTGTATTAGTACAACAGCGATTCTTTGAAATCACGAGATGAAATGATTATCTCCACCAGGTGCTTATTGATTTGGGCGCTTATACTCTAAAAATCAATAAGCACCTGGTGCATACAAGGTCTGGCTATGCAAGACTATGAAAGAAGTCGGTAGTCCTGTTGAATGTGATTGCAGTTGTGCAAATAATTAAACTATGTATATAGAGGTCTTCATAAGAATCCGAGAATGCAAAGAATCCGAAACTTATGGGACACTGTTACATCATGTAGATATTCTACGAGTAATATTGGAAAACGTGAAAAAATAATAGTCTTACTGCTAAGCTATGGATGTATTAATTATTTTAAAATGACATCTAGTTATGGTCATTCAAGAAACAGTGAAGGATGGACACACTTGTACCATCTAGCACTATATTTCAAGGAAAGTAGTCGTAAGTATGCTTTTATCACCAAGAGCTCAAGGTTTTAGGCAAGTACACGAATTGCCACAATTAAGACTCCACAGACAGTATGGTCATAATAGTGCTTAACAATACCAGTGTACACATTCATTCATTGCACCAGCAGCTTTCAAATGTTAATACATGTACCAAGTTATAATGATATATACCACTTTAGCGTGGGCGTTCAGAGGTGCTGCTCGATGCTTAACTCGCATATTGCCTGGGCAATATCATGGGAAAGCGGTTTGCCAATGACTTTGATACCCAGCCAGTTCAAAGAATCGATGCACTTTGACTCGTTATATTGAGCGACATATATAGAGCTTTGTATTGTGGGTCTCATATTTGTAGTGGTTGCTAAGCTGAGTAGTTTTGATAAGATAGACTAGTTGGTTGTTACTAAAGGATAATGAAGGCACAAAATAATTGTTTGGGCGATCGTGGATGCGTATTTTTACCCACCGCGTATCAGCCTTTGAACAGACCACGGAACAGCAAAGCTACTACTGCTACGTTGAAATAGGTTAGTAACTTACAGTCCTAAGTACTTAACTTAATATAATAACTTACTTACTGTCCCAATAGCTAAGTTAGTTGGCTTAACTTAGTACAAAAATGTAACAATATAAACTCCATCCTACAATCACAAGTTTTCTAATATTGCATGTTGAAGCATGGTAACGTATTAATGATGTTTTAACGTATGGATAACGTTCTGATGGCTATTAGCCCACGCTATTAAAACCACGATCAATCTTCAGATGCTACTGTATAAAACAAACGGGATGAGTTCTCAGTGGTTCTTTCACCTATTAGGTGAGTGCACCCCAAGTGATATTAGTCTCGCGTGGCCAGACTGTTTTTTCTCTTTGTCATTGGGTAGGGAGAAAAAAGGGTCTGGTCCGGTTCGAATCCCACACTCATCTTGACACTACCTGGATAATTGGGTAGTGTTAACCAAAGAAACGTGATGCATTTTTTTTTCTCCCTACCCAATGACAAAGAGATAAAAGCAGTCTGGCCACGCGAGACTAATATCACTTGGGGTGCACTCACCTAATAGGTGAAAGAACCACTGAGAACTCATCCCGTTTGTTTTATACAGTAGCATCTGAAGATCGATTGTGGTTTTAATAGCGTGGGCTAATAGCCATCAGAACGTTATCCATACAAAATGTATCATGTTTCTTTGGTTAACACTACCCAATTATCCGGGTAGTGTCAAGACGAGTGTGGGATTCAAACCGGACCAGACCCTTTTTTCTCCCTACCCAATGACAAAGAGAAAAAAGCGGTCTGGCCACGCGAGACTAAAGTGATATATATCACTTATACCACGGCTGCTTGGTATTTGCTGATACTATACACCCGCAGCCCTCGGGCTTTGGGTGTATATATATCAGCAAATCCCTCGCAGCCATGGTATAACTATTAAATACGTCCAGTGTTCTGTAAAATATCGTGGCTATATAAAATGATGAAGCTAGGACGACGTCCTATAAATTTCTACTTTCTTGGAAGACCTCTACATAAATGAATGGTTGAGCAGTTCTAGCTATCAATATATTATATAGATAACTCACCACACTGTCCTCACGACGTGTAGCTTTCCCCTCGGATTTTCCATTTGTTGCAGAGTGGTCTAAAGTGGTTCTGTTACTATTCATCATAGCAAATTCAAATCCAGTTAAACTCTCCGAGGTGATGGAGCGACAATCAGGGGAGAGCATATTTAGAATTGGAGTGTTAGATTCGGAAGGCGGCAAGCCATGGCCATTAAGAACTTTAGCACTAGCTCTTCTTCGCTTGTCAATTTCTTCTTCCTGTGGTCCATCAAGAGTGTTGTCAAGACTTTCTTCAGACTGAAAGGCCTCTTCGAATCTCTCCGACCATCGTGCTACAGCAGTAGGATTAGCAAGCGATTCTTGGGACGACGCTCTTGACGAAGCCGATAATTCAACCGAGCTGGGAATTCGAAGAACAGCACGATGTAGAGCTAGAAAAGCATCGCGTGTAGGTTCCCTTCTCTCTAAAGAGGCTTCTCCGCTCCCTCGATAGCTACCACTATCGGTATCACTAAATTTCTGAACAATGCCCACCCGTGTCCGACGCGGGGGTACCCGCGAAGTAGTGCCAGTTTCTTCTTCCATGAGTATTACTGTATCAGCTAGTGTACCAGTTGAAGGGAGCAACCGAAGAAATCGTACGTAAAAGTATGTGCATGTGTGCATGCGATCATCTATATAGATACCATACATTGGTGAAGTCACCTAAGCTACCGGTTGGATGGGTTCCATAGATTAATTTCATTAAAATTGTACATACAACCAAATGAATGATCACGCAAACCCAAACCCCTCTGAACCTTCGTTAATCGCTAACATAAGGCAATGCTGAAATTGTTCATAAGAGTCATAGTCTGGCAAACACAGCTGATTGAAACTGCAAAATAAAAGCCACAACCATATGTTAGTAAATATGTGTACCATAACTGCATACCAGGTGTGGGCAGTAGGTAGCTGCCCATATGTCGGCGCAGGAGAGATCTGGAACTTTGGAGTAAGGTCTTTAAACCCCCCTGGAGGGAGCTGCGAACAACCTGTTGTAAACTGTAGTAGCCTGGAGGAACAAATGTAATAAAATGTCATATAGCAACAAGAGTTAATTACCTTGCCATTTCTTCATGTGTAAAATTGCTAACTATGGTCCAAAACCATGAAATGACTTTGTTGAAAGAAGATCCTGCTCCATTTATGGCTGTATGTGATTTTAATTCATCAAAGTTGAAATCATTTGTGCCACATATTAATAGCTACACAAAGGACGCAACACTATTCATAACTACTTTTATATCTACACTTTTACCTCAAGTTCAGTCTCATCAAATATGGACAACAATTCATCAGGTATGATGGAATTTAAACCTTAAAATATTCCAGGCATTGCAATGATCATACTGTATAAATATACTATCATATACTGTACCTTCTAAAAAGGAGTGTATTTCATCCTCAATTCTGTTGCACAATCTGTATTCAGCTAAGTGGTTGAGATAACTCATCTTATTTTCATTTGTGACTTCAATGTTTTGTCCATTTGGTACAAGTGGGATCATCTAATAGAGGAAGGATGTACTGTAGCTCTAAATACTAATGCTGATGTATTTATGGATGTATCCATGGATACGAACCAAGCACTAAAATAGTTTATTTTTGTTGTATAGGGAAATCTATATTGAATACAGAATTCATCCAAGGTTTCTGCTTCAACAACCATGAAACTACCTATTTCCCTCCCATATGCCATGGATACTAAGTAAACAGCTTTTCTTAGAAGTTACAATGAAACTTCCATCTCAACTACTGGCTTGGTGTATTATGGTGATTTATTAAATTACTTTCTTGCTTACTTGTGGCTCACACCTGGAATCAGTATATTCCTCTTCAGCAAATACTTGACCAAGCCCAGCAATGTCATTATCCTTAATGTAGCACACCTTTGTTTTGTACAACTCTGGATCGTCACTCTCTAAGTACTAAAAGAAGGTAGCCTGAATAATAATTAGAGTACCAATACTTGGAATTACCTTGTAATTGACTTTTAGTCCAATTATTTGAGCTAGAAAAGAACGAGCAAATCTTGCTTTCACTAACAGCGGACTGGAAACAGCTGATTCGTATAGACATTTACCAACAAGGCAACCAGCAAATTTATAATATTTCAGTTTTAAACCACTGACTCTGCATCGATTTGGCAGAACCTAAAGTGATACATATTCACAAGTAATCATGTATATCATTAGACTAACCAAAGCTTGGTGGTCGTCCTTAAATCTGTGAAACAGTTTGTTAGAACAGTCAAAACATTTCACTGACAAGAGTTCGAAAAATTCTCTACTCACTCCTCCCCAGTCCAGCCCTGAAAGGAACAAAATTAAAATCTGTAATTTGTTAGTTAGTAAATGGCTTTGGTATAAACTGTGTATGAAGTAAATGACTGGAAAGCGAAACACTGTAGAGCTTTCAAAAAATATACTTCACCAAGAACTGCAGGATGATTAAGTATGACATAGGTCCGATCCACCACCTCACACACTTATTTCTAAAGTGGAAATGATATGTAACGGAGTTACTTAGGGATGATGTAATAGTAAGGTGTGGTGGTCACAGCTTGCATTAGCTGACACAATATGCGTGGCTCTGTGACTGACTATCATTGTCATCCATTACGTCATAATGATCGCACAATCAGTTGCGTTTGGTAAAACCGTACGATTTTTATTAGAATATGAATACTAACTATGGCCATTGTAACATTAATGGTAGTTACTAAGGTGCTGTTTAGTTTAGTGGCCATTGCTTGGTGAGTAGGACAAACTCCATACTCTAAAATTCATATAGCTAAAACAAGTTGTTTACATTTACCCTGACTACTGCTCTATGTACATGCAGTGCAACATTATCTGCCTACTCACAGAATTTATAACAACATGCAAAACTGTGATGTAAACATTGCAGCTCCTTAACAACACTACTCTGTGACACATTAATGATTTTCGTCCTTCAGGAATTGACTAGGGGTTCTTATACAGTAAAACCTCTCTAATCTGATACCTCTGTAGTGCCAGAATACCACCCACTATAATCTGACATAGTTTTCTACCTTGATGACATCCTCACTAATCTGACACAATTTTTTGTCTCAATGAGCGTCAAATTATAGAGCTTTCACTGTAGTTTCATGGCTGGATTTATTGTCACTGTTGTCTGCATATGGTGTGTACAAACAGCAGAATGACTTTTTGTAATCTATACTCACATGTAACTATATTGCAAATGATACCTTAACACACAATTTAGGTACTTGGCAGTTATACAGTAGCTCAACAATGTACTAAGTAGTGACAGGCTTAGCTAGTACATTTATAAAGGAAACTTCTTTAATTTTGTCTTATCTCCCATGTATCAATGAACACTCTTAACTTTAGGGGTTGTATTTTGTACTAAGTATAGATACCTTCTTCTCCTCTGAATTTGATGACAAATTTCTTCCTCCAGTCAGAAAACTTGAAATGTTCAGTTGCCTTTATAGCCTGCACAATTACAGCACTAATATATAGTAACCTTCACTCAACCAATACACATACATCGTTTAGGAGATTAGTGCGTCTAACTTCGATGGTTTTTTCATCACGAGCAGACTTACTAAGCTGACAAACCTCTTTGTAGAAATAACTCTGTTTGTCTTGAAATTTCTCTGAACCTCCTAAGCATACAACAGATATATGACATTGACTCGATCTAATGTACTGTATGAGCAATAGTAGTACAATGATACTGGGAATTTAAGTTCCATTTGAAAACTAGTGTTTTTGAGGTGAGCTATTGACATCATCACAAAGATGACTTATTTTGTGATGAAGATAGTTTACACTGATTGAATATGTGACACCTTGGGACTAACCAAAAAGTGTCAGGTCAGTTCACATGATAAGGGGGACCATTACCAAGTGTCCCTATTATGCAGGTGTCGTCATTTCAAGTGATTAACAGGTTCCACACCCATTATGGTTATCTATGGGATATGCATCAGAATTAATATGTCTACCTACAGTACAGTACAATTGGTTTTATACTAAGGCTTACCAACATTACTTAGAATATACTTGGAGAAAGTTGCAGCAATGATCAACCTATCTTTGGAAGATAAAGTGACTGGTGGACGATAACCATCATCTATCTTGAACATATCACCTTCACAGAACTCAAACTACACACATGAGATAGCTATAACAGTAATACATAAGTCATGCTTCTTACGGTTGTAAGAGGGCACACACGAGATGCAAATACCCTCTTTTTAGGAATATACAGCAATAACAGTTTCATGTATTCTTTGATCTGCAGTTGCTGGAAAGAGAGAGACAGATGAAGTATGAGACATTGATTAATCTATTGTCAAGCATGGCTTACAGTACACTTCCAATGTGATTGCAGTGTAAAGGCTGCATGCTAAATTGATATACATAGCTATAGCTTCGGAAACGGTTATCATAAAACATATTTCCATGCACCTTGACAGTCAACGATGTTAGTAGTTTCATTTGCTGATGACAATAACTAACAAGTGCAAGAAAAATTAGGAATTTTAAGGTTGATCAGGGATCATAGGGAAAAAAAAGTAGTGAAACAAGAAGCTATACTAGTAGACATTTAATCCCTAATTTAGTCTAAGTGTCCACTAGTATATCTTCGGGTATAGGCAACCTCCCTTGTTTCACTACTCTTTTTTCTTATGATCCCTAGTTGAATAAAAATTCTGTAGCTACCTATTGGATGACAACTCATTTATTCTCAGTATCCAATTTCCTGGGCTTTGCACGATGTGGTCATGGATTTCACATTGTTCACAAGTGCAATTCTTAGAATGTAGCCCTCACTGGTGAAGAGGATGGAGAATAATACTTGGCATGAATAAGACTGCCGCCATAAAAAAAAAACAATAAATAAAGCAATGGCAGCAGTAGTACAGCAATAAAGGTATGAGTTCTTTACTGAACAAGTACACAGAAAAATTTGGAAATTTCAACTAGAGTAGGGACCATAACACATCGATAAAAAGTACTGAAAAAAGCTGGAGTAGTGCACGATATTATTTCACAGTAAAACTATAAGAAGTGTTTTACATCCCTACTGTGCTCAAGATACCATAATGGAAATGCACAGTAGGGATATAACACTTATAGTTTTACTATGAATTAATGTCGTGTGCTACTCCAGCTTGTTTCAGTACTTTGTATCGATGTGTTATGGTCCCTACTCTAGTTGAAATTTCCAAATTTTTCTGTGTACTTGTTTGTTAACTTTTTTTTTTCAAATAATAATTATGACTGGTGAACCCACGCATACCGCATCTGAAATGGCGCCGTGCACCCCAATTATTGTCTGAAAAGTGAAGTATCCATTACGCTTCGTTGTCAGCTATGTTCAACCCGTTACCAGGCATTTCGAATCAAGAACTGTTGGAAAAGCACCTCTGCAATCCATGCATACCGAAAGAAAGAAATGGTGCCACGCCCCCCAGTTATATCAATTATCGTCTGAAAAGTGAAGTATCCATTACGCTTCATTGTCAGCTATGTTCAACCCGTTACACAGCAGTATGAATCAAGAACTGTTTGAAAAGCACCTCTAATATCAAAATAGCCACTATGACAAATACGGACGATTTCCATTACGAAGGGAAGCCACCATGTGCTATCGCCAAATCAACACTTTTCGCTGTCAGCAAAGATGAATGGAGGACACTGGTAAGTCCATGAAGAATGCATTCATTGCATGTACTGTGGTATGCCAAAAGGCACCTGTCGGGCCAAAGCGATGTCAAACAGTGAAAAAATCAAGCCCATAGCCTTAGCCGTTATCAAGTTACGCTTGTCTGAAGGCATCAGTCAGTCAGTCAGTTACTTACTTACTACTCAGTCAGTAGAAAATTTCGTTAAATAAATTACTTTTAGCAACTTGTTGAAAACGTTTTGGGTCGATCTGAAAGCTTGTTTGGGCTTAGTTTCACCTAACCAATACTGCCTGATCGTCGTTAGGGGAAATTGAGGCTGTTCTTGGGTGATATTATTTCGTGGGCCACGCCCACTCCTTTGTGGTCCCTACTATACACTACTATCATAGTGTATGATATAGAAACTGTGACCTACACAAAATGGTTGTCCATGGGAGGTCTTTTTTCCCAAGCAATATATGAACCTACTTCTAATCTGCATTGCTTTTACCTTTGGAGATATGTAACAGTAAACTTTCTTATCCTTGTGATCATCTGTTATCATCCTTGCTTCAAACCACAAGTTGTGACTTCTCTTTGCAATGAACTTGTCCACCTTGTTCATATCTTCAGCTACAAATAGTGTGCAACAAAACATAACACCTGTACACGACCTGTACACATATGTACACTACTAACCAGTAAGACTGATCAACTTGAACCATGCTGGTCCAATCCTTTCATTGTTATACTTTACTCGTCCAACATAAAAGCCAACTTGCTCCACCTTCAAGAATAAGTCATATTTAGAGGCAGCATTCATGTCAGCAAAGAATTCTGGATTAATCATAGCTCCATTGTAACCATTCTATAAGATAAAATGATGTCATAAAACAATGTACCCAAAACTGTATACAATTTTGTGGTCAAGTGATCCAATTATGCATATAATTGGTGGTAGCATGCATATACATAGTTGATCATTATGATCATTAATCATCCTCAGCAATAACCAATTGATTTACTGATTTTTGCATAACTGACCCTTACTCATGCAGTGAAATTCTGACTGGTGTATCTCTATAGGCTCATTTCATGCATGGGGACCCAAAGTCCCTTGATCTTGACAGTTGGCATTTGCCCATAGTAAATCATACTAGGTACTGTACAGTAGATAGGAATAAAAGTTCTAACCAGCACAAACACACACACACACTACAAACAGTTTACCTTTCTTATTTCAATGTCTAACTTTGACTGATCAACAGTGGCAGTATTTCCAAAACAGTCTTTAGCTTCAATCGCAATAGTGTGATATAAGCCAGCAATTAATACTATTGTATTACTAAAGCGTAAAAAAACTGTCTTGCTTGAATCAAGTGGACCTAGAAAACAGCAAATAATATTATAAACTTAGCACACTCCATATAACACTCACCAGCTAAATATTTTCTAGTGAAAGGAGAACCCACTATATGTCTGTTACTGACTTTAAGCTGCACAGTATACTGTCCTGACAATCTAGTTGTGAAAGAAATTGTCGCTTCATCACTCTCAACAAGTGTAGAAGGCTCCACAGCATGAGAAATTTCTGTAGCTGTTGGTTTGTGCTTAATGAGGCACACAAACTTGTCAGAGTGAGCCAATTTGTATGGATTTCCATTTCTGTTTTTAAACTAGGAGATATAATACACATCCTAAAATAACAGCATGTAAACCAGCCACTCCAACAAAGTTATTTAACCATGCTGAACAATTTGCTCTCTCCAGTGGTAGTTTACTCAGCTCTCTGTCATAACCAGTTAAGTTACATCGTACCACTAAGTATATAAACAGCAACAATCTAATGCTTCTATACATTCAGATCTCTGTACACTAAAATCATTTGGCAGCTTGAAGATCTATTTATTATTTATTTATTTTACATTTTATCTAGGACTGTGTCACATACAACCAAGTACATGTGCCAACGGGACAACCTAACACCAGGGCAAGGCATATACAGTGTGTAGCTACCATACTGTTCAAGAGAATATAATACGTAATAATACCTACAGTAGTATGAAAAAGATAGTGTTGTTTTAGTAAGGACTTTTAGTTTTAGCTAGTCATGGCCATTTTCATCAATAATTACATTTTATGAGATTCGCTGCATATAACACTGGTATTTCTTTTGCAAACACACAAAATACAGCAATTTGTAGCTCTATTATACTCTATAAAAAAGAAATAGTTCATTAATACGGTCAATCCTTTCAAACTGCAGCGGCTGCCAGGTTATCCTGCATTTTTCTTTTGCTGCACAACATTTGTAGCTCGTGAAGATGGTGAGCCAAGTGGTGGATGATAACACCTCGCAAGACCCTCTGGTGGACGAACAGCTTCAGAATACAGACGGAGATGATATTCTCAAGGACCTGATGAAGCGTTCGGAGATTCTAAAGAAGCTCGGACTTCCTGACCCTTCCGTCCTGACCCCTAGTGGGAAGGATACAGGTGGAGGTGGTCTTCTACCACAAATGTGGTGCCCCTTTCCAATGTTTGCACCTTGGAACCTGGCATTTGGCGCAAGCATGGCGGGCCCTCACATGGAGGGATCTTCTCAACAGCAACTCGCCCCCAGTTCTGGTGACACAGATCTAGAGACCGGTAAGGATCCTAAGTCTGTCAACGAAGACCTTGTGGGACTCCTAGACAACAGCGAAGCCTTGGAGTTTGTGGAATTCGACCCCACAGTCAAAGCGCCATTGCTTGGACCCCGTCAGAGATGATGGTTAGTTTCTTAAAGAAAATATTTACGTAACTGTTGTCTGCCTGACAGCAAAAGGAATGAGATCCTTAGCGACTTCCCAAAGCCAAACACCCCAGTCCTTGTGGTCCCAATACTAGACAATGACATTGTCAAGCAGCTCAAGAGCAATGGGAAGGACCCCCATTATGGCCAGGAGAAAGTTATGTACAAGCTGCAGGAGGCTCTCTTGGATGTGTCGGGACCCCTCATGTGTCTCTGGTCAGACCTAACCAATCCCCAGGCTGAGGTATCCAAGAAGGAAACTTTGCTACTCACCCAATGTGCCCTTGTCCTCCTTGGGAGTCCATCAAATGCCGTCAACTTGGAGAGATGAAAGATAGCATTCGCCAGGATTAACGCCAATCTAAAGGCACTAGCCACAGAGAAGAGGGAGGACCAGTTGTTTGGACCTGGCTTCCTGGAGAAAGCCTCAAGAGACCCAGAAAGCTTTGGCCAAAGTCTTCATAGAGCAGGCATCTCACAAGAGAGCCTGGAATGATGACAAGACAGACCTATGCTGTTTTTTAAAAATCAAAAGGTGCCTCTGCACCAGCACCACACCAAGCCGTACAACAGGCCATACCAGCAATACAGGTCACATCAGCAGAAACCAAGAGGTCAACCCCCCTGCCGCTCGGCCCAAGCCAATCCCTCCAAATAAGTTTGCTAGGATCCTCTGTGAGCACAGTTTCACAGCCTGCACTACCACCAGCAGGCAGAGTAACCCACTGTTTTGCACAGCCGGGAACAGATAACCTCAGATACTTGGACGCTGGAGGTAGTGAAAGGATATCATCTGGAATTCTCCCATCCCCTGTTCCAGACTCTTCCATCTCACACAATGGCCAAGTCACCTCCAGAACAACAGCTAATAGAGGAGGAGATACAGACACTGATACAGAAGCAGGCAGTGGTCAAGATCAACGCTAGGAAAGATCAGTACCTATCAGTGAGCATTTGCCAGGAACACTGACGATACCTCCGTTTCACATGGATGGGAAACACTTATGAAATCACGCCCTTGCCCTTCAGACTGACCAGTGCTCCAAGGGTTTTCACCAAGCTACAGAAACTTGTGATGGCCTGGACAGGGCTTAAGAACCGTCATCTACCTGGATGACCTGCTGATAATGAACCAGTCATTGGTGATTCTACAATCCCAAGTGAACCACATAGTGTCACTACTGGAGTTGCTGGGCTTCACTATCAACAGGGAGAAATTCCAACCAGTGCCCTCCCAGCAGATCGGATTCCTGGGTTTTCAGGTGGACTCAGTGGCCATGAAGCTATTCCTCCCCAATGCAGCAGGTCCTGGAGCCTCTTGTCTCAACAGACAGTATCCCTCAGAAGTCTCTCTCAGCTACTGGGAAAGATGTGTGATACTACCCTGGCAGTGTTCCCAGCACCACTATGGTACCGGAGTCTTTAGCAACTGAAGATCCAGTCACTCAGATGGTCGTCATCGTATGACGACCTGGTGACCCTAGATCCACTCTATATAGAGAAGTTGAAGTGGTGGAGCTCCCAGCTACATTTGTGGAATGGCAGAGATGTCCACCCCAAGGTACCAGACATGACAATAGACACAGATACCTCCCTGACAGGTTGGGGAGCAGTCTGCAACAGTGTGCGCATGGGAGGACTGTGGTCACCAGTGGAGAGGAGTCTCCACATCAACCATCTGGAGCTTCTAGTGGGCTCCTTTGCAGTGCAGTCCTTTACAAAAGACAAACAGAACATACATGTCCACCATCGAATGGACAACAGCTTCTATGTCAGCAGGATTGGGGGGACCCACTCCCCAAGTCTAACCGAACAAGTCTGCCATCTATGGTAGTGGTGTCTGCAGAGGAGAATAACCTTGTAGGCAGAGTATCTACCTGGAACAAGCAATTGGGTAGTGGACAGAGAGTCTCGCCTGGTACAGACCTCAGCAGAATGGAAACTAGACGAAGAGGTGTTCAGAAGCGTGTGCCAGATGTTTGGGCCATTTCAGGTGGATCTATTTGCTTCATGGCTCAACAACCAGCTAGAGAAATACGTGAGCTGGAGACCCGACCTCTTTGCTATGGCAACCAATGCACTACAGATCAGCCTGTCAGAGCTGATGGGCTATGCCTTTCCTCCATTTGTTCTGATAGCCTCCAGAAGATCAGAACAGAGAGGTGCACAGTGTTGTTGATAACTCCATGCTGGAGGACTCAACCATGATTCCCAGCCCTGCTGGAACTGCTTGTGGATCTTCCAATCCTCCTGCCCAAACACCAGAGCTTACAACAATCAACCGCATCCTCAGAAGACTCTTTGTCTTGCCGCCTGCAAAGTAACTGGAGACAACACACTTCAATCGGAGTTTCTGGGCAAGCTGCAGAGTTGCTGGCCGCAGGCTGGATCAAAGGAACCAACACAGCCTACCAATCAGGCTGAAAACATTGGTATAGTTGGTGTCATTCAAGGAAAGTCGATCCCATTTATTGTGGGATACAGCACCTTCTAGACTTTCTAACCGAATTGTTTATGGATGGTCTTGAGTACCGCTCCATTGATGTCATCAGGTCGGCAGTCTCATCGACCCATGCACCTCTAGAGGGATCTCCCATAGGCCAGCACCCATTAGTTTCACAGCTTCTAAGGGGAATTTATAACTCCAGGCCTCTGAGACCCCGATACACTTGCACATGGGATGTTGACTTAGTGGTGCGACACCTCAAAGGATTGGGAAACAATGCTAATTTGTCACTCAAGACACTATCAGGAAAGCTAACCCACCTGATGGCTTTAATCCTGGCTAGTAGAACGTCAGAACTGTAAGCGATGGACCTACGTTTCATATATTTCAGACCTGAAGGTGTGCTGTTTATGCTAGCTTCTCTGACTAAGAAGCGCAAAGTGGGCAGCTCCCCAAAGGAATGCTTCTTCAGAGCATTTACAGAAGATAGTAGCTTATGTGTGGTCCAATATCTTTGTCAGTATGAGACCATTTTGCCAGTTAACCCCAAACAATCCACAACCGCTTTCTCTTTTGTATGTAAAACCCCATAAACCAGTCACATCCCAACGGCTGGCTCATTGGATCAAGGAGATGCTATCAGGAGCAGGCATTGATACCAAGACATTCAAGGCATATTCAGTCAGAGGAACATCAAGTTCAGCAGCACTGAGGAAGGGTGTACAGATTAGTGATATCCTACAGACAGTAGACTAGTCAAAAATTCTACTTTCAAGTGATTTTACTACAGACCAGTCGCAGATGATGGCTATGCCTCCAAAGTGTTGAACTGACTGCGTCATCTCTGTGGTTGTATTTGTAATTGGTTTGTTGCTCCATGACATAATTATTCCTGTAAACAAATGTGTCTTTAATAAATGGTAACCGTTATGGTATATCTATGGTAACCGGATGGTTTATATGGTAGCCAAGATGGCATACACAATTTTATGAATGGCACATGCTATTGCTAAGGTGGAGGGGAGGGGTTAAGGTTATTCTATGCAGAGGTACATTACTTTGTGTGTGTGTGTGTGTGTGTGTGTGTGTGTGTGTGTGTGTGTGTGTGTGTGTGTGTGTGTGTGTGTGTGTGTGTGTGTGTGTGTGTGTGTGTGTGTATATATAATTATTTTCACATGCCTTGTAATGTGTATGTGTGATTAATAAGGTGAGTTTCTTGCAGGGGTTTTGAAGTCTACCAGTGTTACATGCAGCGAATCTCACAAAATGTAATTGTTGATTTGACAAGGGTCCAAAGGGCCTGAAGTTAAATCATGATTACATGAGTGAAATGAGCAAATGTGACACTGCCCTCCCTGCCCACATGAATGGACCCTCAGTGTTAACATTGCTCATTCATCTCTTGCAGACCTGCCTCACTCTCACATTGCAGGCAGCGAAAAGGTCAAAGCGGGATAATCTGGCGGCTGCCACAGTTTGAGAGGATTGACCGTTTTGATGAACTATTTCTTTTTTTTTATAGAGTGTAATAGAACTACGAATTGCCAGGAGTTTTAGTTAAATATAGTCATAGCTAGTTTCTTCAATGATTTTAGTTTTAGTTATAGTAATTCTTCTTAATTAATTTTAGTTACAAATTTAGTTATTGTTATATTGTCTGTGTCGTTTTAGTTTTAGTTAAGAACATGAAAACATTTTAGTTTTAGTTATAGTTTTAGTCGTGCAAAAGAAAATCTTTTAGTTTTAGTATCTTTCTCAATTCTTTTTAGTTTTAGATTTAGACTGTGGTTCGGCTCATTTACAGGTTTACTAATTCACTTAGTCACCTCACATGCTCATTTAGTCACCTCACATGTTCACTTAGTCACCCACCCTCAAGCAATTTTGTACATGATAAATAATTAAAACACGAAAGGTACATTGGAGTACTTGATAATACCGTAAAACAATTCTTCTCCGTGTTCTGCGAATAATTCTGGACAAATAGTAGACTAAGCGGCGTATCTACTGTAGCTCTAGCCGTTACTCTGGTTACCGGTTGAATAATTATTTTTGTGGGCGTTGTAAGGACTTCAGGAAGAAACCATTCCGCTGTTCTGCATTGCTCTTTCACCCCACCCTAATGCTCTGGCTATAAAGGTATGTAAACCATAGTCTAAATAAGTTAGACACCACAACCAATGGGAACTAAGTGATTTAGTCACCCCTCTGGCCCTTAGTAGCGCCCTTGCTGTGCTCGGGATGCTACAGCCTCGGGCCATCGGGGTTACTAAATCGCTTAGTTCCCTTGGTCTTGGTGTCTAACTATTATTTAGTTTTGGTAAATTATTAAAAACAGATTTAGTTTTAGTTATAATATGGATTTGCTTTAGTTATAGTTTTAGGTAACTACAACATATTTGTCTTACTAAAAGTACTTTTAGACTATGATATAGCTCATTTAGAGGGTTACTAAATCACTTAGTCACCTGACATGCTCATTTAGTCACCTACACATGTTCATTTAGTAACCCGCCCTCAGGCAATTTTGTACGGGAAAAATAATTATAACACGAAAGGTACACTGGAGTACTTGATAATACTGTAATACAATTCTTCTCCGTGTTCTGCGAATTATTCTGGAGAAATAGTAGACTAAGCGGCATATCTACTATAGCTCTAGCTGTTACTCTGGTTACCGGTCGAATAATTATTTTTGTGGGCGCTGTAAGGACTTCAGGAAGAAACCGTTCTGCTGTTCTGCATTGCTCTTTCACCCCACCCTAATGCTCTGGCTATAAAGGTATGTACTTTAAACCATAGTCTAAATAAGTTAGACACCGCGACCAACGGGAACTAAGCGATTTAGTAACCCCTCTGGCCCTTAGTAGCGCCCTCGCTGCGCTCGGGACGCTACAGCCTCGGGCCATCAGGGTTACTAAATCGCTTAGTTCCCTTGGTCTTGGTGTCTAACTATTATTTAGTTTTAGTTATAGTTAATTAAAACAACACTAGAAACTGACTGCTATACTAAGTGACTGCTCTATTAGAGTATAACGATCTGTTCAAGTTTGCAAGCTGGACCAGAGCTTAGCGGGTATATCCATTCACTGGACTGGACTATTGGACTGGAATACTGGACTAACATAAAGTTTGCTCAACTACCTTTTTCAACCACTAAAAGTGATTAGCTAGATTACTTTGTATTCCACACACACTCAGGGTTCCAGTGTCTTAATTGTCTTGCATTTACTGGTTTTGTGCCAGCCGCAATGAGCTGGTAACCAACAAGTCCTCTGGTAGTTTGGTGAATGCTGGAGATCATTGAATCTGCTATTCACAAGTCACATACAGTTAACTGTATTCTAGTTTTAGTGGTCTATTTAGTGGTATGACATAAGTTCATGATCAATAGGTTGAATTCTTCTTATATACATTACATGTAACAAAGATGTAGCCTTACCTACCTGTTACATAGATTGGGAAGCGTTTCTCTAGCTAATTGCTATTTACAAGCATTATAAACCAAGGAGGTGGCTATTCTATAGTGAATATGCAGACTATACTGAAAGGTTAGGCGATGCTACATTAATTCAGTATAATTGCAGGTGTAAAACTGACTGAATGTTATGTCAATGTGTGCTATTTTACAAAAGAAGATAGACAGATGTATTTAGCAGTGTTAACAGTGCACAGTGCTTGTATCTCGTTGCTAGCGGTGGGCAAATTGTTTTTGATAACAAAGTTTTAGTGTAGTTTTTTGTGAATAATGCGCAAGATTTATATATCTTGTGTGCAAGTATATGTCTTGTGGTGAATGATGTAATATTTAAAAGACTCCTGTGGCTATAAAAGGCTAAAATGTTTGAGTCCAGTAGCCCAATCCAGTAATCCAGTCCAGTGAATGGATACACCCAAGCTTAGCTTTTGAAAACAGGATAGTTATTTTTAGGATGTAGAGTATCAGAGTATGATGCAAAGAAACAGGTTTTGTCATGCACACTAGCTCCTTGGGTGATTTTCTTACAGATGCATTAATAGAGAATGTAAACAAATA
Source organism: Dysidea avara (assembly GCF_963678975.1). Taxonomy (NCBI): domain Eukaryota; kingdom Metazoa; phylum Porifera; class Demospongiae; order Dictyoceratida; family Dysideidae; genus Dysidea; species Dysidea avara. Next base: position 9,374,031 of record NC_089281.1, read on the forward strand.
AAAATTATAGAGACAGCTACCATAAGTACAGTGGTGGTCCATACAAGCTCTGGCCAGCCTGGAGATGGTTGTATGTGGCTGTACAGCTCTGTGGTGTTGAATAAGACTTGAGCTGTAAATGTCCTTTTGTTTCAGTCAATTTTGAGACCTGAATGGCCCAACTTGGCCTAACTTATCCCTATGCTTTCCTATTTAATTTCTTAAAACAGACACTTGCCCTCCTCTGGCCCTTGCCACCCAGCTCTTTTAGAGCTTGCCTGATACAGTCAACATCGAATTTAAAACTATCTAAAATGGCAGGAAATCAAGCTGTTGGCTACTTGTATAGTAGATACTCTGGAATTGGTATATAACATGAGAAAATTTCTATTAGCAAGCTAAAGCATATTAAAACTGGCATTTTTCAATACTTTTAAATAGGTGATAAGACTGGTTTTCCCAGACCAGCTAGGCCACATATTAGCATGTGCAGTGAAATTGACTGCTTTATTAAAGTACATCTATGACAGTGATTGCTCTATTAGAGTATTACAACATTGACTATTGTGTCACTGAATAACCAATCAATCGATCACAAAATTTCAATAACCAGTGATCAATATTAAATAACTGATAATCAGTTCCTAATTATTTCACTCAAATACACACTAACATTTGAGTAGCCTTTGAGTGCTGAACATACCAATCATCATAATTTGGCTTGATATGATGCATTTTGTTATGTACAGTGGAACCTCCTTTATGCACCTCCATTGTCTGGACAGCCCAAATTGGTCATGTGGCTTGTCTATTGACCATAATGAAGTTTGGTTCAGATAAAAGCACAAGGAGCAAGCCTAAACATTGCTGTTTGTCTGTTTGGTGGTAATAATAACTACTACTTGGTCACTAGGTGATAATGAATATTCACAGTCCAGGAGAGTGACCATGAATGCTCTATAGTGACGTCTTCTTCTGCCCACTAAACTGCATAGCACTAACTGATAGTAATAACAACAATACTTGCATTTAAGTGCACAATAGCATGTTAATGGACATTTCTGATATGGACGGTGGTATGTAGCAGACCACCCGGATAAGAAAGGTTCCACTGTATCAATAGTCACCCACTTAAATTGATAAGAATTTAATGTCAATCACATGCACAATCACAAGTACATGTGCTCCATAAAGAAATATTACTATTTTTAAAACCATGCTTAAATAGTGGAATTTGATTATACCAATTAAGCGGCTAGTACCTAAAAAAAGTTGATGCAGCCCAGGTAGTGAAATGACAGGAAACAAAGCTTATTTAATTATAAAACAGTGATCAAAATCTTGTAAGTGCACAGCTCTAATTGACTACTCTATTAAGAGTACATCATCAACATATTTAGCACTGTTCCATCAAGATAGTCTGCTCAATAAACCTACCTACCAGAACAATGAATACATGCTAGTACTGTTGCAAATTAGTGCCAGAAATATCTGCCAATCTATGGTACTTACAAACAACACATATGTGTGTAGTGCATGAGTGTGACTTACAGTACACAGGGTAGATCAGGATTTAGTAGGGGTGTTAACAGGAGCAACAATTTGTACAGTGAGGGCTAATAAAGGGTTGATAATCACTATGCATGAAATGAAGTATGCTAAGTATGCATTCTATATAGGGGGATTTGAGGGCAACATGCTAAATACAACAAGTAGACAGCAAGGCAATGTTATCACATGGAAATGAGCTAAACACACACGCGTGCGTGCACGTATGGACGCACGCACGCACAAAGTGACTTTCTGCTTGACAAACGCACGCACAAAGTGACTTTCTGCTTGACAAACTGAAAGCACACTGAAAACACAAACATGCAGTAAGTCCATGCATACTGATAACTGCATGCTGAAAACACTGTAATGTATAAGGCTATGCTGTTGTATGTAAGTTACCTTATATTTATACTCGCAAACTGCCTACAAGTTGCACTCACAACAGTAAGTAACAAGAGTAAAGGAGATAGCTATTTAAAAAATTAAAAATTTCAAAAAGAAGTAGGGGTTGATATAATATACATACTACAAAAAGTAAGGAAACAAGCTCAAAAACGTTACAGCTGAAATGAGAAATGATCCAGCAGTAAAAAGTAAGGAAACAAGATTAGATGACTACTTGCTAAAATGAGACACACTTTAATCCCTACTTTTGGCAATTTTGCCAAAAGTAGGGATTAAAGTGTGTCTCATTTTAGCAAGTAGTCATCTAATCTTGTTTCCTTACTTTTTGTAGTATAATATTTATATATTATATCAACCTCTACTTCTTTTTGAAATTTTGTAATAGCTAGTTTGTTTACTTTTTTTGTCTAGCTAGCTAGCTATATTATACTCTTTTTGGTTTCCACATAATATAAATATCACTTGAAGCAACTATCTTTCACCTTCGTACACAATAAGCGCCTCTAAAATAATTATCGTCTTGTCTTTTAAGGCTATTACAGCAACTGTTTAAGGTTTCAGCTGCATTTCTAATGGCATAAATGTTGATGATTTTACAGTAAAACATTGCTGGAGAGTCCACCATTATAAGAATGGAACCCTCGCTTTTAGAAGTCTGGATCCTGAAGTAGATGTGCCCCTCAAAGACATTATTAGCTATAGTTACCTCACAAAAAGACAACTATCCAGCGTTAACAAATGCTAGAGATAACTCCTTAGGTACTACACCAGTTCACCCTCATCTTACGCACATGTATTCACACTTCATTAAAATCACATGTTTGGGTTGTGGCGCGTGCCGCAACCATTAAGCGCCTCAATTATCAATTATCCTTCGAGAAGAACAAATAAGCGGATGAATGATGAAAGCAAACAGCATGGTGCAGTGGACAGAACGTAATCGGAACAACAGATTCGTGAATCCGACGACATTACCTTGACTGTTTGAAATTTCTGGAGCCGTACACCTAGCACTACCGGGTCTTACAGCAGGCAGGCTGGCAGACGAAATGTAGGTGAATTTCAAAATTTTTAATACTCACTGTACATCGAAACATTTGACTTTTCGCTCCGTTTACCCAAGGTACAGCATCATTATAACAGTACTAATGCATTCCAGGTGGTTTTTTTGGGGTAAAACTTATTGCAAATCCATTTTTAAGGTGCAAAAATCCACGAAACCATATGATTTCTTACCAACCCCTACTATACAGTACTATCGTACTGTATGATATTACTCTGGTAGCATGTGAATGAGTTTGATGGAGCATAAATAAAATTGTACCATGCACTTGTGTTTAGTCACATGAGTCATATAAGCTCCTGTACAGTATATATGTACCTTAATTTTTACAACAGTAGTTCCACCTACAACTTGTTGATCATCATGGCTCCAATCCACTTCACATTTGGACACATCCAGAAAACGTCCTGTGAACCTCGCCAACATACCAGGCCGGAAAGGAGCTTCACTTGTTCTCTGAATAGCATCAATATGGTCACATGTTCTTTAAGTGTACAAACCTTTGGATGATGAGGTAGCGAGGATCGGTAAACTGCACTGTTCCTGCGTAATAATTTGAAGGCTTTTGATAGCCACTTGAAAAAAGTTGGTCTGTACTGTGCGACACTACTAGTTTTGCCATTTAACCACTAAAAGATTAATCCATTATCCAGTTAATTGACAACGGATTATAACCTACCATTCCAAATGCATCAATTAGTGAAAGTACAAATAGTCCAATAAACACTCCAACTATAATATACCAAGGATATAACGTACCTATTTGTGTACTCCTTACCTATAACTACAGCAATAAACAAGCACACCAGAATTCCCATAATCACCCACAGAATTACTTTTAAGATGCTCCACAATACACCTGAAATAGACAAAACAACATGATCGAATGGCAAATGATCACATGCAATTAAAATACTAGACAGCTACACATATGCAAGTTACAACAGTATACATATACACAAAAGACTATGATTGCATGCCAATACCTGTTTGAGAAGTACTACCATCAAAGTTTAGATCAGCTTTAGCTTCTTGACGTAATTCATCAAGTGCTTGAAGAAACTTTTGATGCTGATGAAAGTTTTTAATATGCAATGCTAACAGCATAACAGCTTTAATGTCCATCTCAGCTAGTGAATGTAAGTCTGTGTAGCCTTTATCACCTAATATGTGTTGGAAATCGTATAATCCTTTTTTGTCTAGCCAAATCAACAGTTTCAACTTGGGTAGTGCTAGCTCCAGTTTATCTCTTTGTGCATGTGACAAATAGTCCATATTTTGGGGATCACTTCCCTTTTCAACTAGTGAATGTAGTGAAAAGATACCTAGAGATTATATAGATTACAATTATTGTCTGAGCATCAAAGCACTAAAAGGCATAACAGTGCTTCCCTGTACGTACGTACATACATACATACATACATACATACATACACTATATATGACGTGTACACAAAATTAACACAAAACAAAATAGAAAATATGTGATATAACAGGTTATCTAATAAGTCTAAACATCAAAAGAAATAAGTGTAATCTAAAGTAAGTAGCAACTTTCGTTAGACCCAGTATACAATATCAAGAGTTCATAATATATATATATATATATATATAAATTATATATATATATACTGAGGAGAGTGTCCTACTCTCATATACCCCTGTAGAAGGGCGTATCGTGAAGTTATGATGTAATGACAAGATGTTGTGGTTTGTGACATACGGGCAGCTGTAAAAGTGCAAGAATCGTTAGCACCATTTCACACTCCTGACGCTCAGGATAGCCGTATTCGCGAATGTCTTAGCAAGAAATGCCTACAAAGTGGTCTTAACCCACAAAGGAACGATTGTAGTGCGGTGAGAAACTCTTAGAGATGGAGTTAATGTGGTTGCTAGCGACGTTGTTAGGCATGCGTTCAATCGATACCATGTTCAACTAATGACATCACAAATTATACACAGAAAAACGGGTGAACTAAGATGTGCTACATCATAACTTCACGATACGCCCTTCTACAGGGGTATATGAGAGTATGACACTCTCCTCAGTATATATAATATGAACTCTTGACAATACGGAATGGTGGGTTCACAAACATGTGAACACCGATAATGAAGGTTAACACAATTAACCGGAGTTAATGGAGGAGGCCAATTGCAGCGGCCACCACTCATCTACGTATCACTGCCAAGCGCAGGCGCAATCGCACTTTGCTGACTCAGAATAAGTGGTAGCAGCTTAAAGGAACTTCTCTTATCGGAGTCTATTGTAAGTCGTAATGGCGGACAAAGGTGATGTTGCATTTTCAGCAGAACAGGAGGAGTGGATAAAGGAGCTCGTGACAAGTCTTCAAAAGCAAAATCGCAACCCACCACTTCTATACCTGCGTGAGCTCATCGTCAGCCATCGAGTCGTCATCATCCAACACCCCTTCCACCACAGCGGGAAATCTTAGTGAGTTACCTGATATTATGGAACAACCAGGCGGCCAAGTCACGTTGCTCATTTCGGCGGATCTACTAGCACATTCTGCAGTCGCACTTTGCTGACTCAGAATAAGTGGTAGCAGCTTAAAGGAACTTCTCTTAGCGTTTTGGAGTCTATGGTGGACAAAGGCGACGTTGTATTTTTGGCGGAACAGGAGGAGTGGATAAAGGAGCTCGTGATAAGTCTTCAAAAGCAAAGCGAGGAATTTCAACCCACCACTTCTACCTGCGTGAGCTCATCGTTAGCCATCGAGTCGTCATCATCCAACACCCCTTCCACCACAGTGGGAAATCTTAGCGAGTTACCTGTTATTATGGAACAACCAGGCGGCCAGGTCACGTTGTTCATTTCGGCGGATCTGCTAGTGCATTCCGCCACGTCGAGTTCCCCCCCCCCCCCCCCACTTTTGCAAAGGTTCCCTAAGGCTGGAAATAAGAATAAAATTGTCAAAAGGAACAATGTCCACCTCATCTATGACGCTTCGCCGCCTGTGTGTTCTATCCACCGCATACACCTTCACACACGTTAATATGTCAGCATAGCTACACTCTTCATGGGTCAGCTACGGTATTGTTCTGCATGCAGATTAGTCTGTGCCCTTAGAATGACACAGTGTGCCCCCTAAAAGGTGCTGTTTCTTCACATGAGGATCCAAATAGACACCCCTGTAGGTGAAGCCATGTGTTAAATCACTTCAATAGTGAAGACCAATTGCCTACTGAAGTCCAGGCAATCTAATTATAGACACCTTAGTCAAGGAGAACTCTGGAAATATCAGACTATGTAATCAATCCCATTCTAATAGAAGCACAACATAATGGCAAGTAAACCTACATTAAGCCCAATATTTTTATCTGGTATTAGCAAATATTTGTTGAGCACACCCCACACACTCATAGAACTCTATCAACAACTGCACCTTAGCCATAAGCCAGAGTACCAAAAGCCCTACGCAATACATGCTTACTGAATGACCAAAAAATAGGATAACAATAAAAGAAACTAAGGTGCCCCCCTTCCACAATCTGCAAGCGGGGCGAAGCAAGCATCATCAGAGATTGTTCATTTAATCACTTGCTAAAGTTTAAGCTTAAGCGTCTACGCAATCTACTCTCCTGGAATAACTGTGATGCCAAGCAAGGACATAGAGTCAAGCTAGCATTCTACGCAACCTACACTCAAGAGTAACAGTGAGGTAAAGCAAGTGTCATCTATGCTGCCCCCTCCCACAATCTGCAAGTGGGGCAAAGCAAGCGTCATCAGAGATAAGTCATTCAATCATTTGCTAAAGTTTAAGCTTAAGCTTCTACACAATCTACGCTCCTGGAATAACCGCAACGTCAAGCAAGGACATAGTGTCAAGCTAGCAATCTACGCAACCTACACTCAGAGTAACAGTGAGGTCAAGCAAGTGTCATCTATATAAAATAAAAAGGAATTCAAGCTAAACTTATACGCAATGTACAGCTGTGATGACAAGCAAAGGCAAGTATATATAGAAATATAAAAGGAAGAGCTCAAGCTGGGTTCTACGCTCCCTATGCTCAGCATGACCACAAAGTCAAGCAACATATCAACAGAAGCCAGCTGAATAACCACTAACTAAAAAGTCAAGCTAACAATCTATATGATTTATATCATGAATAATGGTGAGGTCTAATAAAAGAAAACCAAAAAATAATAAATAAATTTAAATCCCAGTGCGTGGGAGTATCAAAGCGCTGCACTGGGTTATAACTACCATACAGCTAGACAGAGCGGCACTGCTACTGTACGATATATTAGTTATCACCCAGTGATAACTAACTAATCACCCTGTTGCGGAGCCACTCAGTCTCATTCGTGACATCATAATAACCGTGAATGGTATTTTTTACCAATGGAACAAAGAGCCAAATAAGGAAATATTGATACAAAACACACCAATACAGCACTAAAACCAGCTAAATCTTACAAGAAAACTGTTAATCCTTTACACAGTAACACTACAAGTTACCAATACGATAGTTGAACAAATGTCAAGAACAGTCTGCTCCAGCAATCGCTCCCAATGGTCACTGTGGTGAAGAACTAACTTCCTCTAGCTTTATTGTTCTATCTCGGACTACGGTAGCCACTTGTTGGTCTTTTTTTTTCTCTTGCACACCACGCGACACCACCATACCAACTTCTGACGAAGGTGAATTGTACCTGGAACCACTGCTTCGTAACACCACCCTTCACTACAGTTTGTAGGCAGTATGCAAGGTCTCTCTTGTAGCTATGAAGTAGAATCTCCACACAATTCGGACGAAACCTTGAACACAGTGACAGGAACTCAAACTGGAACTTAATTTACTATCCGTAAACTTCTACGCACTCCCGTGCACTGGGATATAAAATAGTTATATCCCATATACTCGGATGATATCATTGTTATTACACTCGTCCTCGGCTCCGCCTCGTGTAATAACAATGATATCACCCTCGTAACGGGATATAATTATAACAAATAAACTAAAACTTATAAGCTATTGGTCATACTCAATCCATACCTCAGGTATCCACAAGGTTTTTAAAAAATAAATAAATCACTACAAGATAATTCCCCCTACACCCTTAACCTCACAAAGTTAAACAGGAGTTTACTTACAGACATAAAAATAAACAAATAAATAAATAATTAAGGCTACGATCTGTTCCCCTCTCAGTAGCCCTAATCCAAGCAGACATGCAAATAAAATTGCTCGAACTGCTACCACCAACCTCTATTGCATACTACATTATATATTCATTACAGAATGGGGAACAACTGTCACACCCACCTTATTGCAGTCAATCCCAACTTTTGGGCAAATTGCTTCCTCCACATCACACTCATCCTATTCAGTCCCTCGTCTATCACTACTCAACAATCAACCAACATTCCCAGATACAAGTGTAACCCTTCCCCCATATCTACAAGACATCCCAGCCAAGATTGTTAAAAAGATCCAGAACCTGGAATACATAGACATGGCAGAGCTGATCCAGGGTAGTTGGGAGCCAGAAGAACCCGAAGCCCACTGCTATGGAAGTCATCAACCTAAAGGTTCATGACACCGACCAGTTAACAATATACTAGTATGGCTAGACTGCTATGCCTCACTGGTATCTGTGTTATGCTCCGCTCATCCACATAAGATGAACCATTTCCTGGCTTATCAAAAGACCATCATCAATGCCCATCAATCCTTCGTCGGAGATGCCTGGGTCCAGTACGACACCTGCTTTAGAAGGAAGGCAGCTAATGCCAAATCATTGAATTGGGGCAGAAAGGATGGAGATCTGTACAACAAGATATTTACTGGAAGATCCAGGGCTATTACACGCTGCAGCATCTGTCTAAGTGAGACACACCTTGCTCCGCAATGCCCAGCATCGCTCAGGCAACCAGAACCTTACTTAACTGCAGCTCGACTTCCCCCACAACTACCCAAAGATGATCTGCTACCCTGATCTGTATACTGTACAATGACCATAAGGGGAAAAGGTGCACCTACGACCCTTGCAAATTCAGACATAATTGCTCAGGATGCTATGCCAGCACTCCTACTCTGAATGTCCCAATAACCATAAATGCCCTAAACACTTTCACAAGTTACGGACACAGCAAGAAGAGGACCAAGAGAGAAAGGGGATACTGAACCAGTGACCGCAGTCACTGGGCGTCATTACTATAACTGGCAATTCTAGGCTTTATTAACACATGTCATTTTTTTTTTGTTTTCAATGATCACATGTTATAATTAACAGCAGTTAACGAGACTTAAACACTGTACTCCGGAACACACATTTACTCTTGTCAGAAGCTCAAATTATATCCAATTCTTATTATGTGAACTAAAAACAAAGTAGGTACACAGCTAATTCCCTTTAAAACAAATAAAAAATGATGCAGAGTGCATTGCTTAGTGCTAACAATAATTCCGTCCTTAAAGGATGTGATCACCCACCTACCCGGTGCGGTTTAACAACAGTAGATAAGTATAACTATTACATGTATAACTATATTGATATAGTGAATATCTGTAAATGCTAGGTGAGAATTACAGCTCCATCATATCCCCCACCCAGGTGCAGACAGCACATACAAGTACACAAGTGACCTGCTAAACCTACAGCACGCCTCAGAGCCGACGGAACCAAGTACCAGCGTCGACCCTCGTCTGGCAAGTATAAGAACTCCCCTGAACATCAAGTCATGGAGCAACCACCTTTCTACAAAGACTTCTTCAAGAACATCCTTCAAGGGATTCAATACGGCTTCCACATTGGAGCCTTTTCCATCAAGCTCACCGATCCCCTTAAAGCAGCAAAAAGCAACGTGCACTCAACGCAAAAACATCCAGAAGTAATCGACGAGTACGTGCAGAAAGAACTTCGCCAGGGTAATTTCCTGGGACCCTTTGCTCTACACACAGCCCCAGTGGTTCATATTAATCGCTTAGGCGTCATCCCAAAGAAGCACCAGCCAGATAAATGGCGTCTAATCGCAGACTTATCATTCCCAGAAGGAGCCTCTGTCAACAGCACAATTGACACAAAGCTGTGCTCACTGAAGTATATAACTTTAGAAGAGGTTGCTAGGCAAGCGGTAGCACTGTGCCGTAGCTCTCTTGCCAAACTAGACATTAAGTCAGCATACCGCCTGGTACCAGTAGCCCTATGCGACCGCCACTTCTTAAGAATTAAAAGGAGGAGGGAAAACATCTACGTGGACGGAATGCTTTCGTTTGGCTTAAGATCAGCCCCAGCGGATGCACTAAAGTGGTGCATAGCAAAGCAAGGAGTTGAATTCATGTACCATTAGGCCACTCCAAATGAGAGTGCAGTTTCCTGTCCTCCGCCCGCATCACGTCTGGGCACCCACATTGCATGTCATTATTGTTCCAAAGCCACTTTCTGTGCTGCCTTCTGGAAACTTCTTATGGAGCCTTTTATTTTGCATTGCTAAAAAGCACAATGAAACACGGTTTTGGTGGATGCTAGCTTGCAAAGAAGCCATTTTTGTGACCTTGAAATCCTCTCAAGATCGAGATACTGTAATAGAGCAGTCACATCTTTAATAATGAATAATGATAATAAGCCTCCCGCCCGCACCAAATAACGAAAACATCAGGACGGGAAACTACAGTCTTATTTGGAGTGGCCTTACCTTGACGACTTCGTAGTGCTAGGCCTCCCGGATTCAGAACAGTGCGCGCAAAACCTCCATATCCTACAATCAGTATGCAGAGACCTGGGCATACCCCTGGCAATGGAGAAACAAGCCGGACCCAGCTCCACCATAGAATTCCTTGGCATAACTATAGACACTGTCCGCCAAGAGCTTCGCCTGCCAGACAACAAACTGGAAAGGCTGAAGGCCCTGCTATCCACCTGGACACCCAGCAAGGGCGACTCTTGTACAAGGAAAGAACTTGAATCACTTCTAGGAGCATTATCGCACGCATGTACAGTCATTCCACAAGGTAGATCATTCCTTCGCAACATTATAACCCTCGTTCATGGCACCAAGAAACCTTACCATCACAGACGTCTCAATAAGGAGACCTGGAATGGTGGCGACTGTTTGTGCCACACTGGAATGGAACAGGGATAATTCCAAAAAGTAGTTCAAAGAGAATAGCTCTGACGTCAGATGCATCTGGATCCTTGGGCTGCGGCACCTGATCAGGCTCAAGCCGGTTCCAACTCCCATGGGACACGAACTCAATTAACCTACAAATTGCTATTAAAGAGCTGGCCCCAATTCTGGTTGCAGCAATGATCTGGGGGCATAAATGGAAAAGGAGCACAGTAACAGCACACTGTGATAACAAAGCTGTGGTGTGCATTTTGAACAGCAGATATAGCAGGGACGATTACCTGATGCACATGCTAAGAATTCTTTTCTTCACTGAAGCACACTTTTCGAGCTCTCTGCATCACATATCCCAGGAATATCAAACACCTCGGCTGACTATTTATCTAGGAATCAACTTAGAGAATTTCACACTAACTTACCGCATGCAGACACACACCCATCATATGTTCCCCCTTCTCTTTTACAGTGGCTACTGGACCCTCAACTAGACTGGACATCACATCGCTGGACCAAGAAGTTCAATTCCTTTGTGAGCAGGGAATATCAGCTTCGACATGAAAGACCTACCAGTCAGCCCTGCGACAATTTTGCACATTATATAACACCATTCCCAGTTTTGGAGTCACTACTATGCTATTTTACAACACATCTATCTCGTGACAAATTGGCGCCTCAGACTATTAAGGTATACCTATCGGCTATAAGGCACATGCAAATAACAATGGGTCTACCAGAACCATGCAAATTTTTTTCAATGCCACACCTCCTCCTGGTCCAGGCAGGCATTCAGAGAGTACACGCAAACAGCTCAGACAAGGTGAAGATTCACCTGCCCATTACCCCATCCATACTACACAGAATTAAAGAACACTAGACTCCATACAATAAGGACAACGACATTGTAATGCTCTGGGCAGCAGCCACAGTATGTTTTTTCGGCTTCTTCAGAGTTGGAGAAATCTCATTGACCACAACGACTTCCTTCGACATTACTCAACATCTTGCATGGGGGGAAGTGGCAATAGACTGCTCGGAGGATCCACAAACGCTTAAAGTACATCTCAAGAAATCAAAGATAGACCAATTGGGAAAAGGAGTGGACGTTTAAATTGGGAAAACCGGATGGTCCTTATGCCCCCATAACCGCCTGCTTACAGTACATGGCCACACGAGGAACAAAACCTGGCCCATTTTTCCTTTTCAAGAACGGGAAACCTCTCACTAAGTCAGCATTCACCGCCAGAATTAGACAGGCTCTCCCATCTCTAGGCCTTCCACAGGACAGCTTTGCCGGACACAGCTTTCAAATTGGAGCAGCGACTTCCGCCGTTCAAGCATGCATAGAAAATTCCGTTATCAGGAAAAATGGGCAGATGGAGTAGCTCTGTCTTCCTGGTGTACATAAGGACCCCAAGAGAACATCTGGCTGCAATCTCCAGCACACTAGCAACCTCCCCCTCCTCAGTCACAACATAACAAGATAAAAACCAACAATAGTAGCTAATAACTAGCTTTTCAAATGTAAAAATATTGATATGTAAAAAAAAGAAATAGTAATATTAACAGTAATAGCTAAATGATAGACAAAAAAAAGGGGGGGGGGGGGGACACATGGGGGATAGAGCAAGGTACTTGTACGCTCACATGCACCCCACCACCAACCAAAATGCAGGAAGCGATACCAAGAATGAAGTTAAGAGTGTCCATTGGTTTGGGGGTATAGGAACAGAGTTCTTTTGGACCGAGGAGTCCACTCAGGTGTACTCCAAATTACCCCCAAACACGCAGTGGATAGCTAGTTAGATAGATAAATAGAATGACATACAAGGGGGAGTACAATGCTATCATGGAGGTGTTGATAGCTCAGTGATTTTCGCGGGTGATAATGCAGGTGATAATTACTGCCAGATTAATGCAGATTGGTAACTATGTACACACTCATAAGTATTCCGCGCACGCCGCTGTCCTAGAGCTTCCTCCAAACAGATCTATACATATGAACGGAGAAATATCAAGGCATATAACCAGCGACAGACATTACAGAATTTATAGTGGGGCTAGTAGTGGCCGGGACTATATGGATGTTGCCTAGTAAGTTGTGCAAAATATCATAGAAAAAGAAAACACAGAGATGTTTTGACAAACTGCCAGTGCAAACATTTATCAGACCATTTACTGAAACAGAATTCCATCAGCTGCTGACCAACAGGCAGCACATTGATTGACCAATTCCCACCTTTATCAGCATGGGGATTCCAATGTTTGTCCCGTATACTATACTGAGTGCCTGAACTTTATGCGTTGTTTGCTTTGGGATTGTTCCTCTGTGGCATCCCTATTGTTGTAACAGCCAGCAGACTTTGAAGTCAAATACTGTACATTACATACACAAGGCATAAGGTAAGTAAGGGGGCTGCACATTCCGGACACTTCATTTATAATCCGCTACTGAAGAATCGATTGGAAACCAATCAGGTTATGGTTGAGTACTCAAGTACAGTACCCTACTTGTGTGCTGCTATAAAATACTTGTTTTGATAGCTTTAAGGATTGCTGAGAACCATCATGATTTGCTTTTGCACGTAAAATATTTTTGTGTGAAAAAACTATCTATAAGCAAGACTGAGGAAATCGTTTGTAATTCTAATTGAGCATAGGCAGCACAAATCATCATTCACACTATACAGTGAATGGATACGATTTAGAGATAGTCAGATAGTACAAATGGAATCCAACCTGCATCGTGTTAACTTGTGTACAATTAACACAAACACCACCCTAGAGCAGCCTGCAGCAAGGATCTGCTGGGCCACATTGCCAATTCTGCAAGGGCTGATACAGATTTCCAGGCAGTAGATCAAATGCCACATCTTTTAAAGCATCGCAAGATCTGAATAAAGCTTGGAACAGCATACATGTATAAGAAACAAAGTAACCAGTCAATCAGAACGCTATCAGTGCACGACACTCAATGGAATGCAGTATTTCGACCATAACAATGCCAGGTACAACTACTGGTGTCCGGAAACCCCATCCACATAAATTTTTGAACTTACAAACAAAGACTGCTCTTTCTCCTAGCTAGCACCCACACTCAACAATTTATATCACCAATAGCCTATGTCCACAGGCTACAATTTGGCACCAAGCATGCTAAAATCTGTTTTCTCTTGAGGAGAAATGAGGATCATTCCATGTTAAATCACCGAGAAATCATAGGGTCACCTCTCAGATTTCGACAAAACTTGGTGTGTTTGTAGTACCTATGGTGCTCATCACCCATACCAATTTTTAGCCTCATACACCACATAGTTTCTGATTTATGACCACAGATATTTAGAATATTTCACGAAAAATTGGTCCGTCTTACATTACAAAATCAATTGTAGCTCACCACTGTGTAAATATTTTAAAATAAAATTTTCAGCGATTATAGACTGTTAATTGATCTTTCAAGTAATCCATTAACTATGGGATATCAATTTAATTAAGGTTCAAAAAGGCTCCATTAAAAACTTTAATCCTTAATATTTCAAAAAGTGCTGCTTCAAATTCTTTGATTTTTTTAGTAAATAATAATTAGGTTATGGTCTGTTGTTGGTAGAATTTTTGTGGTGGGGCCACAATGGGTTCAAGAGATATAATTAAATATGTTGTGGTATGTAGTGGAATTTTGTAGTCTATTATTGCTATATGGGAGTGTACACCTCTAATAACCACTGCTGATAAGGTCATGCCAACTTTGTCTTACACAATGAAGGTATCCAAGTACAGTGCAACCTGTATTAGTGACCACTTGTATTGAAAGACAAACTTTGTACTGCAATTTATTTAGCTGTATAGTTTTCAAATACAGCCAGCTTATATAACTTGCAAAGGCAGTACAATGACCAGCTATTGACACCACGTCAGTTGTTCGATTGAGCATGTAGCAACATACCTGCTACTTACTTTGGTATTGTAACAATGAAGATTACTCGAGACAACAGGGACGATGCTTTCAACTCTCACGTACAATCCATGGTACCAGAAAACTGCACTCTTTTGTGCCAATCTCAGATAGCAGAGTGGAAACAAAAATTTTACTCATAATCTGATGTTTTCAGGAAAGAGCAAGTTGCTCTAGCAAAGAATGAAGCTTCACCAGAATCGCTTGCTGGATTTGTCACTTGTTTACATGAAGAGAATTGGTGGTTAGCTTGTGTGCTTGAAGTTTGCAGTGACACTAAGGAAGTGAAACTGACATTTCTGCATCCACATGGTCCATCGAACACATTCAAGTACCCAGAGCCCCAGAATATCCACACTATACCAATGGATGACATTATAACTCTCGTAGACCCAAGGACAAGAAGTGGTTGTGTGTACTCTGACAAAAATATATTTTGCTACCAAACAGCATCGCACTGTATCACCACAGTAACAAACTTGTATTGCATGCCTTTGTCACAGCCTGTTTATATATGCATACATTTATATTAACTTGCAGTTGAATCAAAGAGTCTTACGTATGTGTCTGCAAACCTAAATCAGCAGAATGGGCTTCAAGGTGTGCAATACTGCATGGGTTATCTACTATAATACCGCAAACACCGCTAGCTATCTATCTCATAATCCCATAGAGACCCCAAGCTGAAACTTTTGCAACTAATAGGTGAATGTCTGACAAGCATCCACAAAAATTCTAATCAGCACTTTTTGGTAGAGTAAAGGTCAATTATCAACTTCATCAAATTAAGCTGTTAAATATACCAAATGAAAGCTTTTTCTTTGAGCTTTAAAGTGGTGCAATTCATTTTCTAAACACCCAAGGTATGATGCTATGAATGATCATAAGTACAGCAAAAATAGAATACTAAATAAGCCTTTCTGGGAAGCCATACAAGCAATGGGTGAAGAGACAAATCTGACCACTGGGATACCCACACACCAATTTCGTCCAATTCTGAGGGGCCATGTGCAAAACTGATATGGAATTACCCATTCAGTAAATCCAACTATATAAATTGCAGCACAAAGCTAGGTGGTCTTTCAATACAGGTGGTCACTAACAGAGATTGCACTGTACTTGTACACCTTCATTGTGTAAGACAAAGTTGGCATGGCCTTATCAGCAGTGGTTATTAGAGGTGTACACTCCCATATTGCAACAATAGACTACAAAATTCCACTACATACCACAACATATTTAATTATATCTCTTGAACCCATTGTGGCCCCACCACAAAAATTCTACCAACAAGATCATAACCTAATTATTATTTACTAAAAAATTCAAAGAATTTGAAGCAGCACTTTTTGAAATATTAAGGATTAAAGTTTTTAATGGAGCTTTTTTGTACCTTTATTACATTGATATCCCATAGTTAATGGATTCAATTAACAGTCTTCAATTGTTGAAAATTTTATTTTAAAATATTAACACAGTGGTGAGCTACAGTTAATTTTGTAATGCAAGACAGACCAATTTTTCATGAAATATTCTAAATATTTGTGGTCATAAATCAGAAACTATGTGGTGTATGAGGGTAAAAATTGGTATGGGTGATGAGCACCATAGGTAACACAAACACACCAAGTTTCGTTGAAATCCGAGAGGTGACCCTACAATTTCTCGGTGATTTGACATGGAGTGACCCATGAGCAAATTTCTAATTCATGTGCAAATTTTGTCTGGAAACACCCACCCTTACCTTTAGCATTTAAATACAATATATATTGAAAATACTTGTCAGGGCAGTGTTTGATTACAAATGAAAACACTTTCCAATGTAAATACCTAGTTGTTACGTATTGCATATTTGACAAGCAATAACTATCCATACAAATTTAATGCTTTATTAATGCTAACTAATGAGGCATAAATAACAGGGAGGTAAAGCATGAACTTAGGGACACTACTTTGAACAAATTGTGCAAAATGATCACAAGTCACTAGATTTAAAGTTCCATTACAAATACTCAAATTTATACTAGAGATGGACCGATACCACTTTTTACCGATATTTCCGATACGAGTATTTGTACTGAAATTATTTGCCGATACCGATGCCGATACCGATACTATACATTGAAGCCTAGACAAGTTTATTATAGAAATTTCATTGTTGTGATACATAGCTAGCTATTAAAATATCACAGTAATTGATTGATCTCAGTTCAATCAAGTTTTAAAATATTCATTGTATAACAGCTAAACATGATAAACATCATTGTGGATTACTAATTTCTTGATTTGAGGTAGTTTTCTTGTAAGCTTATTGATAAGGCAATCAATTGCGTGGGCGGCCGATAATTGTACAATGTTTGTTACAGCTTTTCAACCAAACTTTTTGATGAAAAAGCAAGCCAATTAGTCATAAACTTATTTCTTGGGGAACAACTGCACTACCATTTAATTACAAAGGATTCACGTGCTCTAATATATTAGAATACACACGGAGCAATTGCAGCAATACTTGGAAAAGAGTAACAGAGGCTTCATTTTGCTACTTTGTTAAGTTACTGATTAGTTCAACTAAGTTATTAGCTACTGGAAACTTAGCTAGAGATGGTTTAATAAAGTGGTGAGTGTCTATTGTGGTATCTGTACCTTGTATTACCGATACCGATCCGATACCGATACCACTGGTATCGGCATCGATACCGATACTGGTATCGGTATCGGTATCGGTCCACCTTTAATTTATACATGAACACAAAGTATTTGACGACCCCAAGCAGTGCCTTGGCATATATTACTGTAGTGATGTGACAGTGATGAGAATTGATATGAACTCAGGCAAACTATTAAGGTAGGTTTGTTTAATATGATGGTGTATAGTATTTTTACAAAGTTTCACATTCCACAGAAAAATTCTGTATAAATTATCTTACAACTTTTCATGATCCTTTCAGTAGTTTATAAATGGTAAGATCATCAGTGAACAGCTTTACATTGGAATATTGCACCACAGAAGTAGCTACCACCAGATATGTACCTAGTCTCGCCCCCAGACCACAAGGGTCTGGTGACACGCAATAGAAACGCTAGGCAGTATAAAACAAAGCCTTACAATTTCCATATGACATTACGACATATGACATAATCTGAGGCATGGATTCAAATTGTCAGCGATGATGGAGCACTGCTAAAGAACGGTAAAAAAGCATCGATGTAGACCGTGAATGGGACACAGCGATAAAGAACAAAGTGAGTTCTAGTTACGTGAAAGTATAGGAACATCTGATGTCAGAGGCATACTCTAATCTGATTGGCGACCGATGAATTCCTTGGTCGTATACGTCACTGCCAAGAGTTTGCATTACGAGTCACCAGACCCTTGTAGCCTGGGGGCGAGACTAATATGTACCATAGTAGTGGAAATAACAACTGAACCTTGTGGCACACCAAGTAGCCAACTTGGTAGAAATAACCTTAATTTAAGTGTATATACGTAAACTCACCATTTTCTTTCAAATCAACCATAGCATCTTTCAGACCATTATTGTATAACCATTCTTCCCAACTAGGTAGAACATCTTGTGTGGGGCCCTGTAGCCACAGCCATCCTGCGAATAGCACTGATAGTGTAAAAAATACAAAAACGATTTCTCCTTTAGCCATGGTAGTACTCCAGCTACTGCACAGGAGAAGTTGAGGGCGGGATTACAGTGGATTACAATATGATTCCAACTAAAGCGCACTACAAGTAGATCTATTCTAATTTTTTAGTTCGTTCTACACCATGTCTGACGATGAGCGCCCTACTCAAGCGACTGGTTCAAATGACGTAAGTTTCTAACGTGTTTTTATCAGTGAGTGTACACGACTGTCTTTTGAAATTAATCAGAAGTGTATACAGTACACCAGGCAGCTGTTGCAATGGTTGTTGGTAACTTTTTTTATTTCCCAGGCTAGATGTTGGTAACTTAGTTTGTTGATGTGTTAAACTGTTACTTTGACTGAAGGCAATGTTTACATGTATGCAATAGGAGTTGTGTATTGCATATATACATTTGGGAATTTGCATGCTGTCATTATAGGCCCTCTTGTATTTTGTGTATTTATACTGTCTAAAATCGTATATAGTATCATCATAATATAGCATAAAATAGGAATTTGCAACAGTGGTTTTATGAACAGGCAATCCATGTTACGGTCCAGATGTTGAGTAGCCTTATCTCACTAATTCTATTTCGGTTCTTTGTGAATTTACCTTGACAGTTTCCTCTTCACTATTATTACATCACGGTGGTACAGAACCAGTTTGTTTCAAACTTCATCATTATGGTTGCCCAGGCGTGCCACTAACAATTTTTGTAGCACTATTATTAAGGACCCTGACATATGGTACGAGAATTTTAAGTCCACAATGGTTGAAGATTTGTATGTAGGACTTTTTGTGAACTGAGGCTGATTTCTGTCAATTACTGAATCCATAACCAAGACAAGTCAAGCCTGTAACAAGGATTGTCCGTAGTGATGTCACCTTGCTACTCTCTTTTTACTATATCATCTTTGTCATTTCCAAGGAAGTGCACTTCACAAAAAAGTTTGGACCAAATTTATATCATGAAGCGAGACTCCATATACAATGTTGATATGAGAGTGGAAGTGTCGAGTTACTAATAACAGCCACTTTTGATAACTAAACAGTAACTGAGTGCAATGAGTATTGTTGTTAGTTTACGGAGAATGCATTACATCACTTCCTCTCTTGAACAATTCTCTACCCAAACTTTGGCTGTTGTAGCAGACTGGAGACTTCACAATCCTTGTCCTAGTTTTCCTAGGTACCATCAGCTCCATCTCACCATGATTCACATTAGTAATCTGGTTTCCAATCAGTTATAGAGCACCGTGTTTAGTGGTCTGTTTGTTGACAATGTCTAATTATATATATCAAGTACTAGGTTACGAGTGATTGTTACAAGTACAATTTGTCACACTTACAGGGTGAACTACTTACAGAAATTTGGTGTGCAGATAGGTTGACCATTGTAGTGCAAACTTTTGTGATTTAGTATTAGCTGAGGAGATAGAAAACAAAAACTGAACAAGTGAACCAAGATACTCTAATAAAACAGTCACTGAAAGGTACACAAAAAGTCCAAAAAATTCTTGAGGGTTTGATCCAGGGTCCTTCACCCATAATACCAAACACTTTATGGCTTAGCCACTGCTAACTAAAACAGCATATAAATGAAACTTTTAATTTGCTACACCAGAATAGTAAAGTTTTATAATTTCGTGAAAATTCTGATTGTTCTATGTATATTGTATTAGAAGTCATCAGAAAAACATGTACTCTATTAGAGTACTGCAAAATTATTAACAATTACAGTACATACATAATGCAGTGGAACCTCAGTTATCCAAACCCCTTGGGGCCAGCGTAAGTCTGAAAAGTCCATATCTCTGAAACTGTGCATAAAAAACGTTCTCAGTAATATTAACTATCCTAATAAAACAGTCACTACTCTGATAGAGCAGTTATTTCTGTAGTTCAGTTAACCGAGAATCCGGATGGGGTCCAGATAACTGAGGTTCCACTGTAATCACGTGATTATAATGTCAATTTGCAACATGCAAATTAATTTGCGTGTAATACTGTATAATTGGCGTTGCATTACCCTTGGCTGCCACCCTTAATATCACATCCTTTTCATACTAGCTTTTTTTTTGGAAGGCCACGCCATTTTCATTGCTTAGCTTGGGATTAGATCTAGTTTGCTGTTGTATGACATCGTGTTTTATTCCGTATTGCAGAATTTAACCCTGGTCAGTATTGATGATGATCAAAATAACGATGATGGTACTGGTGCTGAAGGAGATGCCTCAGAAACAGGAGCATTTATCACACCAGGAAACGAGTGAGTGCAGGTTAAATAACATATCGTATTACATAGTTGAAAGAGCACTTGAGTAATGCTCTTTGTTTGGTAGTACTGGTTGACTTGAATGCATCTGTAAATTCACAGAATTGAATGCCTGCATGATTAATATGTGGTCCTATACTGCATGTATATATGTGCCATAGTTTTATTATTGTAGACCCTTTATAGCAATAATCGAGTGAGCAGACAACACACGAAAAGGAATATGATTTCACCCTTGCTTTTTGTAGCAGTGTGTGTGCATGCATGTAAATGTGTGTGATAAACTATTTTACTCTTAGCGAACCACAGTATTTCTTACCACCTAACCTACAACCAGCCATCCTATTACAAATTAATCTGGCAACTATTACTATAGTCCTTTCACCTGAGCCCTCATTTTTTGTTAATAACCCTTGTTACATGGGTCAGAGTAGCTCTGTGAAGCCTTTTAAATGTTGAAAGCTTTGATATGAGTAAGAACAAGTGAGTTATGAGGCTTTTGCATTATCCATACATATAGTATGACCATTTAGGGGTGCAAACATGTTTACAGCATGAAAACATCCAGTATAAAACCATTGGGAGTTAACACATGTTGGGCTCTAGTGTATGCAAACTGACAAGCAACTTTTATGGCTTCCTCAATACATTTTAAATAGGTTTTATTTATCAGGTTTGTTGAGCGTGATATGATTGGTAATTTAATGACACCATATCCAATATGAAATAGTACGAATCAAGCGAATATTGTACCAAGTTTGGTGCTTTTATGAAAAAGTGGGCGATTTTTGTGCTTAGCTGCTGTACTAACACACCTTTACTAATAGCTCAGGTTACAGTTCTTAAACTCAACCCTCCACACCATTAAACTCGACTTGATATATACCTACAAATAACAATGTGAACTGTGTACAGGTAACTCCATTTACAAGAGACAACATGTAAATTATTGGAATATTTACATGTCTTAACTCTTTTAAGTCATACATATATTGGGAGGACTGCTGTGGAACATTTCATTATGAATACATTAGGTAGAGAAGTAATCACACTATCTTATCAGTCTAATTGTGTAGCTATTATAGTCACTACACCCTGTATCTGTGTATGTAGTCTTTGGAATAATTGGATTGTTGCTACTATAGCTACTAATAATTTCAAGGTAAATAACCTCAACCTCTCTGCAAAGCTAGGACACTTCCTATAAAATACAAGCAAGCACAGTCCCCAAGTGTTGTCCATCTATTAATAGATTCCACTGTAATCAATTTTTAGAGTTAGTAAGACAGTTTTTTCAGTTCACCACCTGTTCAAGAGATGTCGTAAATTATTGAAGCATAGCATGTAATCTTGTGCCAATAATTGAGCACTGCCTGTACTTGGGAGTTTAGGCTGTAGATTTTCTTTGTCAAGGGACTTTGACAAACAAGTTTAATACTAATTCTATTGGCTAATCGCTTGACATATTTCAAAATAATACATCATGAGAGTAGATGGATTTAGGTTAAGCAGCGGAATAGCCACATTATGTAGACCTGTACATCTATTATAAACTGTAAATTTTGTTGTGCAGAGAAACTGAGGTAAGACCTCGCAGAAGGCACAGGAGGAGTGCAGAAGAAGATGACAGTACGTCTTGTGGTCTGGTCTGGCTATTCAAAGAGTGCTTGAAGCTTCTTCCATCATTTGAGGAAGATGATGACTCAGAAGAAATCTCTGAGGAAGAGAGGGCAGCCAATAATCGGGAAATGTTAAAATGGGGAGCACAGCAAATAGTGTCTCTAATCATACCCATTACACTTTGCATGACTGCTGTGGTGATAACAGAGTTGTCTGTTTTCATAGATGAACCCTCAGGAACAGGAACACTGTGAGACTATATGAGAATTATACATGCATCAATGACCAATTTAATTATGTGCTGTTTTTTTGTAGTTATACTCCATTTAATGAGAATAGTTCATCTGGAAGTGGACAAAAATTAGGATTTGCTTTGATTAATGTTCTCATCTTCTTGTGCATAATAATAGTGATGACTGTTGTATTGGTGGTGCTGTTCAAATATCGCTGCTATAAAGTATGTAGGTGGAGATATTTCTGACCGTTTGAAATGAAAACTTTGTGTTGTTGTATATGTACATGACATTCTTTTTTCCACCAGATTATTTATGGGTGGCTGTTGACTGCAACTGTTCTTCTCTTGTTTTTGTTCTGCTCATTTTACATTGGGTATGTGTAATGGGTACATTGTAATGACAATGTACCTCTGTATGAGTCAGTGTGCAAAAAACTAGTATATATTGTTGGAGTATGGGAGGACATTTTTGTTTATTGGTCTTTTTCCATATATAGTGATGTGATACTGATTCATAATGTGCCGTTTGATTGGATAACATTTATTGTTGGCATATGGAACTTTGGTGTGATGGGTTTGATAGTAATCCATTGGAAGGGACCACTACGGCTACAGCAAGCTTATCTCATTCTAACTAGTGCCATTGTGGTATGTATGTCAGTGAAATTGGTGTGTTACACAACTGGGTTGTTAACCTTGCATGCAAGGGGTTTATTTGTTTACAATACACCTGTATGTGCATGTGTGCATACTTAATGAACATATAGGCCACTAGTACCTTCGATCCAATTTTTTTGTACATTGTTTTTATAGGCTTCTCGGCTGCTGAAGTATATACCAGACTGGACAACATGGTTATTACTTGCGGCCATATCTATATACGGTAGAGTTTGTACTTTAACGTACAGGTATATGTTTTTCCATTGCAGACTTATTTGCTGTGTTGTGCCCAAAGGGACCACTGAGAATTTTAGTTGAGACAGCTCGTGAACGGAATGAACCCATTTTCCCTTCTTTGATTTATTCTTGTTAGTAAAAGAATGCATTGTACTACTGCATTACCCATTGACACCCATAGCCACAATGGTTTGGAGTATTGGGATGGCAGATAATGGCAAGAAGAGTCAGTCCCCTCCAAACAGATCAAATCAGGCTTCTAATAGGTGAGGAATATACTTAATGTAATGGATAAGTAAGAGTACTCTTATTGTTGTATTCGACCAGTCCTGAAAGTGAGTCTAGTATAGTACTTGATGAGGATCAGGTGACTAATGAAATCGCTGGTCAATTACGTCAAGAACAAGAGCTACAACCAGTATCCACCGCAGAAGAACAGCCAACACCTGCTGATCAAACAGAGCAAGAAGAACAGCAGCAGCAAGAAGAAGAAGAGGAAGAACGTAAGGCAATCTTATGATGTATTTACAGTAAATTTGTTCACTTGATAGCAAGAGGATACAAATTAGGACTTGGAGATTTCATCTTTTATAGTATGCTAGTAGGCAAGGCTGCCCATGATAGCGATGGAGATTGGGTCATAATCATTACTTGTTTTATCGCTATTTTGATAGTAAGCCAGAACTATAAATAAACAAATAAAAATATTTATCCTGTTCTTTTTTCTCAGGGTTTGGCAATGACTACGCTGCTGCTGGGAATTTTACGTCGAGCACTGCCAGCTCTACCCATCTCAATATTTTTTGGACTAGTGTTCTACTTTAGCACTCAGTATTTGCAGTCACCAATGGTACAGCTGCTAGTTGATAACCAAGTGTTTATATAAACTTTTGTCTTATATATAATATAATGCATATGTTATTAATATGTATAATTATACAGTGCAGTTATTCGGTATTGGTTGGAATGCCAGTGCATGGTCACTTCATATAGATAGCTTAGCTTCACCCTGAAGTGATAGCAAGGACATCAATCTTATTCAAGTTGAAACAAATCATCTCAGAGAATGTTGTTAGAGCTATGTACTACCTCTTGATTTATATCTATATTTTTTGCTTTCTGTACTCCATTATCCTTATGCCAACATTTGAATCACCATAATCAATGCATCCCTCATGGCTACTGATCAATAAAGATAGTTGTCAAGCTGATATGCTACAATGCAATATTATTCATTATTGTATACACTGTACATGCATGTACAGAAATCTAAAAAAATTATCAATCATTTTCATTTATTGGTTGTATGGCTGTTGACCAGTCAAAACCAGCAAAGAAGGGATGAGACTTAATGTCACCTGCTCCATCCATACTACTGCCTATATTAGACAAACTGAATATCTACATGCTTAAGGCGGCATATTCTTACCTAATCGTTCCTTTGGATTCACTTGCAATAACTGTAGCAAGAATTTATTATGCTATACTTACAGAATATGAATTGCACTTACTTGAGTTAATAACGAACGAGCTTCTACAGACACTGTGGCTGGTATTTCTAGGTCACAATGGCTGCTTAATCCGCCAGGATGGCAAGAAGTCAGTGACTAGTAGGTGTACAGGGTAGGTATAACACATGTACAGTGAATTTGATGATGTGTACTAGCAGAAAATAACAAGTCTAGTGCAGTGTAATAAAAATGAGCGTTGGATTTACACACAGAGGATAAAAATGGTCAGTTAAATGACGTGCAGATAGTTATATAACCAAAGGAAAAATTGACATTCCACTGCAAAATTTTACTTGCTATATGCAACTGGATCTGCAAAAATCCAGCATAATGGTGTATTCTCCAAATTCTTTATCATTATTGAATATTTATATATAATCTACATAGCCAAATCTATGCTCCCCAGAGAAATTTCAATTTTGTATCAAACAGTACGATGGTACTCTTTAAGTAGGGATCGCCCCAAAGTGACGCACACCGCCAATATTACCGCCTTTAAAAATCATACTAGAGAAACATTACATGACAAAAATCACTTTTGCAGAATAATATTAGTCCATTTAACACGAAATACACATTGAAAACAAGAAAACACTGGTAACCGAATAAAGATTTTTTTTAAATTGCCGAAACTCAAAATTTAGTCTGCCTCACTACCATTTGCAAGCCTAGAGGCCAAACGAAGTAGTGCATGGCCACCATTTTACACCACAGTAACAAACTGACCAGTGGGATGTCCCTTTTGGGGTTCTGATGAGTGTAGGCCCTCTGTGCCTTGTCTGTTCTTTTATCTTCAATCAGGCTGCTTGTCTTCTTCATCCAACGAAACCATATCTAGGCATTAATTTTCGTATCAACATGTTCTTTCAGCAGCATATTTAGATGCCACAGAATTATTTCAGAGCTGGACTTCAGAAGCGCTTCAGTCCTGATGCTACTATATAAGAGGTACAAGTACACAAAAATAATTGGAATTTTCAACTAGAGTAGGGACCATAGCACATTGATAAAAAGTACTGAAACAAGCTGGCATGATACTAAATCACAGTAAAACAATAAGAAGTGCTACAGGTGTATATGCTCAAGATACCATAATAAAAATGCACAGTAGGGATGTAACACTTCTTTTTGATTTAATATCATGCACTACTCCGGTTTGTTTCAGTACCTTTTATCGATGTGCTATGGTCCCTATTCTAGTTGAAAATTCCAAATTTTTTGTGTACTTGTTTGTTAACTTTTTTTGTAAATAATTATTATGACTGGTGAATCCATGTATACCGCATCTGAAATGGTGCCATGTGCCCCAGCAATATCAATTATCGTCTGAAAAGTGAAGTATCTATTATGCTTCGTTGTCAGCTATGTTCAACCCATTACGCAGTATTACGAATCAAGAACTGCTAGAAAGCACCTCTGCAATCCACGCATACCAAAAGAAAGAAATGGCGCTGTGTGCCCCAGTTATATCAATTATTGTCTGAAAAGTGAAGTATCCATTACGCTTTGTTGTTGGCTATGTTCAATCCGTTACAGAGCAGTACGAATCAAGAACTGTTCAAAAAGCACCTCTGCAATCAAAATAGCCACTATGAAAAACACGGACGATTTTCAATATGAAGGGAAGCCATCACGTGCTATCGCCAAATCGACAGCCGTCAGCAAAGATGAATGGGACACAAAGGAGGACACTGGTAAGTCTATGAAGAATGCATTGTACGTACTGCGGTATGCCAAAAGGCACCTCTCGGGCTGAAGCAACATCGAACAGTAAAAAATCAAGCCCGTAGCCTTAGAGTTATGCTTGTCTGAAGGCATCACTCAGTCAGTCAGGCAGTCAGTCAGTAGAAAATTCCGTTAAATAATGTAAAAAAAAAAATTCCATAGCAACTTGGTGAAAGAGTTTCTGGTTGATCTGAAAGCTTGTTTGGGCTTAGTTTTACTTAACCAATACTGCATCATTGTCGTCAGGGAAAATTGAGGCTGCCTTTTGGGTGGTGTTATTTCGTGGGCCACGTCTACGGTGGTCCCTACTATACAGTACTATCGTACTGTATGATACTAGCTAGATATCCAACTTCATGATTGGGATCCCGTTCGTGATAAAGTTCACGACCACACCCATCAAATAATAAAGATCTAGGTGGACTAATAGCGACAGAGTATGGAGACCATGCACACCTCTTACAATCTAACTATTTGCTTAACAGTAAACAAGATGACTTCACCCCTTATTGGTCTAGTTAGCTGCACACCTCTTGGCTGACTCGCGATACTCTACTACAACATTCACTCTACACTCTATAATACAACAGTCATATGTGATATTCTAATAGAACAGTCACAGGTTACACTGTAGCTAGCTGTGCTACTACAAAAAAACTAAAACTAGAAAATTGTTAATTTAAACATGAAGTAGGGATCTATGCAATAAAAAGTAGTGAAAAAAAGAGATGAATGATGGTATTACAGCATAGAACGATGGAAGTCCCTACTTTGGCATTGAACAAAATAATTGTTATAGCTAATGTACCAAAGTAGGGTCTTTCCCACCAAGCTATGCTGTAATGCTATCATTCATCTCTTGTTTCACTACTTTTTATTGCATAGATCCCTACTTCATTTTTAATTTTTTACTGCCAATACTATTTGGAATTTACAGCCCTACAAAGTAGCAACAACCAAAAGATCGATTTGACAGGAACTATAGGGAAAATAAATTACAGGTGCTTACAAAAACAGCTGTAACTTATGAATGTAATGATATAGCTACAACTTGCACCATTGTATTTGCCATTAGGGGAATTCATTGCTGGCTAAGTTTTTCCTTGTATTGCCTTCTTCACTACACACAGAGACAAAATCAGTGAAGAAAGATCAATCGCATATGATCTCTTCAAAGTGATGTATAAATGCCCATAACTCATGTATCCATTGGTATACACAAAAGATTATTTGAACTCAGGCGAATAAGATTATATCCAAGTTGACTTTTTCTTCACAAAGAAAAAAGGTTTACAGTTTTTTTTTGAAATACAAGTATTTTATCCACTATAATCAATGGTATATACTGTAAATTTAAGCTAGCACCATTATGCCGGGTTTTTGCAGATCCAGTCATATATCCTAACTGCTAAGGATGCCATATGGTGTCTTTGTGCTATAGCACGTAGACACACTATAGCATTCATGCATTAAACCAGCCAATGTATCTATCATGAAAAAAGGCATGTTCCTACAAACACCAGAACATGGTTGCACACTACTGCAGGTAACAATATGTAATCATCTATTCATCCATGTTGGTATAAGCATACTAAAAAGATTTGAATGATATATAACTAAGTAGTCTACACTAGGGAAGGGCAACAAAAGGGAAGGGCAAGGGTGTAACTTACAAGATTGCAGTGCAACTTTCTGTCAGACAGAATTAAGACTACAGAGTATGTGTGAGTTTGCACATGCATACAGTGTAGTTGTAAAAGCCTTACTTAATGAACCACAAAAATTCTTGGGACTGTCGCAAGTTGCATTCTTGTGTGATATAAATGCAGTGAATCATTAAATAGTTTTGGCGGTCATAAAAAAATCATTACTTTTAGCAACAATTACTTACTAGGCCAGTGAGTAGTTCATACAAAATGACTCCTAAACTCCACCAGTCCACCAGTGGTATGGCTTTACCCACTCCACATATCTCTATCAAAATTACATACGTAAGAGTTATAAACCTGAATTAAAGGAATGTAGAGGTGCTGCATGTACCTGGTGCTAAATATAAATGATCTGCCAACCGTGAATCAGCTTGAGGCTGGACATGGTCCCAGTTACCGAAATAAGTTAATTTCACATTACCTAAAAGTAAATTAAATACAAATACAGAACCTGTTTCAGAATGTATATTATTCACCATTTTCTGAGATCAAAATGTTTTCTGGATGAAGGTCTCTAAAATCACAGTCTCACATATTTCTCTACATATACATGCATGCAATGCTGATTTACCTGCATACCACTCCTTGTGAATGTAAGTGCTCAAGTGCAACAACCACTTGCCCTACCCACTTCCTAATAAAACCCTCAAGGTGCACATCTAGTTCAGTCAATTCAAATTCTTCCAATTTCTTCCTTACTGAACCAGGGGAGTACTTCCGAAAGGGTTCCTTTTCCTCACTTGGAGGAGACTTTTCCTTGTCAGATTTGTCACTGTCAGTAGTGACCAGTTTATCAAAATCATCAACAACTGAAGGTGGTACTTTATCAGCACCAGGTGTTGTAGGGGTAGGTGGTTCAATGGTAGTGAGGGGTATTGGGGATGGAGGCGGTCTCTCTTCATCAAGACAACTTGTGTCCACTCCCGATTCCTCAAGGGCATCACGTAGTTCTGTCAAAGAGGTCACAGATTTTTCTTCATCACTTGAGTGTTCTGAAACTTGCTCATCTGCTGGTGGTAAAAGTTGTTCATCCACTGGCTGAGATGTTGCTGGTGCAAAGGATAATTCTTTCAATAATTCTTCATCCATAACTTTGTCATCTTCATTAATATAACTATCATCTACTGGGTCCAGTGAAAGATTAAGAGGAGTGCTGATTCCAGATTTTCGTCTCTCAAAGCGGTCTTTCTCAGCTTTAAGCACATCTAAGATAGTTCCTCCAGTAACATATTCCAATAGCAAGTAGATACTGCTGGTAGTTTCATAATGATGTAGCAGTTTTACCATGAAAGGGCAAGGAAACTACAGTGTAAAAACTACATAAAAGATGAAGTGCAGAGTTACCAGACTCACAGATGATCTGTTCTTAGCTGGTTTATTTGTCTTTCCAACTCTTCTAGTGACCAAATTCTTATGAAGTGTCTTTACTATAAACTTCTCCCCACTGTGCTTACTTTTCACTAACATACACTGCAACGCAGATTCAAATTTCAAAGAAACTGCTGTGTACATATAAACATACCTTCTTAAGGAGTCCTATCACCTTAAAGTCACCAATATAGTGAGGTTTTGATGACTCCTAAGGAACAAAATTAAGATAAACAAAACATGTAACAGAAACATGCTAGCAGTTCTGCTACTGTATAATAAAATTTACACGCACCTTATTAGCAAGGTGTTGATTGTAAATCTTCTCAGCATGTCGCAAATATCCACCAGTCTTTTTCCTAACAGCCTCTCTCCTACTTGCATCTTCGTCAGCTACAATGTAATAGAATTTACTACACATATATCTCATATGTGCATGTACTTTTGCAGGTGTTACTGAGCCATGTGTGTGCATACAAATTTGGGATTTTTCAATACTAGGAGTGAATCGATATAGAGCAGGGGTTATACAGAGATTTTAAAAGCACAAAGCAAGAAGTTTTGGTGTAGAGATACATTAAACTAGTACAAAATACTATTCTAAAAGGTGGGTATTTACTAAACTCAAAAAAATCTAGGTATTGGTATCTTACAATATTCAATCCACTCATAATTTCTACATATGTCATCTCCAGCAAACACGCTCCAAACTCGAAAGTACTGGGGACCACTTGTATTATAAAAAAATCAGTTGACTTAAGGACATACCCAGAAAAAAAAAATTTACACACATACTTTGAACTCCCCTCAGCAGAAGTCCCACTCCAGACTTTAGTGTTTCAAAAGCTTGTAAATAATGGCCTCTTCTTTCAAGCTCAAGTGCCTCTCTTATCATCTGCCCTGACTGCAGTAAATAGGCTTCAGGAGATGAAGTGTCCACATCAGGCGATAAGGGTGCATTCAAAGAAAACTGTTCTGCTATTGAAGGATGATGATGTATAATTGATTCAACTGGTTGCTGGGGATTTAACCCCTCTAATTGTAGGGGTTTAGTAGTTGCATAATCTTTACTATCCAATGAGTTTTGATTATCAGATACACTGGTCACAGAAACCCTCGCTGAAACTACATCATTTTCAGTGGCATCTAATTTAGCAAGTTCATCAGTTTCTTGTAAGGCACTATTCCACCATGAAGGCACAGAGGAAGATTCTTTAGTGCTGGACGAAGAAACTGCAACAGTAGAATCATCAGGGATAGGACTGACAGTGACTGGGTGCTGTGCATGATTATGAGGTGCACCATCTTCTTCAGTGTCACTACCTTTTGGTGTTAAACTAACTGAAGTGTTCCATTCTGTACCTTCTAGTGAAGTGCTAAGCAGTTTTTTAGCATATGTTTCAGTTAGACTCTTGTCTTCATCATCTGAACTGCACATGCTGGCTGGAGTCTGTGACTGTATTGTAAGATGACTGTCATCAAGTGATTTCTGTGAGCTATCTACAACTAAAAGAGTGTTACTTTCTTGATGGTCTTCATTGGAAGAGCTCAACTGAATTAAGTTGTCACCACTATTGAAGTTAGTATTGCTAGTAAGTACTGGCTCTTTAGATTCCCATGGATTAGAAGTTGCAAGCACTTCATTGTCATCATCAGCAGATAGGTTGTCTATAGGAATGGGTGCGTCCATTGTTAGAGTATCAATTGATGACACAGAGATTTCAGAAATACTTTGATTTCGGGAGTGTGGATCGAAAAACTTATAACCCTATTAAACATTGTGCACAACATATACAGTAGGCATATCATTTGCAAACCTGCAAAAATTCAATCAGAGTGTCACTCTTAGCAAGGTGGTGTAGACTGCTAGCAGCCTGAAGTATTTCAACACATGATTTTTTCCTTTCCTCGATTACATCAGGTTTAAAGCGATCTACAGAGTCATAATTAATTCTAAACAGAGGGATTGCATGTGAGACACATCTTAACAACTGTTGCTTATCAGGCATTTGTGAGCTCCAAAGGTGAAGGCTACAGCTATTCTCAGTGGTTTGGCATAGATAAGTTAGTTGACTGTATAGATTAGGACAGCCGTGTCAAACATCAACAAAGCATTAATATTGTTAAATAATCAACTCAAATGTAATATTGTGCTTGTCTGCCTTTAACTATTTGTTTCTAACCCCTCTGATAGAGATACTGTACAAACAGTGGGTGACTCAAGGTGATCTACCCCATTCTGAACCATTCAAAAATATGCCTCAGACTAGCAATGGCTGTTAAGTGTTTTCGCCACATTTTTTTGTGTGTGCAAAAAACCCTCTATGGGGAAATGCTCTTACCAAAATAACTAGCACTTATTAGTTGTGGAAGTTTACTTGGATCCCCTCTGAGTTTGTGAATCTCCTCAAATTTTTTGGACAATATTTGGAAATTTTTGAATCGTTGCCAAGCATAGCACTAGAAAATAAAGCCAAGGTCACAATTGTACAGATACGTACTCTGTATACTTACATATTGCTCTTCTTGAGTTTGTTTATCAATTACCTAGACGGTACAACACAAACGACTGTAATGTATTACTATTTATATTAACAAACTGTACATGCATATGGTACTAATACTTCAGCTACTCCGAGCTACCTATGCAACTCACCTTAAACACTACTCTGTATAACGTCACACCACTGCTTGACTTTTGGTGCAAATCAATTGTAAACGACTTCTTTACTATAGTTCCGAATAAAGGATGCTTTTTTGACAGCGAAGTCTTCCTTCTTTTGTCAGAAGACATTAATATAGT
The DNA here is from genome assembly GCF_963678975.1 of Dysidea avara. Lineage (NCBI taxonomy): Eukaryota > Metazoa > Porifera > Demospongiae > Dictyoceratida > Dysideidae > Dysidea > Dysidea avara. The sequence goes on from NC_089281.1 coordinate 9,406,857, forward strand.
GGGTGACTGCCTAGGTGACTGCTTAATCAAGTCGAGAACCAAGTACACACTCACGCTCAAGCACACCCGCCCACTCAGCAATTATTCTAAATAAATCGCACTCCATCTCTGAAAGGAGGATCCAGAGATGGGGTTGTTGACTATTCTGAAAAAGATGAAGCAGAAGGAAAAAGAAATGCGGTTGCTGATACTGTATCCTTTGAAATAGTATAAGAGGGCGTCCTATACAATCTGTGCTCGTACTGTCCAAAGCAGGAAATGTTCAATGAAAATATTTCCCCACTGTATTACTATACAACCCCCTTCCCCCCGGTGTATATGGAATTTGACACACTCAGATGTCTAATGCTCCATAGTAGGGCAAACCTAGCATGTCAAATCCCCACCATAAACCCCAGATGCAATGGAAGGATTTGATGCAATGATACATACTTGGGTGTTTATCAAATGTCCCATGGTGGGGCAGCAGTTTTGTGCAAATTCCTCTCTGTAAAGCCTCACCTACACCCGGCAGGGGGAGGTGGGATGAGGCAATATGATTTTTAGATGCGTAATGAAAATCAAGCCAGTGCAGTGTGACACATAAAACATTTGTCATTCCTAATGTTCAAGTCTAATGTTTACCACTATAATTGGTCCAGTTTTTAAGTGAGATGAGTGGCCTACCATAAAGTTGAGTGGGGAATATAATGGACTATCTGAGTTGGGCTCATGTGCACAATGGGACCTAGCCCCCCTAGAGAGTAAAGACATCATGCACTATTCCCAGGGCGGATCCAGGGTTTAAAAAAGGGAGGTGCACCTGGGTAGTAGGTGTACAGAAGAGAGAGTCTGGGGAGCTCACCCCCCAGAAGCTATAACTTTTATATTTTTCAGACAAATTTATGCACAAATGTCTAAATCATACTGCTTCCTAAGTGGACTAGATTAAAAGTTGTACAAGACCATGTGCATTTCATTTACAAAATATTCCTAGCAGGCTAAGTGTGCCCATGCATGGGATAGTGTTGCAGATGTTAGTTTTCATATTCAGCAGGATTCTCAATATTGTTATGTGTGCACGGTGACTGTTCTATTAGAGTATTTGACTGACTGCTGTATTAGAGTATCTCAATCTTGTAAAGTCTAAGATTTTTTTTGGGAGGGGTGGGGGGCACTTGCCCCCCCCCCTCCTTGAATTTGCCACTGATACTATCACCCAAGCGTTGCAGTGGCTTATAGTTACCATTGAGTGCATATGATATGCACGGCTTTGCCTGGTTGCACAACCAGAAGTCCAGATAAATATACGGGTCAACCGATTATGTAACTGAGCAAATAAATGTTATTTTTACACACGGGTAAGCTATATAGGTAGTAATAAATTACAAGCAGCAGGCAACCTGTTGCAAGATTACCTGCTGCAAGAAACAGCAAGCTACAAGCAGCTTCTACAGCAAGTTTCAAGTAACAGGTAGCTGAATTGCAAACATCTGTAGGAAGCAGTAAGCAGCAACAAACTCAAACAGCTGCAGCAAGTTACTAACAGCAGCAGCAAGTTACTAACAGCAGCAGCAAGCTGCATGAAGCATTGTATGAAGCATTGTATAGTAGTTAGCAATAAATTACAAGCAGCAACCAACTGCATACAGCAACAACAGGCAGTTGCAGGCAGAAGCAATCTGGCAGCAGCAGCTAGCAACAAGCTATATAATAGCAGCAACTATAAGCTACTATCTGCAACAGCAGCAATAGAAGCAGCAAACTAACAAGCAGGCAAGCAATAGTAGTAATACAACCAGCAAACAACTGCAGAAAGCAGCAGTATTAAAATGAGCAACAGTAATGTCAACAACAGTAATAGGTAGCAGCTGATGAACAGTAATTGTATTTTAGTAAGCATAAGAAGCAAGTATCTACAACACAGCAATGGCAACAGCATTGAGCACAACAATAGGAAATGGTTTAGCAATAGCAAAGAGAAGGTATATACGGCACTTAAAGGCCTCAGCTACCATACATCTCAAAGCACACCTCCTAAGCTATAGCCTCGCTTATAGCTATACACTGCATATAGCTGTCCAATGCTCGCACTAGCCATTCGTATACTTACAGTTGTCAAATTTAAAGTACCGGTAGCTAATTTCTGTACAGTTAGTAATGTTATTGGGTAAATGAGCTGAGGTTTTGCATCAGGATGCCCAGTTATGCAATGGAATTCCCATTTAGTGACTGGCATCCAGTTACACAACTGGTCAAACTAACATATCCATATGGGTCATTCCATGTCAAATCAACAAGGAATTTAGGGTCACCTCTTGGATTTTGATGAAACTTGGTGTGTTTGTAGTACCTGTGGTGCTTATCACTTATGCAAATTTTTAGCTCCACTCACACTGTAGTTTCTGATTTATGACCACAGATGTTTGAATATTTCATGAAAAATTGGTCCATTTCTAGTTACAAAATCGACTGTAACTCCACACTGTGTAAATATTCTTAAACACAACTTTCACAGATGGAAGACTGTTGATCGACCTTTCCAGTGATCCCTAAATTATGGGATGTCTACTTAACTATGGTTCAACAATACTTTATAGAAAACTTTAATCCTTTATATTTCAAAAAAGGCTGTTTGAAATTTTTTGAATTTTTTGTGAATAATGATTGGGTCATGGTCTATGATTGATAAAATTTTTGTGGTGGGACCACATTAATGGGCTCGATCAAGAGATATAATGAATTATGTTGTGGTGTGTATTGGAATTTTGTAGTCAATTATTGCTGTATGGGAGTGTACACCTCCAATAACCACTTGGAACACAAGTTTGTCTTACAGAGTGAAGGTGTTTAGGTACAGTGCAATCTGTATTAGTGACCACCTGTATTGAAAGACCACCTATGTGCTGTAGTTAATTTATACTTCTTTAATTGGATATCACTGTATAACACCAAAGCATCAACCCTTTCTAGCAAATCCAAAAATGGTTCTTATTGGAAGGTGGACTTTGAATGAGACCACCATGTATCCATAAACATGTGAATGCGGTGCCATCTCTTCAGAAATACCTTATTTATTAAGTCTAATCCCGCCATATTGCACTTACGTATGTAGCCCCCACTCTGTACAATTCAAGTTACATACATGGTTGCATAAGTACAACAGACCTCCTCAAAAGGATACCTGGGCTGTTGATAGCCATTCATCATCTCACTTTATAAAAGTACGTACATTTGGACCCAAGAAGTCTGTGGTATCTTAAAAATGAAGACTTTATCAATGGTCCAGGGAATAGAAGAGTCATACTGTATGCAGTACAGTAGATGCATTACTTGTACCAAGAGTAATTTTATATTATTAACAGTTACTTGCACCTCATGTATGATTTATAGTACTGCAATTACTAAAATTAATGGTTTTTCAAAGCATTTTGCATTTATGCTTTGAAGATCAGTGCAGGCAAATGTTAATTAAATATACATGATAATGTGGTCAACAGGTTTGCTTATTGTGTGAGTATGTGTATGAAATTTTGTCTTGATCTTCAGTGGTCACAAATATAAAGTAATTATAAATTAATTTCACATAATATATATTGAGGTGCAAGTAATGCGTGTATATGGTAAAACCTTCCATTCCTAGGACCATAATAAAGTGCTCATATTACAGAGGTCACAGAAGTATCTTGGTTCAAAGGTATGTGCACCAGTGGAGTGGGAGTATCAACAGACATCCTGGTTATCAAGGTGTGCAGGTATCCCTTTTGAGGCGTTCTGTCATCATAACTATGCAGTCACATGCGCAACTTAAATAGGGCTAAGTCCACTACAGTGGGATTCAACTTGATAAAGAAGATATTTCTGGAGAGATGTCACAACGTTCACATGATATGTTTATGGACACATGGTGGTCCGATTTGTAATTTAAAGTCAACCTGTCTAATAAGGACCATTTTTGGATTTGCTAGAAAGGTTGGATACCTTGGTGCTATACATTAAGGTTACGGTATAGTCACGGGCAATCATTCAAAATTTTGAATGCCTATCGATATTTTTTGAGAAGCCTATGAAACCAGTCTAGCAGTGTGAAAAGTTTTAAATGAAGGTGAAGCCCTTCATATTTAATGTTTTTATGTAGCTACAGTGTAGTTTGAGGCAGGTGGAACACTACAATTTGTTGTAGTAACACAAGTAAGCCAGCCCGTACATCGCTCAGCTCCAGCTGTCACTACCATGTTTTTCCGCCGCCAAATACAGCAAAAGCTGTAGGCTCTATTGGCTTTTCTGGGGCATAGTGATACTGTATATTAAATTTGTTAGGTCCTGTGGAAGCGTTGTTGGCATGTTTCTCCCCAGTGACTCGGATACAAGCCTTTAAAGAGCTTGTTTCACCCGAAAAAACTAATAAAAGTTCAATAAAACGTCTATACTACCAGTAACTTAAAAAATCGCTTCCACAGGATCTAGATATTTTAGTTGTTTAGCCACTTGTGTTGAAATTATAAGGATTTAGTAATCTGTTAGTCTGGTTTTTGGCGGCGCGTTTTTATAAAACATCGCTCTATTGTAGACCACACACCCAAGAACAGTCGTTGTTCTGTAGTAAAAACAAACAAGCACAATTAGTTGTATTGCTAACACAACACAGTTGTTGAAATTATTTATCCCTGTTTGGTTTAAAGCAGGTTTTGTAATTTGTTCCGCCCACGCATGGATAGTGAGCGACTGTCAAACAAAAATTTTATTACGTAATTAAGGCGGGCTTGGTGTTGTGTTGTGTATCAGCTGGTAACAGGCTTAAATTGTTGGGAGAATAATAGCGTGCTGACTGGACAGTTACAAGGTACAAGAAAACACACGTAACAGTACAAGATAACATAGATACAACACACTTAGCAACTGGCACACCTGTAAGCGCATGCGTAGTTTTGCTGACTAATGGCGATATTTTCCTGAACCAAAAATCAGGACTGTCAAACTAGTTGTTAACATTTTGTATAAACAGACTACTAGTCTGGCTTCTTGTCTAGGTCCTGACGGAGCCATTTGTTAGAAATAATGTTTCTAGTGCTTGTGATATAAGCCATTTGTTAGAAGTAATAATTAACTGCGGTACATAGGTGGTCTTTCAATACAGGTGATCACTAATACAGATTGCACTGTACCTAAACACCTTCACTCTGTAAGACAAACTTGGCATGGCCTTGTTGCAAGTGGTTATTGGAGGTGTACACTCCCATACAGCAATAATAGACCACTAAATTCCACTCCATACCACAGCATAATTCATTATATCTCTTGAGCCCATTGTGGTCCCACCACAAAAGTTTTATCAATCATAGACCATGACCCAATCATTATTCACAAAAAAATCAAAGAATTTCAAACAGCCTTTTTTGAAATATAAAGGATTAAAGTTTTCAATAAAGTATATTTGAACCAAAATTAAGTAGATATCCCATAATTTAGGGATCACTGGAAATGTCGATCAACAGTCTTCCATCTGTGAAAGTTGTGTTTAAGAATATTTACACAGTGTGAAGTTACAGTCGATTTTGTAACTAGAGATGAACCAATTTTTCATGAAATATTCAAACATCTGTGGTCATAAATCAGAAACTACAGTGTGAGTGGAGCTAAAAATTTGCATGAGTGATAAGCACCACAGGTACTACAAACACACTAAGTTTCATCAAAATCCAAGAGGTGACCCTAAATTCCTTGTTGATTTGACATGGAATGACCCATATGTAACAATTGGACTTGGTAAATATACTGTTGACCATCCTAATAGAGCATCGGGTATTGTAACTAGTATTTTAAAAAAATTGTTAACTTAAAAATGAAGTAGGGATCTATGTACATGTAATAAAAAGTAGTGAAACAAGAGATGGATGATGGTGTAACAGCATAGCTCAGTGGGAAAGTCCCTACTTTGGCATTGATCAAAATAATAATAGCTAATGTGCCAAAGTAGAGACTTTCCCACTAAGCTATGCTGTAACACCATCATTCATCTCTTGTTTCACTACTTTTTATTGCATAGATCCACTTTTTAAATTAACAATTTTTAAAAATACTAATTTGTAAGTTTTTGTTGTTGTGGCACAGCTATAGCTACAATGTAACTTGTATTAGTCCACTTGTATTTTCCACATCTGTAGGTATGGGGAAGGCAGATACCATCACTTATAAACACCTTGCCCATTTGCTCAGTGAGAAGTAGACTTCCCCATATTCTGCGGTCATGGGCTGACTTCACTGTAGTTTGGGGTTCTCCTTGCTGCGCTCTTCAATAATGTGTATCAGGATGGCATTCTAGATCCAAGTATCCCTGTGTGCTTCCAGCTGTCGACCTTGCTGTTGCTGAGGGGCACTAGTCTCCTTTAGAACAATAATATAATATACTGTTTTTATATTGTGCTTGCTTCTTTTTCTTTTAAAAATATATCTACCAGAACAATGTAACTTGTAACTGTTCTATGACTGTTGTATTAGAGTGACTGTTGTATTAGAGTATATCTCGAGTCAGCCAAGGATTGTGCAGCTAGCTAGACCAATAAGTGATCTTGTTTACTGTTAATTAAATAGCTAACTAGATTGTTAAGAGGTGGGGTCTCCGTATTCTATCGCTATTAGTCCACCTAGATCTTTATTTGATGGGCGTGGTCATGAACCTATCGCGAACAGGATCCCAGTCATGAAGTTGCAGATATCTAGCTAGCTAGTGTACCTCTTATAGTAGTGCCAGGACTGAAGTGCTTCTGAAATTCAGCTCTGAAATAATTCTGTGGCGTCTAAATATGCTGCTGAAAAATGTTGATATGGAAAATTAACACCTCGATATGATTTTGTTGGATGAAGAAGACAAGCAGTCTGATTGAAGATAAAAGAAAAGACAAGGCGCAGAGGGTCTACACTCCTCGGAACCCCAAAAGGCACATCCCACTAGTGAGTTTGTTATTGTGGCGTAAAATGGTGACCATGTGCTGCTTTGTTTGGCATCTAGCCTAGCTTGCGATTGTGATCAGTGAGGCAGTGAGACTAAAATTCGGGTTTTAGTGATATTTAAAAATTCTATATCCGGCCACCTGTAAGTATTTTGGTATATTTAATGCTGTGTTATGTATTATATGGACTAGTACTATTCTGTAAAGGTGATTTTTGTCGCATAAAATGTTTCTAGGATGATTTTTAAAGACAAGATTTTGGGCGGCCGTGCAAAAATTTTGAGGTGATCCCTACTTAAATGGTACTACCGTATTGTTTGATAAAGCAATATGCATGTGCCTCACCTATATACCTATTATTTTGTATGCTAACTTGTGAATGATTATAACTTATAGCTGATTGTCATCAGTAGCTTTATTTGTCTTAGCTACTAATAACACAGTAATAAGCTTTATTTGTCTTAGTTGTAAACACCGGGAGCAACCCTATCTAATAAATAGTTCACTGCGTTGACAAGCTTGAACAGACCACTTTACCATTTTAAAATGATCTGGCCAGGACAACTTTGTATAATAAAACTTGAGACCACATATGGTTGTCAGAAACAGGTTGGAATTTTTCTGGACCTTTTCTGCGACATTAATTACTTTATTCTATGAATGCATCATTCTATGAATGCATCACAGCTGCACTTACATAGTCTTGCAATGTGATGGTGATTTAGTGAAATAACATTGGTTTTGTGAGGTGCAATAAGTAAACTTGTTCCATGCATCAGAGTGGGACAGGGAAGGGAGAGGGAGTGGAGGCTATTATAAATGCTCCCTCAATAGGCTAAGGAAAGACACCTGTTGTAATTGAATCTTGCCAATGAGAGTACTGCTATGAGAGTACTGTAAGGCTCCATCCAATTAAACTGTTGTATCTGTTTGGTTCCTAAATACTACATTGATTCTGTATTAGTATAATCAATTTTGTGAACAGAAGATTACCAGTTGTAGATACTGTCATTAGGCTCATTACCATGGTAATATTGTGATACTCGTTGGATGTTTAATACAACCAGCACCCTGAAATTGGTTTGGGTGTGTGTTAGTGCCTGTATCCATGTACTCACATGGTCAATCTTAAATGTTTGTCTACAATTTAAGGTCATTGTACTTAACTATACCACCACAGTGGTTTAGACAATGCTGGGAAAACTACAATTCTAAAGAAATTTAGTGGAGAGGATATTTCGATAATATCACCAACATTGGGGTTTAATATTAAAACACTGGAATATAAGAGGTATATATAGCTTGTAGGCCAATACATGTGATTGACATATTGTGTTTTTGTATTAGCTTCAAACTAAACTTTTGGGATGTGGGTGGTCAGAAGTCTCTAAGATCATACTGGAGGAATTATTTTGAAAGTACAGATGGCCTAATATGGGTAGTGGACAGCGCAGATCGTAGAAGACTGCAGGACTGCAAAGATGAGCTTCATGCTTTACTTTTGGAAGAGGTAAATAGTGAAGTAATTATATTAAATATACGTACATGTGAAGCACTATACCCTACTAATTAGTTGATGAGAAAAATGTTGCACCACTCATTGTTGTTATTATGTAAATATAGAGATTAGCTGGAGCAACTCTCCTAGTGTTTGCTAATAAACAAGACCTACCAGGCTCTTTGTCTGCAGAAGAGATCAAGGAAGTATGATCCTTAGTCTTACAATTTCCAACTATTATTAAATCATGCATACTTTTGCAGTGTTTACAACTGGATATGATCAAGACACATCATTGGCAAATATTGCAGTGTAGTGCTGTGACAGGTGAAAATCTTGTCAATGGAATAGACTGGATCATCTCAGACATAGCATCCAGAATTTTTACTATGGACTAATTTGTATAAATTATATGCACATTTTTATTGTAAATGTTCAGTGTCCATTGTACATAGGCTACTTTAGTTTGCCACACGATGTTTGCTCTGTAATTTGACAACAAAATTTTTCTCAATGCCATGTTTTGTGAAGGGCAAAAATTAAATGCTTTATTTCAAGCAAGGATGTTAATAGCAAGCTTCATGTGCAAATGGTGGGTGTGATATAGTTCATCAAAATGATTAATTTTGATGAGAAGGAGCATGTATTGAGTCGAAATAAGGATCTTTGGTTTACTTTACCACCCCAGTGATCCCTTCTTGTTTCTTAGCTTTTTTCAGCAATCCCTATATATTTCCTTTCAAATGTTTTATTCATCTAGCTAGTTGTATACATGTTTGTAATATAAACAATAGTTATGCATTAAAAATGTACAAGTGATTTTTACAATATTTAATTTTTATTGTTCTGGAATTTCTTCACCATGGATGATAGTTCATTCATACCTTCATAGACACCATCTCCGCTCACTGCACATGTAGCTTGAATGTACCAAGGTCTATTATGAATTGAGTTGAGTTGTAACTTTGACATTATTTCACTGGTTGAGGCAGCATTAGGCAAGTCCTGCTTATTGGCCAGTACCACTAGTGGAACTCCAACCATCTCATCGCTCTGTAAGATCCAAGCTAATTCCTCCTTTGCTTCACTAAATCTGCTTCTATCTGAACTGTCAACCACATAAATAAGTCCTTCTGATCCATTGAAGTAGTGCTTCCACAATGGACGGATCTTATCTTGTCCACCAACGTCCCACACTGTGAAAGAGACACTCTTTGTGGGTTGCACCGTTTCGACATTGAAGCCAATAGTGGGAATGGACTGGACCGTTTCATTCAGCTTCAATTTGTACAGTATTGTGGTCTTGCCTGCTGCATCCAAGCCCAACATTACAATTCTTGCGTTCCTTTGAAAGGAGAAAGACTCCAATAAATTCTTCATTGATTGTAGAAGATTTCCCATTGTTGATATGTTCTTGTTTCGACTTTTAGCTTAAGATTTGTTTCTTTCTTTCCGCTGATTACTCTGCCCATCTTAGTCACTGACTGTGTTTAAATACTCATACAACGACGTGCTGGGATTTGAAACTCGTCAGTTTACACGCAAAGTATGCCACGGTGGCAAAACACACGCTCGACACAAAGATTACGTTGTGATCACAAGACTACTAAAAATAGTACAAGCATCACATACCTAAAAATAACTTATTATTACAACGCACGCTTAACCTTGACCACTGAAGTGGTTCACATGCCTTTTTGTACTCATGACTATACTTTGGCTTGTGGTCTGGCTTTGTAGATGCATCATCTCAAGCAGAATGCAATATTGAGTAATTGTTGTTTTTTTTAAATATATATATATATTTTTTTTATTGAGTAGTTGTGGGTCCTTTGGTTTGTCCTCTACGTATTTTTGACAAAGTGTGCATGTGGTGATGACATACACTGTATGGCACTTGTCCAATTGATGGAATACTAAAAGTATTCCTCTCCTCTGTAGCAAATTGTAAAATTGGGTTGCAGGGATGACAATAACTAAAATAGAAATCCAGCTGTATTCTAATCCTTTTACTATAATTTTTTGACTGGAGCCACTTTACATAATTGCACCGACACATAATAACTCTGAGCAGCAAGTGATTATACTTTATGCATAAACTACATAGACACAATCGCCCCTGGGAATTCAGTTAGGAGACGCTGGGCTTGGAGTTCACACTGCAATACTAATTCAATGCTAATTGGACAGTGTAGCAAAGCTTATAACTTGACAACTACCATTTGGACATTCTCACAGACAACTGAAGAGAATTTACTTGACATTAGTATGTAAGTGTTGAGCTATATCCTAAAAAACATTTAATAACTCATGGACGCAATTACACACAATCTTGTATTTCAAAATCTTTTCTTTCAAAAATATTTACATACATTACTGTGGGAAGCCATAAAAAGTGTGATATCCATTGCAACCTTGTAATGGAGCCAAACCACACGTCTGTTGTCTACACCTTTACTGTCAACCTTTAATTGCTGAAATGTTAGTTCTCTTGAGGAAAAAATCCACTTTTCATTTTAGCTGTTTTTCAGGATCCAGCTCAACTTGTACATACTATACAACATGTTTGTCACATTCATTCAGAACATTAACCCTATATCAGCTTATATTCTAACACATGATTGTTGTTCTCTTTACCACCATTAATCATGTAACCAAAATCATGCACTTTGTTAGTTAATAAAGTCTAAAGAGACGGTTGGTCTGGTGCATTTCATCAGTGTACCTGAAATAAAGCAATGTTAACCATGCATATAGGTAACTTGACAATTGCCTTACAGTGTCATTGGGCTATTAATATGGGGAAATCTGGCTTGCTTCTTGCTCCAATGTGATGCAGAATCAAAGTTGGTGCCCCATCTAGGAGGCAGATGCCTCAGTACATGACCTTTTGAAGGATACATCTGACGAAGTGTAGACCATTCTTCACATCGAGTAGATTGACACCGGTTGTATATATCTTTTTCTTCTGCTGCACGTGAGAATGACTTTATTGATGCTTCAGACACTGGTACATAATGTGTTGGAGCAGCAGAAGCTTTTGGTGGATGGTTACAAAACTTAAAAGACTGCACTGGAGTGGTGAATCTCAAATCATTTGGTGTATACCATCTGTGTGACCAATTTAACTCATTATGCCTTGTCACTGGTATCCTCGTAGACCAAAAATGTTTACTGTATCCGGCGAATGACGAGCCCACATTAGTACTTGTTTGTAGCATTATTCCACCCAACAATGAGTAGGCATAGCAACGGAAGGATACTAACTCGGATATCCCAGGATACTTACGAAGGGTAAAATCTCGAAAGTTTCACGCGACTTCTTGTCCCTTAAATTCTCGTTCTTTCTGAGATGGCGGAGTCGTCAGCAGATAGGGGAGACCAGCCAAAGTTATGTACAAGAAATTGTGGATTTTTTGGGTGAGCGTTCAGGAAAGATTTTAATGTCTGTATCATGCCGTGTCATTTTTACGAGTCCAGTTTGTAAAACGGTAGCCTACCTTGTATTGTTGTTTGAATGTTTCAGTAGTCTGGACATTTCCGTTTGAACTGTAACGTTGTTTGTCTCGTAGGTCACCACAAACGTTCGGAATGTGTTCAAAGTGCTATCGAGGTGGGTTAGAACTTGTTTGAGGTAACTTTCGACTTAACAGGTTTGTTTTAGAATGCCAAAGTGAAAGCCAACCCCCATTAGGTAAAGTTGACACCAGCAGTTCTGTAGGGATGCCCAGCATCAACATAGCAGCTGTTACTAAGGATGACATACCATCAACATCTAACCAGCCACTAGAAAGTATTAGTGAGGATACTCCTTCAGTTGCAATACAGTCAGATAAACCTGAACAAAAGAATAAAAAGCGTTGCTGGACGTGTAGAGTGAAACTAGAACTAGCACAACGAGAATTGGGTCTTTGTAAATGTGGTAAGTTTTCTAGGTAACACATTAATTGGTAGCCAATGAAGTATTTTCATTAGGTTATGTGTTTTGTCTTATGCATCGCTTACCTGAACAACACCAGTGTTTGTATGACCACAAAGAGTCTGGTAGAGAAAAGGACCTTCAGAAGATGATACCAGCTAAAAGGCACATAGGACGGTCATTTCATCGTCTAGACTCAACACCAGATAACTAGATGCTACTAGTATGAACTATTGGGAAGAGTAATTTTGTGTGTTTTCATGTGTGTCTACTTACTGTGTACCAGTGTCTTTGAATACATACACTCTGTTTGGTAATGACATGATAAATTTAAAAATTAGCTGTACTGCTGAAAGTAGTATTAAGAGTAAATACCCCTCCATATTATTGACTTTCGGTAGTATCCTATGTGTTTATTCAGTACCCTTTGTTTGTTTGTCAGTACGTGTTTGTAAGACTACAGTAGGTTGCTGGCATTTCTTTTGCGAAGGTCCTAAGTTCTAAGTAGATAATTATTGTTGGCCCAATGATGGTTGTCCATAGTTTCAGCATATGTGCAACCAAAACTCACTGGTACATTTGATTGAGGAATCTGGAAAAGATTATCTGGCTTAAGAGCACACTGTAGACCTAGACATTGCAGATAGAGAGGGAGGTGTCACTGATGTAAATCTGATCTGTAGGGCCTGAGGTTGGTCACACGTCATAGCCCTATGGATTACACAATGAAACATGGTGCCTGAAATTAACTTTGTTATTATGAAAGCCTTTATCAATATCAATTTGCACATTAGAATTAGTTCTTTACTGATACTGAGGTGTTGGGGTTGAACTACTCTTTGAGATCATGAGATGTTTGATGGCAAGTGACCAACCACCTCTGGGCACTGAAAACTGTGGTCCTATGTCCCATTTTTCTCATGTATTCAAGTAGCATGACTTCCACAGAAATATCTTGAGTGGTTACGGTTACAGATGATAGCATGGGCACCGTAGACATGGACAATTTTATAGCAAGTGGTGGTGATCAAATTTTGTTAATAACTGGTATTGTAGATCTTATTGTAAGGTCACTTCCTTAAGGTTACGGGATACTGTAAACCCCACATGTACACTATCAATCATTTTTCATGATTAGGGGGTTGATTTTTCTTAATGCATCGTTATCAAATATTTATGCATTCTTAACTTCTCATTAATCAACATGGAATTCAAATGTTGTTATGGTAACATGAGTTGTCCCCATGCCAATTAGTGAAAACTATGAACCAAAAATCAGACCAATGAAGAACCATGAGAACTTACTAACAATTCTAAGATTTGAAGAACATCACTTGTGAGGGACTAACAAGAGGATTTGTGAATAATGTGTATAGTTGCTGAAATATGACTACAATATGGCCTAAAGCAAGACACTATGGTCACAAAATTAATTTCTAAATTGATATCACAAGCACTAGAAACATTATTTCTAACAAATGGCTCCGTCAGGACCTAGACAAGAAGCCAAACTAGTAGTATGTTTATACAAAGTGTTAACAACTAGTTTGATAGTCCAGATTTTTGGTTCAGGAAAATATCACCATTAGTCAGCAAAACTCCGCATGTGTTTACAGGTGCTTACAGGTGCGCCAGTTGCTAAGTGTGTTGTATCTATGCTATCTTGTACTGTTACTTGTGTTTTCTTGTACCTTGTAACTGTCCTGTCCAGTCAACATGCTATTATTCTCCCAACAATTTAAGCCTGTTACCAGCTGATACACAACACAACACCAAGCCCACCTTAATTAGGTAATAAAATATTTGTTTGACAGTTGCTCCGTATCCCGTAACCTTAATGTGGGTAGTTTTCTACCAGGCCGTATTACATTGGAAGTATCCCGTAACCTTAATGTGGGTAGTTTTCTACCAGGCTGTATTACATTGGAAGACTACAGTATTGCAACCTTAGACCACAATTTTTTTGCAGAAGCTTATAAGTCTGGATATAAGCCGTAAGCCTGTGGTCTTTCCTCCTGAGACTAATCAAGTCTTGCATGCCTGACCTGTCGGGTGCACGAGACTAGTCTTGAAACTCAGTATTCCGGGTTTGAGCATTCGATGGGAACTAATCTCATGAAGCACTCAACTCTGAACAGGAAAAGGTTGAGTCATTGTCAGAAGCACAGAGTAAACGACTTCCCATATACTACAGTTTCAAGTGAATACATAATCTAATTAAATAAACACCAAACAAACAAAATATTCAGATTAAAGTTCTCCATCTTTGCGATCTATTTTTAACAGTTCAACTTCAAAAGTAAGTTTTGCTCCTCCTGGAATCTTGGGTGGAGCACCCCTATCACCATATCCCAAGTCGGGTGGGATCACAAGCTTCCGTTTTTCACCTTCACACATGCTACAGATAGCACCCAATATTACAAACAATAGGAGTGTAATGGTTAATTTACTTCAACAATCCTTGATCCCAACCTATGAGACAGAACATAATACATAGTCAAGTATTTATTAAAGACAACCTTTGATGACTTGACCAACTCCCAAGGTAAATACAAATGGTTCATTTCGTGGTAGACTGCTATCAAACTCGGTACCATCATCCAACGTACCCTTTAAAAAAGAGATAAATACACTAACATTTTCATTGTACAAAACGTCTCACAGTATAGTGCATGCTTAGCCGATCTCCATTTTTAGATTTCATATTGCAGGTCTCGGGCCTTTTCTTCACACCAATCTGAAGCTTTTTACCTCCTAGTACCATAGACAAACACGTAAACAGAACGACAATCCCGACTAGTTTACTCGACATCACTCGAGACATGACTACACCTGTGCTAGTCGAGTCTAAATAATGATCACTGTTGATATGTACGCATGCGTGGTAGTTTAGAGGCACGACGTGGTTGATGCGAGAGCAAGATTTGACTGTTTTACTAGAGCAAAATGACGTGAGTACTTTCTTTATGCATATGTACTGCTTACACTGTAACGTATTGTAAATAGTTCTAAGCCCAGAGCAGATCTTACGTTTGAGGAACTGAAGCAGAAGGAGGAGGAGGAGTTTAGGACTGGTCCTTTATCAGTGCTCACACAGTCGGTCAAGGACAACACGCAGGTGCTAATAAACTGCCGGAACAACAGAAAAATACTAGCAAGAGTTCGTGCGTTTGATCGCCACTGTAACATGGTCCTAGAAAATGTGAAAGAAATGTGGACTGAGACCCCAAAGAAAGGAAAAGGAAAGAAGGCCAAGCCAGTCAACAAAGATAGATACGTGGCAAAGATGTTTCTTCGAGGGGACTCAGTTATTTTAGTATTACGTAACCCAGCTGCTGCATCAGCAGCATCTAAACAATAGGGTCTATCAGTAAACTAACACTACCGTTACTTATTGCATGTTTGTATGATGTAAGTGGATAGCAAAGCAGTTGAGAATCACAATCAGTCTAAATAATGCGCATCGTTTAATTGTGGTCGTGTGTGGTGTTTATCGACTAATGTATTTAATTCATTTGTCTTTCATTGTGCTACTGGCAAGAGCTATTGCTCATGGAACATGCGCTTCGTGCAAAACAGGAGAGAACTGTGATTGCGAGGTGAATGATTCATCGTCTCTGCTTGAAAACGAAGAATGGAAGACAAATGCGATGGTCAAAATACCACACGGAACTTTTGTTATGGGAACTGATGAACAATTCCTTCCTCAAGATGGCGAAGGTCCAACGAGAACAGTTGAAATCAGTGCATTTTGGATGGATAAGTATGAAGTGAGCAATTGGGAGTTTGGCGTTTTTGTGAACGCAACCGGTTATGTTACTGAAGCAGAAAATTTCGGAGACTCATTTGTATTAGAGTACCTGCTCAGTGAGGAAATCAAGGAAGACATCACTCAAGCAGTTGCTAATGCACCATGGTGGCTTCCAGTGAAAAATGCATCATGGCATCACCCTGAAGGATTGGACTCTAACCTGGTTGACCGATGGAACCACCCAGTAGTACATATTTCATGGAATGATGCAGTGGCTTACTGTGAGTGGAGAAATAAGAGACTCCCAACTGAAGCTGAATGGGAATATGCTGCCCGTGGAGGATTAAAGAGTAGATTATACCCATGGGGCAACAAGCTTATGCCAAAAGGAGAACATTATCTCAACATTTGGCAAGGAGAATTTCCCATAGAAAACACGAAAGAAGATGGATGTATAGGGCCGTGTCCAGTATATTCATTTTATCCAAACAAGTTTGGACTATACAATATGGCAGGCAATGTTTGGGAATGGACTTCAGACTGGTGGACAATCAGGCATACGACAGACTTTTCTAAAGATCCAGCAGGGCCATCAGATGGCAAAGATAAAGTAAAGAAAGGTGGATCATACTTGTGCCACCCTGAGTATTGCTATCGCTACAGGTGTGCAGCCAGAAGCCAAAATACGCCTGATAGTTCAGCAGGAAATTTAGGTTTTAGATGTACTAAAAGTATCTCATAAACAAAAATTTAATGTGTTTAGTATTTACAAATCACATTAGATCACATTTCATCATCACTAAATGTCTCTTCAGGATAATCACCAACTTGAACAGATTTTGGTTTTATAAAAGCTCCGTACTTTGGAGGGCACTCAAAATATCGATGTCCTGCAATGCTATATATGTACAAGAAACACAATAATTAGTTCAACTTTTTTCTTTTGTACCTGCCATCATTTTTCCCATGTGGTTCATCATACTTCACTCCAACCCAATAGCCAGGTTTGAATTGAGTTTTACCTGTACAATACACATATTCAGAAGTTCTAACACGAGTTTAGCTAGCTTACCGACAAACATAACAAGACCCCTCCTTGGTGGGAGACCAGGTAAGGTCACTTCACACCGAGATCCCACTGTGATGGCTTCTGCTGCTAAACGTTCTTCATCTACATTAGAAGCATCATTGTCTTGGCCTGCGACTCCTTGAGCAAGTCTCTTCTGTTTCAAAAACATCCTTATGGAATCTATGGTGCAAGAAATTTATTATACTATATTAAAAGCAGGGTTCTTCACACTGGTGTAACACTCTGTTCACACTACCTCCTATCCCTGGCCCTGCCTGGCCCTGCATGACAAGACGTGGTACAATGTGAATGCTGTTTAACAATAACAACTTGCATCTGTTGGCCACACGGCAAATATTTTCTAGTATTCTACAATGTGGCTATAATTACTGCAAGATGACCCCAAGCTTGTAATTATGACATTAATGTTCTCAGCAGCCCCCCTACATTATTTACTCTTGCTAAAATACAGCTGTTATAATATTAGTCTTCAGGTTTTAAGTATGGTATTCACAAGCACCCAAACAAAGAAAGGCTTATCAAGAATTTGTAATGCTGAGGAGAGAGTATACCCAGTAGAAGGTTGCCTAAACCTATGAAGGCATGCTTATGGTACAGTGAGAAATGCTGAGACTTCAGTTGCTAGTGACATAGTTAGGCAAGTGTACAATCAATACTATGTTTTATAGAACTTTACGTGGGTGAGATCAAAGGAAAAAGTGTACTTTAAATTTCATAAAGCACACTCTCAGCCAGCCAGCTGCTTCATCGACCACAAAGAGTGCTTTGTGGGCAATAAAGCACAGTTGTCCACGTGCTTTAGTGTAGGCTAATAGCCTACGGGGCTCGCGCCAGTACGACTAATCACCCAAGCCGGTGAAGGCTGATAGCCTCGCAGTGCTGAGTGATCAATCACCCCAGCCAATACGAGTTCTACCACTGGATTGCTTTTATAAATGCTTCGATGATGGGTGGGAGAAGGTAACGTTACTGTTTCGTTTGTTAATGCAAACGGACAAGTCCTGGAGATATCACAGAAATACTTCACCATATGACTCACAATAGAATTGATTGTGGGTTGTGAGCAAAACCTGCCAAAAGACGCAATGAACGTCTACCATGCCAAACTATGCATGGTGAACTACGCGTGAGTTACTTTGTTAAACTGGTTTGTGTGTGTTCAGGCTGCTAATAGTTCGTGCAATGCGAGTAGGACACTCTTCTCAGTATATGAACTCTTGTTATACATCATGCACTTGTTCTAGTTCATTATTTGGCATGTGTAATGCAGTAGTGTAAACTGCGAACAAGGACACTTTGCACTGTCAGCAAAAGTAAACAGGACAAAGCTAAGTCAATGATGCATGTATTGTATATAATGCAGTATGCTAAAAGGCACCTGTCAAACTGAAGTGACATCTAACAGTGAAAATAATAAAGCTCATAGCCTTAGCTTAGCCATTATTGAGTTACGCTTGTCTGAAGGCATCAGACAGGTAGTTAGCTAGTAGAAAATAAAGAAAAAAAATTCACCAGAAGCACTTTTGTACATAACTAATACTGCCAATTGCACCATGAAGGTATTGTGGAGCTGGTTTCAGGTGATTTTGAGAAAGTATAATATACCTCCATGATCACTAATGTACATGTATGATAGACAAATTTATCCATGTTGAAAGGAACTGAGAATGGGGGTACATTATCAGTACTGAGCAATGCAAAAATATTGTCAAATTCTACCAACAGAAATCACACTAAATACGTTTTCAAGTTGATGCACACAAACTGATTATTCTTGGCAATATGAAGACTGTACCACTAACAACTCTGTACCACTAACAACTAAAACATAAAAGTTGGCTTTAATTTTTTAGCTTGAAATTTCATATTATTGCTACTGTTGTACAAACCTGCTCTTTTACTGTAATCTTCTTCAGACATTTCATATTTCTCAACTTGAGAGGTGTCCTCAAATTCTCCTTTTTTCTTTAAGGGATCATTTTCAATAACCTATGTATTTTAAAACCACAAACTAACATCCAGTAAGACAAAAAAAAATGTTTGTAAGCACAACAAGAGCTCACTGCTTACACAAATATTTATGAAACACTACTGGGCAGAATGAAGGTTGGTATAAACAGCTGATCTAGGGACTTGTGGGATTTTACTTATATTTTAAATTACCGCCATGCATACATACAATAAAGCAGGGGGTCATGTCAAAATACTAGATAGCGTAAGGCAAAGCTGAGTGCTGCATCAGTCTCAAGACACTCCTATGAGAGTGCTGTACTTTTGTACACACAAGCATATGTAAAGCTTCAAGTTCTGAGTTGTCTTCTTTGGAGTGTTCATCAACTCCCTCAGTTCTTAGCCACCAGATCATCAGTAAGTGTCCATACAATCTGTTTCTAGTCATAGAACTAGCAAATAAGTGGTGAGTTGCTAGTTTGGCTAACTTGATAAGCATGCAATTAAGGTCGCCATTTATCCGTAAACGCTTTCCATAGCTGTGTTTTTTACAAGTAAATAAATTAGAACCTTCCACAGCTGTACCACACAACTGTTCTTCATTAGTCATAAAAGTTAATGACATGAAGCAGTTGAAAACTCTCCTGTGTCCTATAGTTGCAATGCCCGCAACTCTCACTGGTTGCCAAGTTGGAAAATCTGCACCAAGAATATTTGCACAATGGTAGAGTAAAGGAAGCACACAGGGATAATTTAGAGCTACGCCTGCTTTCGCTACAAGAGATGTGGATCATGTAGTTTGGAAATTAAGAGTTTATAGATGAAGAAAGTGATGATGAGGTAAACAATTCTCTATCTTATCCATTCTGATGGTAAAGGGAATGGTTGTGAATATAGTTAGCATTGAAAACCACAAACCATCTGTTGCATTTAGCAGATATATGTGTACTACGTACATAGCAACTGCCATGTAGTACACATATATCACATGGGCCTGAAGAAACTACAGCCATTGTAGGGTGGTCCTCACATCTACTAATCTTTTGCGTGGTGAAAACAACATATGAACACATACCCTTCCTTTTCATACCTCTTCACTCCAGAATAATATGATTGGTTTGCTGAAAGTTGGTAGCACCACTTACAGAAAAGCAAAAAAGTAGGTATTAATATTCTTGAATTCCTCTCCAAATCCTAAATACTTACAAGGCATTCCACTGTTCCCTAAATGAATCCCAAGCAGCAGTAATACAAAATTTGAGCTGAGTCCTGCGACTGTGAATGGGCTTCTTCACTGGCTTGCTGCGAGTTACTCCTTGTATAGTTTCAAGCATATTGGAATATGAACTATGAAGATAACAGAATGTGGAAAGGAAATAAATGATTCACAAGATTTATACTTTCTATGCACTTCATAATGGCTATCAAATGGCAGGAATGATATTTACATATTAAACCTAAGTGACCTGTGAAACATTGGGGTTGTTGACTCCAAATTTGTAAGATTCAGTGGCAACAAGAGTGGTTATTTCTCCTTTCTATCATCAACTGTCATCTGTCCTATGTACTTACAGATATGGTTTTCTCCCCCAATAGACATTACTAATACGGCTAAAAGTACAGTTATTCCAAAAAGGCATTGGGTTAATTTATAAACCAATGGAAGCATCTTTAGCAGCTGCTGATGGCACTTGTCAAATGCTGAAGCTGTTAGTAAATTGATAACTAAAAAAGTATATAAGTACCTAGAAGGAGATGATGCAGAAAATTTTGGTGGAGAGAAATTGCATGCATACTTCCAGTCTCCCTTTCACATGCATCACTGGGCGTGAGCAGAAGTTATGTGTGGATATTGACAACAGACTTATCTTTTGAATGCTGTCTGTCAAAATAGAATTTCAAAAAAGTATAATACATGTGGCAGAGCTCTTTTGAACCATGAAGATGCTGTACCAATCGCTAAAGTGTTATCTGTATTGGCTGGAAATGTGAAGAAACTGCACAACAACTACAATATTACATAATAAAAACAAACTGCTTTAATATAAACCACAACCATTGCTCAAAACTATCTGTTTATCTATGGTGTTTCTTTACGAAAGCTCTTTTGACAATAGCCTTGGTTCTGCTGTTCATTTTCTTTCACAGATAAGAGCTAAAGGGATATACAATTTCTGGTACCCTACAAGGCCAGTGCTATTGATTTTGGATGCTAAAACACCAGTACGGCCCACTAGCTAGGAAGGCTGTTCACACCATATTTAGAAACCAGTTTTACCCGTATTTTGAACTGACATGAAGTATATGGTTCAGAGTAAGCCTGTATAAGTATAATATAGAGTCTACAGAGTGTTCACACTGGCTACTTTCAGCATATAGCTTCTTTGCTGTTGGTGAAGACATACAAGGAAACAAACATACATACCTATATAAATACACTATTTCAGGAAACCAGTGCGTGCCTACAGCCAGCCTGTAGCCGGTTGTGGGAACATGCCTGGTTAAAAGGGAAATAGGGATCAGTGAAAAAATCCAGAAGGGATCTTACTATAGTGGCAAAGTAAAGCACAATTTAGGAACTAAAAACAATATGGCACATGTAATTAACATTAGTCAGAATAGGGATGTATGCCACCCATTCTGGGTGATCCTTATTTCCATTTTTATTTAAAGTTTCCATTATATTCATCTAGTATTATAATGAGCATTTGATAAAAGAAGTAACAAATAACTTATAGAGTAACTTAAAACTAATACATAACTTTGAATTTAGATCTCTGTTATCTGAACAGTATCAGGAGTGTGAATTGTTGGGATAATTGGAAATGGCTGTTCTATTAGAGTATTTTAAGTACAAGTGTATATTAGAGTATTTTAATGCAGGCAGCTATGTATATAAATGTATGGCTTCAGTTATCGGATAAATGAGGGCAGGATAACCAAGGGTACTGCATCATGCATGAACCACTAGTGGTCCATAATCCATGTTTTGCAAAAAAATCCTAAAAACATTTACTCTCAAAAAGTATCCTTCAACTCAAAACAAACTTTTGGTAGTTCTTTGCAATATAAACATGTCAGATAAGAGCAATTGGTCAGCAAGGTAATTGTAGATGTGACTGCTACTATAGAAAGGTTTTGAAACTGACTGCTCACTACTATAATTAGACTGCTCTCACTACTATAATTAGACTGTTCTATGTGATGCCTTAGCTTCATAATTGAAGTATCTCAATCGTATGTGCAGTATTTTACAATCAACATATTATGAGACTGACTTAATAGCCTTACTATTATCTTGCAAGTACCAACAGCCTGACAAGCTTCCCAAAACAACAGTGCTACATCATCTGTAAAATAGACTAGCTGTCTCTGTAACTGATTAGCTTTCACTAACCCAGGTGGTTTTTAAATGCGTGACAGCAATATGTAATTAAGGTAAATGGCACACAACGGGTGTCCTAGCTACCACAAACTGAACTCTAATCGCATAGATGTGTTCTTGGTGACCAAAGTTTTGATCAGTAGTGGTGAAACTTTTGTATTGAGTGGCACCAGACACTTGTGGTCAGAACCAAGACTAAGCATCTGTGACTACAAATATTAATTCTCACTACTTGACAACTGGCATGTAACATGTCGATGCTATTAGAAAAGTAACACAATGTAATCAGTTTACAAAATGTACAATACTTGTATCAAAAGAATGCAGCCATTGACTGGGGAAAACCTGTCTTACCGTAGTGGATGGTGCTTGCTTGTCTTACCGTAGTGGATCGTGCTGCATTTCACATCAACGTGCTTATTACTTTGATGTAAAAGTGTTCAATCCCTATGCTCCATCTTATCAATCAGTACCAGTTTCAACTTGTTATTGCCATAATGAGCAACAGAAGAGGAGAGCTTATGACCAGCAGGTTCATGATGTATGTTTCTCACCTTTAGTAATTTCAACTACTGGCTGTGGACCAACTACTGATTTTGTCCTTACCATCTATCATGCATTGCCTTCCGCAAAAAAAACCCTACAGTCACGTACTTCGCTAGCTTCTACATCATAAGGATTTTCTTTAATGCGCTCAGCTGTTTTGTGTGCCACTCCTCCCCTGCTAGGCGTGTGACCCCTCAACGATCATGGTTAATCTGGCTATGCACGAGGGGCATCTCCACCGTTAGTTTGGACATTTTATAGTCTGTATTTGTTTTATTATAACTTAAATAAAAAAGAATACATACTATATCTTACAGTATAGCCATTAACTCACGTGTATCCTCATTTTATCCATAACATTGCAAGATGAAAGAGTTGCTGAGTCATCATCAAGGCGTTTGATAAATTTTCCTTCATCACTAAAGAGTTCTAGCTGCATCGTGCTGCATGACGCTCCAGTTATAAGTTCCAGTCTGCTCTATACAGAATTGATTTACAGACATAAACTACATAGTCATAGATAATCATGATAGAGTAAAAAGTTGCTATAAGTGTAGTAAGATCTATACCTTAAGCTCATTAATCGATACGTCAACATTAAATCTACTCTGCGATGCAAATGAATTTAATGAACTACTGACTGTTACTTCCACAGCCATTCTTCAAGTTCTAGCAATCTATACGTGCATTATTTAGAAAAATCAAATTCTGGCGCGTCTCGTATAACGACCTACTCTAGATCTTTCGAGACCATAGATCTGTTTGGTAAGACATGAAAATCAATTGTGAAGTGGAAGTAACCTACACGCTAAGTCATGGAGGATACGCTGGAAAGTCTTTTCGGAGCAAAGCTGCTCTTTGTGTAGGAAGAAAAGAAACATCAAAGTCCAAGTTGGTATGTCGGGATAGAAAAGATCAAATATTTCTGCTACTAACTACAGCTAAAAACACAAATGGAACGAAATACTTTGTGAGTAAATACGACTTTAGCATTCGATATAATTTTTTTTTTAGGTCGAAGGAAACGTGGAGAAAATTTATTACAAATTTGTAAAGGAAGGGAAAGCTACTATTAAATTTAAGGAACCAGCTCATTTGTTATCAATCAGCAAGGTAAGGGAATAATTTTTATACAATTGTCAATGATCATTGTATGCCACTAGGCGGATCCCAGACAGTTGCACATATTGATACAATTATTACAACTTTCACCAGCCAAGCAGAGGCAAGAGACATTGGTACCTTTGCTACCATCAAAAGTGAACACAGCTGACCCTGTGCCTACCAAATTGGTAGTGATTTCACAAGCAAAATACCCTGTAAAAGGTTTCCCTACAACATTAGAGCGGTTTGAAGCTGTGGGGATTAATTTAAACAGGATTGATAAGAGGCTTGCTAATTTGCAGAGTCTAGCATATCTTGATTTGTCAAATAACCATATTTCAGAAGTTCCAGAGTCTTTACAAAATGTTTCATTGGTAGAACTCAAACTGTCTGGCAATAAGATTGAAGAATATCCACTGGCCTTGTGTTTGGGTACCATTTCTTCTTCACTGCGAAGTTTGGATTTAAGTCGGAACCTGTTAACTAATCTTCCAGGAAATTTTGTGCAGCTGAAAGGATTAGTTCGATTAAAGCTGGATTGTAATCAGCTAACCACACTTCCAAAGTGCTTCGGAAAGCTCACAAATTTAAAGTATTTGTCAGCCAGCAGTAACCAAATTACTGTCCTTCCTCATACTTTCAAGCGGCTACAGTTAGAATCAATAGACCTGTTTGGTAACCCCTTTTCTGGTCCTGGACTACTGAGAAGATGTGCCGACCTAAGCCTTCCCTGTTTACAGGAACTTGCTGCTAGAACAATCCGAAGAGAGAGGTATGTGTGCTTTACTTTATACCTTACAATGATGTTTTAATTATCTTAGATTGCGGTATAGTCCTCAGATTCTTCCTGTGAGAATCTGCCATTACCTGGATTCAGCCAAACAATGCCTTTGTGGCAAGGCTTGCTTTGACAGCTACCTACATCATGTTGCTTTGTTAAATCTTCATAACATTTCATCCACGGTAACTTCAGTGGATCCACAGGGAAATACCAGAGTGACAGTGGAGATTTTCTTGTGCTCAGCTAGATGTATGAAATTGTGGAATTCAAAACAGTAGTGTCATGAATGTAATACAATAATAATTCCTTGTACATGTGTCTGATTAAGTGTTTTCTGATGTGTTTTGGTTCTCTGCTAACATTAGTTCTCTGTTTTCGTAAGTCCAGAATCCATTAAGATCAGTGAGAATATTAATCACTGTTTCTCCTTGTCCACTACATACAAAAGAAAGCAATGATACACGTACATACGCACACAACACCTCTGGCATACCTGCTCACTAAATCTTGATAGTTAATTCTTAGTGGGTCTTTTGGTTTAACCATATCAAAAATTTCATCCTACAATCAACAGTAAATTAATATACAATAGACCATTCTTTCAGTTCTTTACCTTGATGTCAGCAAAGTTGACTGGTTCTTGTTGATGTCTTTCCATCATCTTTTGAATTGCCTGTTAATAAAAAATAAAACACAATGTATTGTTACAACGTTCTAACCCTGAAAAAGTATTGCAGTGAAAAGGCAGTCAAATATCCATGACCTTCAATATCTAGCAGTCGAAAGAAGTACTGAATAGCCTGGGGTTCTTTCTTGTTTTCCATAGCCAGAACAAAGTCCAAATAAGTCTTGTAATCCTAATATCAAAAGTGTATTGATATACCAGGACATGACAAATTTAGTTTGCACTCACAACTTCACCATCATAAGTTAGACATTCTTGAAAAATCCGATCAACAAAAGCGATAGTTAAAGTGGAAGTTCCATACCTTAGAATAAATATTGCTTATACACAGCAACAAGAAATTACCTTGAATATACACAAAATCTTGGTTACACAAGTACAAGAGGGAATATTAAAGTAAATTACAGATTACAGTAATGAAATAGAGGACACCTGGTGGACATTATTTAATTCAGTCATGACTATGGACTCAAGTAGGAATCAATAAAAATTTGACTTCATTACTAGTTATTGTACATTGTTGTGGGTAGTAGAGTTGAGACATACCTCCAGACAAGAAGTAGTACAGTTTCCTTCCTTACCTATAGCCACTGAATTAGTTGATGACCAAGTCTAGGTAATAGGCTATGTGATGCTCCTATGATCAATATCAGGATTGGGCAGGTGTAGTGGCACACATTTTTTACATTGCAGGATGTTTTTTTTAAATATTGCAAATGTATTTGCTATAGTCAAGAGTTCATCAAGACACACGGTAGTGTGTCGTGTGGCCCAAGAAGCCGGCACACCACACCGTGAGTATATTAACAGGAAGAAAGAAAATGCTATTTTCACACCTTTGTAGCTCCGTGATTCCTTATCCAATTGAAACCAAACTTGCTACAGAAGTGCCGGCTAGGTAGGGAAGACCACATTCCACATTTGAAGAAAATCGCTCAAGCCATTTCTGATATGAGCGGCCAAAGTTTGGATTTTTTCTCATTTTTCTTCCATTTCTTTTCGCACACTTCACAAAATCCGCCATAAAACACGAATACGTGCTCCAATCGGGCTGAAATTTGGCACACTTAAAGGGCTCATTAAGGCAAATCTCAGTACCAAGTTTGGTAGGAATCCGATGAACATTCATGGAGTTATCACCGATTATTTGCGTAAAATAAGGTCGAAGGTCTGTCACGCCTACAGGGTAAACCCCTTGGAGGAAAATTTATATGTAGATCGAGTAACCATCGTAGGAGTGCCTTTTTGTGGTTTGAAAGGAATCAAGATAAAGACCATGGAGATATGACACAAAACCCTACCTGTGTCAAAATTACGCGATCGATTTTTATGAATAAAAAACTATTAGTTTTCACGTCTACCTAGAGCAATGAGCTGAAAATCAGTATGTAGCTGGAATAATCATCATAGAAAGTCCTTGCAGTAGTACAGAAGAATTGGATTACAAACCACTGAGTTATGATTCCAAAGCGAACTATGTGTAGCAAATGCGAGATCGAGATACTCTAATAGAACAGTCACCCTAATAGAGCAATCAGCTACGTTTATAACTTACTCCGTTATAGAATCATATTTCATTGCAAGTTATTCTGTAGGGAGTTCAGCTACAAACAGTTACTTTTATCTACAAGCAAGTCACCCTGTAGAGAATTCAGCTACAAATATGTCGCTACAGAGATTCAGAACATTATAAGTCACACAGAAGAGAGTTCAGCTATAAACAAGTTACCCTGTAGAGAGTTCAGCTACAACTAGTAACTCTGTAGAGAATTAAGCTACAAACAAGTCACTGTGTAGAGAGTTCAGCTACAAAAAAGCTACCTAGTAGAGAGTTCATCTAGATCAGCTACAAACAAGCTACTTTATACAATGTTCAGCTACAAGTAAGTCACTCTGTAGAGAGTTCAGCTACAAACAAGTCACTCTGTAGTATAAACAAGTCACCATGTAGCTGGAGAGTTCAGCAACCAATCAAAAAACCACCCTGTAAAGAGTTCAGCTATACAAACATGTTACAACTTTATAGAGAGATCAGCTAGAAACAAGTCATCCAGTAGAGAGATCAGCTAGAAGACATGACCTTATAGAGAGTTCAGTTACAAAGAAACCACCATGTAAAGAGTTCAGCTGCAAACAAATCACCCTGTAGAGAGATCAGCTAGAAGAAGTTACCTTGTAGAGAGCTCAGCTACAAAGAAACCATCATATAAAGAGTTCAGCTGCAAACAAATCACCCTGTAGAGAGTTCAGCTACAAACAGACCACCCTTTAGAGAGATTAGCTAGAAGAAGTGTAGACAGTTCAGCTACAAACAAATCACCCTGCAGATAGTTCAGCTACAAACAAGTCACCCTGTAGAGAGTTCAGCTACGAACAGATCACCCTGTAGACAGTTCAGCTAAAACAATTCACTCTGCAGAGAATTCAGCTATAAACAATTCACCCTGTAGAGAGATCAGCTAGAAGAAGTCATCTTGTAGAGAGTTCAGCTACAAAGAAACCAACATGTAGAGAGTTCAGTTGCAAACATTAATCATCTGTAGAGAGTTCAGCCAGAAACAAGTTCACCCTGCAGAGAGATCAACTAGAAACAAGTTACACTGTAGAGAGATCAACTACAAAGAAACAATCCTGTAGGGAGTTCAATTACAAACATATAACTCTATAGAGAGTTCAGCAAGAAACAATTCACCGTGTAGAGAGATCAGCTAGAAACAAGTCATCCAGAGATCAGCTAGAAACAAGTCATCCAGAGTTCAGCTAGAAACAAGTCATCCAGAGTTCAGCTAGAAACAAGTCACCCTGTAGAGAGTTCAGCTGCAAGCAAATCACACTGTAGAGAGTTCAGCTAGAACAAGTCGCCTTGTAGAGAGTTAAGCTACAAAGAAACCACCATGTAGAAAGTTCAGCTGCAAACAAATCACAATGTAGAGAGATCAGCTAGAAACAAGTCACCCTGTAGAGAGTTTAGCTGCAAGCAAATCACCCTGTATAGAGTTCAGCTAGAACAAGTCGTCTTGTAGAGAGTTCAGCTACAAAGCAACCATCCCGTAGAGAGTTCAGTTACAAACAAGTTACACTATAGAAAGATCAGCTAGAAACAAATCATCTTGTAGAGAGCAAGCAAATCACCCTGTAGAGAGTTCAGCTAGATCAAGTCGCCTTGTAGAGAGTTCAGCTACAAAGAAACCACCATATAGAGAGTTCAGCTGCAAGCAAATCACCCTGTAGAGAATTCAGCCAGAAACAAAGGAGTTCAGCTAGAAACAATGAGAGTTTCAGCTACAGTTCAGTGATGTAAGAATTCACCTTATTAACTACAGTATGTGATGATCATTCAGTGTTAAATATACAAATATTTAATCAGACAAAAGCTATACACACAATTACTTCCTTTGTTCCACAATTCCTGCAGTAAAGAAAAGCAACAAGTTAAAAGGAAGCACCAAAGCCAGTTTATGGCCAGCTTTGTGGCTTGCAATGCAAAAAGAAGTGATATCTAAACCAAAACAGCCAAACTGTAAAAAAAGAGTGCAGCCCCTAAGAAGGCCAAGGTGAAAAAAGATATGAAATCCAAGGTAGCGGCCAAGAAATGGCTGTGATGGTAGGTTAATGGCAAAAATTTTAATTAAGACAATTCAGGTGAATTTGGTGCCGAATCCTAGTGGAGGAGACAACACAAATTCACCTGAATTATCGTAATTAAAAATTTTGCCATTAACCTACCATCACAGCCATTTCTTGGCTGTCACCTTGGATTTCACATCTTTTTTCACCTTGGCCTTCTTGGGGGCCGCACTCTTTTTTTTTACAGCTTGGCTGTTTTGGTTTAGATAATAATTTGTATGAGAAAATACCATACAAATATTATGAACTCTTGGTATAATAGTTGAAGTATTCTCAAGTGATAATGTTCCAGTCTCTGAGAATTTAAAGTTAATAATTTGTCAGTAGTCCAGATTCCACATTAGGAAATTGTCATTTAGTATAGTCTGATCATGTTGCTGGCTTCTTGAACTTCACGGCCATCTTCAACCCCGCCTGCTAAACTGGGCGAATTCCACTTGGATTTCACTAGATCAAGCCATGCTTGTCAACTCTTATTTTGAAAATAAATTCCTATAAGTTTCCTATAAGTTTCCTATTTCTTAACACACCAAGTCACTGAGAGAGCCTATGATCAAACCCGTGTTTGGATCTCCTCCGCTGGCTGCCCTTTTAAAAAAAATTTATTGAACTTTTAATGCTACTTTTTGTTGAAATACTGTAATAGAAAATACACCTGTACTCAAAATACTCTACATTCGATCATGAGGATACGGTTATACAAGGGTTGGAGGGTCTACTGTATTGCAGGCCTAATTGTCTAGTCATTGGCCTGTTAATCCTGAGATCTGGGAATCCCTGTTAGAAATAGTTTTTTTCCACTCTTTAAATTTCACTAAAAATACAATACTGTCAGTGCTTACAGAGTGGCTAAAGGAGATCACTTGGCTGGTGCCAATACTGTGGCAACTCATTTTAACAATACCTGTGAAAGCCAACATGTGATAGTTATTGAGCATGATTTTCTTTCTGCAGAGAAGAGCCACTCAAATTGTTTGGAAGTCATTAAGCATGCCGAATGAAGTGCTCTTGAGAACATGTACTATTAGAGGAGGTTGTCCATGCGAAGCTAAAGAGATGGTAACTACTGGAACAGAGTCTTTAGATGCTTTACGGAGAAACAGGCTCAATGGTATTACACAACAGTTGGAAAGCTCAGTACATTAGTTAGTCTATTAGAAAGCAGTATATTTTGATGTGTGAAGGAGTTGCCCTTTGAGTGAGGACAACTATGATACAGCATTAGACCTTCTTAAGCAGAGATTTGGGAAGAAGCAACAGATTATCTGCGCACACATGGATGAACTTTCAATTTAAATCGTCCGGAACATTAATAAGCATATTAGAGATCCAGACTTTTTCAATGAGTATAATCGTATCACACAAGAACAGCTACTAAGTCAATGCACCAATGCTGTGGAAAGCTGGAGAAGTACACTGTGATTGAGGAAGGTGAGTATGTACCTCATCATGCCATTATCAAAAAGTACTCTAATAGATGCATTTGACTGTTCAGTTAATCAGATACATTCAAACTCCTTTGGCTTCTTCCCACTACAACAGCAGGACAGATGTAGCTTGGTGAATAAAAAACGCTTTAAAAGCTACAAACTTTCTTGTCTAACTTTTTGCTGACAATTCCATCAAACCTTTTTCTAGTCAAACCTTGAACCCACGTACATGTACTGTATGTGACGTAAAAATATATTCAATAGTAAACTGATTGCAAATACTGACCAAATTTTTTTTGTTACATCACCAATTAATGTTACGTGTCATTTTAAAAATGGTTGAATTACTGTGGTAAACCCTTATTTTCAAAATCAATTGTGACACCACTCAAAGGCAACTGTTGAAGGTGCGGCATTTAACCAAGGAAACACTGAAACCAATACAAAAAAGATTACGCTTGTAACAAAATGATTGTCAATTTGCTTTTTAAAAGTAATCATTTTAATCACATGTAAACCTTTTATGTCACGTACTGTCCTTTACCAAATTGGTCCCAACAAACTACAGTATAGTATTTAAGTACACGTGTACCACAACATCTCATTTCCTCTACAGAAGCAGACACACAGCACAGCAACTATGTCAGTTACCTCATCAGTTCTTCCTTATTAAGCATCCCGTTGTGATCAGTATCCAAACTAAGATATTGACCTGACAACAAAAGGAAAACAAACAATAATGTACATAAAAAGTTTACGTGTGGTGTCAACAGTACAGGACAGGTGAGTAGAGCAGCTTAGAAAAATTGTTCAATTTTTGATAAAAGCACCACACTTGGTAAAACATTTTTGCTTGATCCATACCATTTCATATCTGAATAGGTGTCATTAAAATTAAAACACGTGTTATTTCCACTATCACAACAGTATACACATAGGCTGTATGTTTATAAAGCAGCTAGCAAACTGCACTTAACTTGTACTTGGGTTTAACTAGCACATACCATATACTCTTAGTGATGATGGTGCTGAAAACCAATTTGCTTCCTGAGCTTCCTTAGGTAAATCTTCATCTCTTAACTGTGTTTAAAAGAATTGCAAAAACTAACAAGTACTAGTGTTGTTCTACTGTAGTACATGTATTTTTGGAAAGATATGAGGATGGTTTGGAAGGTGATTTTGACCATGAATGTATCTGAATGCTAATGAAGTGGTCGACTTTTTAAACTTACCACTTACTGGAGTCGTCTTTTGTACAATCACCTTTTGGAATACTTGAAATGCATAGTAATTAAAAATTGCTAATTTAAAATATAAAGTTGGGATCTATGCAATAAAAAGTGAAACAAGAGATGAATGATGGTATTGCAGCATAGCTCAGTGGGAAGTCCATCCTTTGGCATTGAACAAAAAATTGTTATAGCTAATGTGCCAAAGTAGAGACTTTCCCACCAAGCTATGCTGTGATACCATCATTCATCTCTTGTATCACTACCTTTAATTGCAAAGATCCCTACTTCATTTTCAAATTAAAGTACTGGTTAGTTTAGTTTTTTGTTATATCACAGCTAGCTACAGTGTAACTTGTGATTGTTCTATTAGAGTATCACACATGACTGTTGTATTAGAGTATCTCGAGCGAGACAAAGGGTGTGCAGCTAGCTGGGTGAGGTAATCTTGTTTACTGTTAACTACATTGTTAAGAGGTGTGGTATCCATACTCTATCACTATTATAGTTAACCTAGATCTTGATTTGATGGGTGTGGTTGCGAATGGGATCCGAGTCGCAAAGTTGCAAGTATCTAGCTACTAGTATACCTCTTATAGTAGTAGCACTATTAGGTGTGATTGAAAAATGGAAAAATTTGGATCAACTATAAGTATGTTCACGTTGAGCTGAATCCTGAAAAACAGCTAAAAATTAAAAGTGGTTTTTTCTCAACAGAGGTAACATTTCAGCCAACCAGATGATTATTGGTAACAGCAAAGGTGTCAACAACAGACATGTACAGTTTGGCTCCATTACAATTTCGGGAAAGGGCTGTAATGGACGATGTACTTATATGGCTTCCCCATAGGAAATGTATTGTGAAAATTTTGATTGGCCGTAAATATTATGTCAAACATTTGAACACAAAGATTTTGAAATATTTTTAGCGGGTCAAGCAGTACTACAAATGAGCCAAATTTCAAGATCGTGTGTAATTGCATCCATGAGTTATTAAATGTTTTTGAGGGTTCAGCTCAACGTGAACATACTATAAGCTCAGCTCAACGTGAACATACTATAAGCCCATACATTTATATACAAAGCTTAGTTAAAATACTCTAATAGAACATGCACTATAGGCAAAATACTCATACACTGTAGGCAAAACACTTTAATAGAACAGTCACCTCCACAGTTCGCATAACAGAAAGTTCAAATAATCAATGGCCAGATAAGAGAGCCTGAAATTAATGTTCTGACAAAATGTCAGAACAAATTCAAAAATAGTCAAACATCACTTTGGTCTGACATAATCAAAATCTGCACAGATATACATGTGTTTATAGAACCTTGCGTGGGCGAGATCAAAGAAAAAAGTGTACTTTAAATTCATAAAGTACACTCTCAGCCGGCCAACTGCTTCATCGACCACAAAGAGTGCTTTATTGGACCGCAAAGAGTGCTTTATTCGTTCAATAAAGCACTCTTTGTGGGCAATAAAGCACAATTGCCCACGTGCCTTAGTATAGGCTAATAGCCTACGGGGCTCGTGCCAGTATGACTAATCACCCACGCCGGTTAAGGCTGATAGCCTCGCCGCGCTGAGTGATCAATCACCCCAGCCAATATGAATTCAACCACCGGATTACTTTTATAGACATACCTAAATGCTTCGATGATGGGTGGGAGAAGGTAACGTTGCTGTTACGTTTGTTAATGTAAACGGACAAGTCCTGGAGATATCACGGAAATGTTTCGCCATGTGGCTCACAATAGAATCGATTGTGGGTTGCAAGCAAAACCTGCCAAAATACGCGATGAACGTCTTCTATGCCAAATTATGGTGAACTATGCGTGAGTTACTTTGTTAAACTGGTTTGTGTGTGTTCAGGCTGCTAATAGTTCGTGCAATGCGTGTTAATTACGAGTTCTAGTATATGGCGAAGCTACACGAGTAGAAAGTTCCATAAATCATTTAAAGCATAGCCTTGCTCGTGCTATATGAAAAATAAAGTACTCGGCCGCACGCTTCGTACTTTATTTTTCATATAGCACTCGCAGCTATGCTTTAACATATACATAGAGTACTGTCATTTATGAATGCAAAGTGTTAATGATAACTGTGGTATACAAAAGCTACAAAGTATCGGAAAACTAGCTACATAACCAGCTGCAGAGACACACAAGTATATATATTTGGTACAATTTAGCTGGTGTTGACATTATGCCAGATCAATGTGACATTTGGTTAGACAAATGCTAAAAATGGTCAGAAATTGTCTGACATCCAACTGTAAATTCAGGCACTGGATAATGGAGAGACCACTGTATCAGTAATTACCATATCCCACACAGACTTGGGTATATACATGCTACAATTACATAGTTGGGGATTTACAGGGCAACTTTTATATTCATACATAAAATTTCCCAGTAAAAAAACAACTATACCTTTAATTCTACATGCCTGCAGTCAGTCAGCCATACTTAAGGTTACAGTAAAGTTGAAGCCCTTTAATCCAGGGAAGCCAAAGTGTACACTGCAAAATTTTCATTAGCTGTATCACATTGTAGGCGATTGCACCAAGGCTAGATTTTGTGTTTGGTTTTAGTGCTGTTTACCACTAGGAAAGTGTAAATGTTGTGTAAATGAGTTGATAAAAGCTTGTTAATATATTTGATAATGGTTTAAGTATGGCAGTGATGACTTCCTCATGTCTACAAGGTTAGATCTGTAAGGGCTTATAGCACACATCAAACAACTGTGATACACTGTCAGTTCTGTCAGTGCGTGGCACTTGAATGACATCACTAATTATTTTGGCATTTCACTACAGTATACTATTACTTCACGTCAGTTTTCTACAGTATACTACTAGATAGGCTAGTTGTTGTGGCTTAGAACAATTCAGTAGTAGTGGGCGCATGGACAGATACCTAAAAAGTACTTTTGCGTGTTCTTAGCGATACAGGAAGGATTTGTGTGAAACTTTGAAAATTAAACAACTGTTTTGTGCACTGCATGCGCACTTGGATCTATAAAGCAAGGCTTTCTTAATGGCTTTCTGTTCTTGCCCATGTGTCTGCTGGCTGGTTTTCACTAATTATCTTGGCAAAAATGATAATAGTTTTCCAGTGATTTGACCTGTAGTAATGCTTCGAAGTCCTTCACAAACCACACTATAACTCTTGAGCGATTAACACTAGCAGCTTCAAATCTCCCAACCTATTAGACTAGTCTATGGGGACTGTAATGGGCCAGTAAGTAAAGATGTGTGCTTTATTAGCAAAGGCGAGTTATCACCTAAAGTATAGCATGGAGTAGTTTATCTATTTCCGGTTGACTGAAACCTTAAGACTATGAACTCTTGTTGTGTTTGTATATGGACTCTTGTTCATACTTGCCAGCAAGCTGATGGTGTTCAACCAACAAACCAGAATTTACACTGGCCATTGCTAATTTACTATGAACTACACTGAAGAAAAAATTGGCTAATCTTGCCTTACTTGATGAAGGAGATAAACATCCATACATATACCATACATATCCCTCATTCTTTTAAGACTAACTTCCAGCAGATCATCTAAAAATCCACAAGCTAGAATATCTTGTATTTTGACTCGTCCTACATGTGAACATTCAAGGTACTTATAACACAAGTTAGTTATCATTACCAGTTCTGAGAGGATCAAGAAAAAAAAAGAATTTTCTAACTGCAGTACAAACATAGAACGAGTGAAATGATTCTTCTAAACAGTTCAACTGTGGCAATGTAGGAATTAACTCCAAAATGTAATTCTCTAAATCCTGGGAAAAGTGAACAACTATTTTATCACAGCCAAAAATTCATACTGATTCCTTTAAGTATCCCAGTCCTTGAACATCAAACAAACTCAGACTAATCCTGGTCTGTTGTAGCCATTCTATAAATGATTACAAATCATGTACTGTACAACACTTAAAATCATACTTAATTACCTTTCTTCATAATGTAGTTGAATATCTGCATGATTGAGACCCTGAAAATTCAAGCGGTTATTATACTATCAATGCATATAGCATGATTCTTTTATGAATTGACATCAAAGATAATTTTTCCTCCATACATAAAATATTTAAAGAAAAAGATTTTCTCCTGCTAAAAAAATTCACTGTACAATGCATCTGCAATTATTTAAGAGTGTCAGGATGACAATTTATAAATACACAGTACTTCAATGAAACTACATAAAACAATGAATACAGTAGTTGTCAGGTACCAACTTCTGCAACAAAATCACAATAACTGTGGGAGGTGTACCCCACAGCTTAATTAATTAGACAATTTATGATGCTTATTGCAATGGTTCAGCAATCACAGTTAAAATGGTAGACCTTTATTTCCAAAGCAAGATGATATAAAGCCCAAGATGTTGCAGGTCATGATGTGCTAGTGCATATTTGACATATAACAGGGGTGGAGTACAGTACTCCAAAGTGGGGGTGGGGTGGGGAAGTGGCTATCAAGATAGGTAAAATTGTTAACTGTATCTTGGTGTGCAAAGCACATTAGCATGCGAAGCATACCAATTCTATGGCCTACAGGGATCTGGGGGCATACTCCACAGGAAATTTTTGACTGCTTTGAGGTTGGATCTGAGAGTCTTGAATAGGATATCTCAATAATAACTATTGCAATGATCATCATTAAGATAGCCACTGTACAAATACAGGGTGTACATCAGTACACCACTATTACATTGTAATGAAACTTGGTTGAAGGAAAGCGGGAGCCTGTATTCCGTGGAATACGAAATAGCGGAATAACGGAATAGCAGAATTACGGAATAAGCGAAAATCACATTCTAAATATTTTGTTACTGTTTATAGCCCCTATAACGTTTTAATATACATTCCTCACCTCGTAGAGAACACAATCACGACGGCACCGATCCTCGGGGGGGTCTTTAAATAGGACATGTACAAAGATATTCACTCTAGAACAATCTAACTAAGCTAAACTACCATCAAATACACTTCACTACACAATCGCTAGAAAACTAGAAGTCCTTTTACTCATACCAGCTGTCACACATGAGTAACTGCCCGAATTTATTAGAGTTATATACGAAGTGTTAGAGCCAAGGTTGGAGCTCTGATGTTGGGAGCTGAAAGCAGTATTATTCTCCAAATTTATTTGAAACAATTTAGGAAATGGTAACAGAGTTATAAGTAAGGTCAGATTATTCCATGCATGCAGGGTAGCTACCTAGGGGGTGGATTGTTTTATCCTAAACTATTCGGCCCGTTAGCTAGCTAGCTGCTCATATGTGACAGCTGGTATGAGCAAGTATAGCACAAAGAACTTCTAGTTTTCTAGTGATTATGTAGTGAAGTGTATTTAACAGTAGTTTAGCTTAGTTAGATTGTTCTAGAGTGAATATCTTTGTACATGTGCTATTTAAAGATCGCCCCGAGGATTGGTGCCATCGTGATTGTGTTCTCTACGAGGTGAGGAATGTATATTACAATATTATAGAGTCAATAAACAATAACAAAATATTTAGAATGTGATTTTCGCTTATTCCGTAATTCTGCTATTCTGTTATTCCACTATTCCGTGGAATACAGTCTCCCAAGGAAAGCTGGGACTTTGCTGACACTGTATTTTTTTGGTTTGGGCATGGATGGTTTAAATAATCACTTCACAATACCTACTAAGAATTCCACTTAATTTGACCACACAAAGTTATTTAGAGTGGACCTTTCAACCTTTGCAATATCATCAATAATGTTTTTTAAAGGTACAGTTAAACCAACATAAACAAGTACACAGAAAAATTATAAAGTAGGGACAATAACACATCAATAAAAAGTACTGAAACAAGCTGGAGTAGTGCACGATATTAAATCACAGTACAGTGAAACCTGTCTATTCTGGTCATCATAGGGACAAAATTTTCTGACCTCATTAAGGAGGTGGCTGCAGTAAGCAGGTCACTTTGTACACAGTTGGCACATGTGGAGATTTTTATAATAGCCAGTCTAGACAGGTGACCTCTTTATGCAGTGACTTGATTAGACAGGTTTCACTGTAAAACAGTAAGAAGTGTTATTTCCCTACTGTGCATTTTCATTATGGAATCTTGAGCACAGTAGGGATATAATACTTCTTAATAGTTCTTATTTATTGTTTTACTGTGATTTAATATCGCGCACTACTCCAGCTTGTTTCAGTACTATTTATCAATGTGTTATGGTCCTTACTCTGGTTGGAAATGCCAAATTTTTCTGTGTACAGTGAAACCTGTCTATTCCGGTCATCATGGGGACAAAATTTTCTGACCTCATTAAGGAGGTGGCTACAGTAAGCAGGTCACTTTGTACACAGTTGGCACATTTGGGGATATTTATAATGGCCAATATAGACAGGTGACCTCTTTATGCAGTGACCTGATTAGACAGGTTTGACTGTATGACTGGTGAACCCACACATACCACATCTGAAATGGCGCCGCACGCCCCAATTATCATCTGAAAAATGAAGTATCCATTACGCTTCATTGTCAGCTATGTTCAACCCGTTCCGCAGCATTTCGAATCAATTGAAAAACACCTCTGCAATCCATGCATACCAAAAGAAAGAAATGGTGCCGCGCGTCCCAGTTATATCAATTATCGTCTGAAAAGTGAAGTATCCATTACGCTTCATTGTTGGCTATGTTCAACCCGTTACACAGCAGTACGAATT
This sequence comes from Dysidea avara, assembly GCF_963678975.1. Taxonomy (NCBI): domain Eukaryota; kingdom Metazoa; phylum Porifera; class Demospongiae; order Dictyoceratida; family Dysideidae; genus Dysidea; species Dysidea avara. The sequence goes on from NC_089281.1 coordinate 9,445,494, forward strand.
AAGAACTGTTTGCTGTTTGAAAAGCACCTCTGCTATCAAAATAGCCACTATGACAAATACGGACAATTTCCGTTACGAAGGGAAACCATAACGTGCTATCACCAAATCGACACTTTTTGCTGTCAGCAAAGATGAATGGGACACAAGGACAATGGTAAGTCCATGAAGAATGCATTGTATGCACTGCGGTATGCCAAAAGGCACCTGTCAGGCCGAAGCAACGTCGAACAGTGAAAAAATCAAGCCCATATTCTTAGCCATTATCGACTTACACTTGTCTAAAGGCATCAGTCAGTAAGTCAGTAGAAAATTCCACTAAATAAATTATTTTTAAAATTCTGTAGCAACTTGTTGCAAGTTTCGAGTCGATCTGAAAGCTTGTTTGGGGTTAGTTTTACCTAACCAATACTGCCTCATTGTCGTCAGTGAAAATTGAGGCTGTTTTTTGGGTGATGTTATTTCATGGACCACACCTACTCTTTTGTGGTCCCTACTATACAGTACTATCATACTGTACGATTAGTAAGTTTGAGGTGTAGAGATACAACACTATGTATATGTACCTTCCATATGGATCATTCCTTAACAACTTGGCAAATGTTGATGCAGTAAAGAAGGAGCTGTGCAATACAAGATCTTCACTGTACAACTGTATACACTATTGTAATACCTGCACTTCTCATCCATTTCATCTTTTATTTTCTTGTAGTCCTTGTAACTAATCATCTATATACACATGAAAAAATGATTTATGCAAATTTATATTTAAAAAATTACCAGCTCATCTCCTACGTCTGGAGGACTGTGGTATTTCTCTAACAATGTCCACAACTTCTAAACATGCATATATGCAAATTAATCACAATTTTAAACACAACCTATTATGTGTACTCAAGAGCTCATATAGTATATATCAAGACACACGGTAGTGTGTCATGCGGCCCAAGAAGCCGGCGCACAACACACGTGAGTATATTGACAGGAAGAACGAAAATGCAATTTTCGTACCTCCGTGCTGCCTTGACGAAAGAAAACGATTTTTGCTGTGGACACGCCCTCCAACTTCAGCATTCCACATTCCAAATTTGAGCGCAATCGCTTCAAGCGTTCCCAAGATATGCGACTTAAAAAATTGGCTTAGTTTCTTTGTTTTTTTCTTCTTATTTTTCTTCCTCTTTTCGCACACTTACAAAAACTGCTATAAAATGCAAACGCCATATCTGATTGCCTTGAAATTTGGCACACAGAAGGCACATCTCGGTACAAACTATGATAAACAGGCAGACTTATGAACGATTATTCACGAAAAATAACACCAATATGTTGTCACCCCTACAGGGTAAACCGCGTATGGGAAGAAGCTGAAAATCGATGGGTGAATAGGTTAACTATTAAACCTTTTGTGGTTTGAAAGAAATCGAGCTAAAAACCATGAAGATACAACGAAAAAACCAACAGTGTGTAACAATTATGCAATCAAGATTAACTAATAAAACAACTGCTTGCCACGCTTACCAAATAAACCACTTGGGGTAATGCTTTGAAAATCAATCGCTGTATAGATGGAGTAATCACCTTAGAAAGGCTCTTCAATGGTGTAGAAGAATCAGACATAAATCCATGGAGTTATAACACGAAATCCAACTTGGTGTAGCAAGTGCGAGATCGAGATACTCTAATAGAGCAGTCACCCTGAAAAGAATTGAAGAGATCAGCTAGAAACAAGTAACCTGCACAGAGATCAGCTACAAACAGGTCACTCTGTAGAGAGATCAGCTATAAACAATTCACCCTGTAGAGAGATCAGCTAGAAGAAGTTACCTTGTAGGGAGTTCATGCAACTATGGAAAGAGATAGTTCAGCTAGAAGAAATCACCTTGTAGAGTTCAGCTATAAAGAAACCACCATGTAGAGTTCAGCTACAAAGAAACCACCATGTAGAGAGTCAAGCTACAAACAAATCTCCCTGTAGAGAGATCAGCTAGAAGAAGTTACCTTGCAGAGAGTTCAGCTACAATGAAACCATCATGTAGTTCAGCTACAAACAAATTGCCCTGTAGAGAGATCAGCTAGAAGAAGTTACCTTGTAGAGAGTTCAGCTACAAAGAAACCATCATGTAGAGAGTTCAGCTGCAAACAAACCACCTGTAGAGAGTTCAGCTACAAACAAATCACCCAGTAGAAAGATCAGTTAGAAGAAGTCACCTTGTAGAGAGTTCAGTTACAAAGAAACCACCATGTAGAGAGTTCAGCTATAAACTAGTGACCTTGTAGAGACATCAGCTAGAAGAAGTTACCTTGTAGAGAGTTCAGCTACAAAGAAACCATTCTGTAAAGAACTCAGCTGCAAACAAATCACCTGTACAGAATTCAGCTACAAACAAATCACCCTGTAGAAAGATCAGCTAGAAGAAGTTACCTTGTAGAGAGTTCAGCTACAAAGAAACTATTCTGTAAAGAGCTCAGCTGCAAAAAAATCACCTATACAGAATTCAGCTACAAACAAATCATCCTGTAGAAAGATCAGCTAGAAGAAGTTATCTTGTAGATAGTTCAGCTACAAACAAATCACCCTGTAGAGAGATCAGCTAGAAGAAGTTACCTTGTAGATTGTTCAGCTACAAACAATTCACCCTGTAGAGAGTGCAGCTAGAAGATGTCACCTTGTAGAGTGTTCAGTTACAAAGAAACCACCATGGAGAGTTCTGTAATAAATATATGTATTATATATATAATTTGTACATTTACTGATAAAATCAGAAATATTTAAAGTATATCTGCTTCATCTTTTCTTCTTCCTGTGGTAAAGAAAAAAAGATAGGTTAAAAAAGTCCTAAAGCCGGCCTATTGGGGTATACAAATACAAAAAGTAGTGAAATCTAATCCAAAACAGCCAAGCTGTAAAAAAAGAGTGTGGCCCTCAAAAAGGCTATGGTGAAAAAAAGATGTGAAATCCAAGGTGGCGGCCAAGAAATGGCTGTGATGGTAGGTTAATGGTAAAATTTTTAATAACGACAATTCAGATGAATTTGGTGCCGCTTGGTTTTAGAGGGCCACACTCTTTTTCTACAGTTTGGCTGTTTTGGATTAGATATATATATATATACTGAGGAGAGAATCCTACTCTCATATACCACTGTAGAAGGGTGTACCGTGAAGTTATGACGTAGCACTTCTGAGTTAGCCCGTTTTTCTTTGTATATAATGATATCATTAGTTGAGCGTGGTATCAATTGAACGCGTGCCTAACAACGTTGCTAGCAACCAAATTAACTCCAGCTCTAAGCGTTTCTCACCAAACTACAATCGTTTCTTCATGGGTGAAGACCGCTTCGTAGGCATTTCTTGCTAGGCCATTTGCAAATACGGCTGTCCCAAGCATCGAGAGTGTAAAATGGTGCTAACAATTCTTGCACTTTTTATGGCTGCTTGTGCATCACAAACCACACCATCTTGCCGTTGCATCATAACTTCATGATATGCTTCTACAGGGGTATACGAGAGTAGGATACTCTCCTCAGAATACATATTATGAACTGTTGGTTACACACATTGTTGAGCAATTGCACATACACAAGTATAAGAAAAAATTATTTTAAATTAGAGTAGGGACAGTGTATAGTGCTGCAATAAAAAGTACTAAAACAATAAGAAGTGAATATCCCTAGGATATTCACTTCTTATTGTTTTACAGTGTTTGGACATTAGGGATATTCACTTCTTATTGTTGTACAGTATTTGGACATCACGTACCAGCAATTTACGTAAGTGGGCGTGGCTCACGAAAGAAGCAGGGATATGCTATGACGTGTAGTGACACGTCCACATTTAATTTAGCACATGTCTACAGACAGTAATTTACGTAAGTGGCCATGGCTCACGAAAGAAACACGTATGACGTGTAGTAACACGTCCACATTTAGTTTAGCAAGTGGGGTCAGACCCAAATAATCTGTAAAGCGGGACCTGGATGACCTGACTCGGTTTAACATTGTTACTAAATAAACTATATTTATTGACTTACACATTGCTATCTAGTTCGCCGTGAGTTGCTCTCACTGATTGATATCAACAGTAAGACATGTTCAAAATAGTTTGGTGCACCTGGCGACCACGTGTATTTGAATAGTATGATGCAATATACACTGGTAGGTGGAAGCCATACTGTAGTCTATTAACACTCAGCGGTAGAACCTTGACTGATGGCCATGATAAAGAAGGATAAAAGGTAAGACAATAGCGCAAGCATTATATGTTTATCAATATACCAAAAACTTTTTCTTAAGCGATCTAGAAACGTTTCTGCAAAAGAATTAGGGCTGTAGCTGTTGCCAGTTTTCTGTACGCTTGACTGAAGGCGTCAGGCAGGCAGTAAAAAATTCCATTGAATAAATTATTTTTTTAAATTCTGTAGCAACTTGACGGAAAAGTTTCGGGTTGATCTGAAGACACTTTTGGGCTTAGTTTTACTTACTGTCATGTTGTTGTGAGGAAAAATCACGGCAGGTTTTTGGGTTATATTATATCACCATACCTTCAATGTCCCTACTATACAGTACTATCGTACCGTATGATAATGTACTAGTTGTCATGAACTGACAGTAAATAAGCAGCACACTAATAGTAACATAAGCTGATTTAGTTTGTATGATGTAAGTAATCTAATCCAAAACAGCCAAGCTGTAAAAAAAGAGTGCAGCCCTCAAAAAGGCTATGGTGAAAAAAGATGTAAAATCCAAGGTGGCGGCCAAGAAATAGCTGTGATGGTAGGTTAACGGTAAAAATTTTAATAACAACAATTCAGGTGAATTTTGGTGCCACTTGGTCTTGGCACAATATTCACCTGAATTGTTGTTATTAAAATTTTTACCATTAATCTACCATCACAGCCATTTCTTGGCTGCCACCTTGGATTTCACATCTTTTTTCACCATAGCCTTTTAGAGGGCTGCACTCTTTTTTTACAGCTTGGATGCTTTGGATTAGATTTTCCTTTTTTTTTGTATTTGTATACCCCAAAGCCGGCCTATATTTGGGGCTTTTTTAACCATCTTTTTTCCTTACCACAGGAAGAAGAAAAGATGAAGCAGATGTTAAATACTTTAAATATTTCTGTTTTATCAGTAAATGTACAAATTATATATATAATACATATATTTATTACAGAACTCTCAACATGGTGGTTTCTTTGTAACTGAACACTCTACATGGTGACTTCTTCTAGCTGATCTGGGTGAATTGTTTGTAGCTGAACTATCTACAAGGTAACTTCTTCTAGCTGATCTCTCTACAGGATGATTTGTTTGTAGCTGAACTCTCTACAAGGTAACTTCTTCCAGCTGATCTTTGTGATTCGTGTGTAGCTGAATTCTCTACAGGGTGATTTGATTGCAGCTGAACTCTTTACATGATGGTTTCTTTGTAGCTGAACTCTCTACAAGGTGACTTCTTCTAGCTGAACTCTCTACAGGGTGATCTTTTCGTAGCTGAACTCTCTACAGGGTGATCTTTTCGTAGCTGAACTCTCTACAGGGTGATTTTTTAGCTGATCTCTTTACAAGGTGAATTGTTTGTAGCTGAACTCTCTATAGGGTGATCTTCGTAGCTGAACTCTCTACAGGGTGATTTGTTTGCAGCTGAACTCTCTACAAGGTAACTTCTTCTAGCTGATCTCTTTACAAGGTGAATTGTTTGTAGCTGAACTCTCTACAGGGTGATCTGTTCGTAGCTGAACTCTCTACAGGGTGATTAGTTTGCAGCTGAACTCTCTAACAGGGTGATTTGTTTGCAGCTGAACACTATACAAGGTAATTTTTTCTAGCTGATCTCTCTACAGGATCACTTGTTTCTAGCTGATCTTTCTACAGGGTGATTTGTTTGTAGCTGAATTCTCTACAGGGTGATTTGTTTGAAGTTGAGCTCCCTACATGATGGTTTCGTTGTAGCTGAACTCTCTACAAGGTAACTTCTTCTAGCTGATCTCTCTACAGGGTGAATTGTTTGTAGCTGAACTCTTTACAGGGCGATTGTTTGTAGCTGATCTCTATACGGGTTACTGTATAGTAAAAAACTTTGGTGAATGTGGCGAATAACATTCAGTTCGCCAAAGTTTCTTTCACCAATTATTTTAGATGATCACACAAGGACATTGAGTAACTAGAACTTGAGATGAAGGTCAGTTCGTACCACCACAAAATAAAGATCGAGCTGACTTTGGAGATCTTGATCTTCCTAGGAATGTGTCCCAGTCTTGCCCAAGTTGTAAGCACTAGCATTTCCAACTGGCTTCCCATTCGCACGTCAGTTAATTCCGGCATCATCTCGTGATGGATTCGGCCAAATACTTTGATATAGCTACTTGATAACCTCTGCTACTGGAGTTCACTGAAAAAGCAAATACGGTCTCTCTCGGAATCGCAGGAGATAGAGAAGCACGCCTTTGCTAGCACGTTGTTAGATCAGTAGTTACAAAAGTACTGTTACAACAATAATGCTAGCTACCTATACTACTTAACTGCTGAGATGATACCTTGTCGTTTATCCTTACATACTGTACAGTAAAAACTTTGGTGAATATTATTTCAATCGTCAGAGTTTTTTCCGTCAATTTTTTTCCATCTATTTCTTTCAACAGAGGGGTTTCGTCACACTTTTTTACTGCCAAAGATTTTTACTATACGGTACTTGTTTCTAGCTGATCTCTTGAATTCTCCTCAGGTGACTGCTTTATTAGAGTATCCAAGTTGGATTTCATGTTATAACTCAGTGGCTTTAAGTCTGATTCTTCTACACCATTGAAGAGCCTTTCTAAGACGATTATTACTCCATCTGTACAGCGATTTTTAAAGCATTACTCCAAGCGGTTTTTCTGGTAGGCGTGGCAAGTAGTCATTTTTTATTAGCTAATCTCGATTGCATAATTGTTACACACTGTTGGTTTTTGTTGTTGTTGTATATTCGAGGTTTTTAGTTTGATTTCTTTCAAACCACAAAAGGTTTGAGGTTCACTAGTTAACCTATTCACCCACCGATTTTCAGCTTCTTCCCGTAAGCGGTTTACCCTGTATGCGTGACAACATATTGGTGCTATTTTTCATGAATAATTGCTTATAACTCTGCCTGTTTATCATATTCCAGCCAACTTGGTACTAAGATGCGCCTTTATACCCCCCCCCCCCCCCCCCCCTTCAGTGTGCCAAATTTCAAGACAATCGGATATGGAGTCCACATTGCTTTGTAAGTTTACAAAAAGACGAAGAAAAAGAAAGGAAAAATAAAAAAAACGAAGTAACTAAGCCAATTTTTGAAGTCGCATATCTTGGAAACGATTTAGCTCAAATTTGATATGTGGAGTACTGAAGTTGGCAGGCGTGTCCACAGCAAAAATCGTCTTGTTTCGTTAAGGCAGCACAGAGCTACGAAGGTGCGAAAATCGCGTTTTCTTTCTTCCTGTCAATATACTCACGGTGTTGTGCATCGGCTTCTTGGGCCGTACAACACACTACCATGTGTCTTGATCCTTATGATGAATAACATAGACATGTAGTGTGTTCCTTGCTGGATTGATTGTATTCGTAGTCCTACTGCAGTTTATCTTAAACTGCTACTATCATTGCCATCCTGGTTCCCCTACATTGCTGGTGCTCTGACAGGGAAAATGATTCACTTTGCTACTCAAACTTCACAGTACTATGGCAAGGAAGGGTCCAGTGCTTGAAGATGCTTTTGGAGGTGTTTCCCTTTCATAGTGATCCTCAATATTTCATGTGGAGTTAGTTCAGATTTGTTTGTTTAAGTCCAGAATACCTTTCCTTCTGTCTAATATAAAAGAAGCTCGCTCATGTTGTCTTCATCTGGTCTGGTAGCATCGCATCGTTGATCATTCCAAAGTAGGGCTCAAACAAATAGTGGTTTTTACTATTCGAATATTCTTTATTCACAACTACCGAATATTCTTTTTCAGCATTGATATGGATGAAATATCAATAACCCTGCGGTTGTACAAGATGTCTCTTTAATACAATACAGAATCAACATGATTCGATCACTTATGTCATAGATATGCTTATGTAGAATAAAGAATTTCCACGTATTCTACCACTGATATTATATACTTCCGTTGAAACAAATATTCGAATACCAGAAATGGTATTCGAATATTCGAATAATAGAATACTCGTTTGAGCCCTATTCCAAAGAGACGTTTGAGGTAAGCTTGATATCCACACAAAGTGATTGTACAAGGGCAGTCATCAGCCATAGCGTGGTCGCTTTGCAGTCTTGTCGGTATCATTGTGAAAGAAACATAACAAAGAAATGTTTTGTAAACAATCCACTTGTGCTACACCACAGAGTAAGAACCCATATCTTCCAATAAGCACGACAGAAACTTCAACACTGGAATCTGCTTAGAAGGAGTTAATTACAACTGCAGATAGTTCACCTCCCTTCCTTTGATACAACACCCCTGGCAATGAAGTCAGCAGGCACCAGAGCACCTACTAGTGTCCACTCTACCTGCTGGACTACACGACACACATGCAACTGCCAACAATATTTGTTACTGGAATGGCAATCACTTTGGGATGGTTTTGATACTGCAGTACACACAAACCCTACTATGTGTCTGGAGTTCAGAAGCTACATATTTGTGATCATTATTTTGTAGTGAAGCTTCATAAGCAGTTTCACTGCAATGTGTGACAATTACAAATGACAATTATGAGCACTCCCTGGTGTTGCTCAAAGACCAATCAGGATACCATGAGATAGAGTACACAGGATGTGCTTATCAAGGACAACCTATACAATAACAATAACCCACATTAATTGTCGGCAGCTCACATGTAAACTTTCAGACTTACCTTATCACTCATTGGGTTATAACTCCATTGAATGTACGCAGATTCTTATGTAGATCTGCTGGTTCTCAAATTTTTAAACCAGTTACCAGTTGCAAATAGCCCATGGACTTTGCAACACTCACCAGTTCCATGCATTTGCTGACGCTAGTCCTCTAGCTTATGAAGCAGAGGAATTTTTTTGTAGGGAACATGATGTATTCTTTATTATGGTAAAATCCAGAGTCGCACCTCTCAAACAACTCAACTCATGGCTGTTCTCACACCTAATAAATTGTGGCACTTTATTTCTGCTTTACTCGAATCCTTTAGTTGTTCTCATTTTTGGACAGATAACCACATTGTACTCCACTGCAGAGGGGTAGGAAATAGAATAATGTGCTTATTACTCAGTTACAGAGATTTTTGCTGTCACTGAAGTAGAATTGGAGATATTGCCAAACAGAGGACAATCTGGCTGATTTGTGAACAAGATGCATCCATTCCTCCCAGCTCAACTTGTTTACATTGTGGAACCATGGACCACAATGGCTGCCATCTCACAACAGTTGGCCCACCTAGAAGTTTTCTCCCACAAATGAGCTACAAGCATAGGCTATTACTGCAACAGGTTTCTAGCAGTGACACTGGTCTCCACAGGAATATAAGTCCAACTATAGTACATTCTCAAGGTTATTGCCTACACATTCCGGTTCGTCAACTGTTGGAAACAACACCTGACAGGACGAGATTTCTGTTCTGTACAAAGAAACAGGACATACTAGAATATAAACTTGATAACGCCAGGCTGAAGATGTCGGGTTACAAAGGAATAATCATATGCTATCCCTTGTGTTCGTGAGTCAGATGGACAATATAAATGTGTGATGTAATGTGACGTACATAACATGGATGTGTAGTGTGCTACTTGCTGGCTTGAGTGTGCGAAGTAACCCTATACTATCATTATTGCCATCCCCTACACTGGTGTCAGGTAAAGTGTTTAAATGTAAGTGTAGCAAAACAACTTTACAAAACATATGGATTTTCATTAAGACCATGTAGGCCTACAGCATGGTTATGACCTACAGCAGCATACTTGATCAGCAGTCTCACTCCCGGGAGCACAGACTGATAACATAAGACCAGTAAAGAATTTTACACTTCAGTGCTCGTAATACAGTAGTATGCCATATTTGTACCATTATCCTTTCTATTATCTATTCGTTTATGTTTTCATACTATCACTAGATATCTCACAAGTACTCATATCTCACATCTTACTTGTAACTCTTCATTGCTCATCAACTGTGAATTCTTTCTCTGCAAATATGACGTTCTACAAATTTGTAAGCGGATGATTTCCCTTAGAATTAAGAAATCATACACTTGCCTTGCTTCTTCTCTAAGCTTTTGCAGCAAAACTTGGTCATCAGCTGGAGGCTACCAATGCGATGAAAACTAAGTGGTACCTTAAATTAGTAAACTTACACGAGTGTAGAATCTAGGGATGCCATGACCGCCGGTTGGCTCCTTCGAGTTCTCGCCTTTCCATTTGGTGTAATACTCTGTGAGTAATGCTTCGTCTGAGGGTTTACCTGCTATCGCCTATTACATTATGATATACAGTGTCTACGTATGGCTTACTTGGTTCTTTAGAATCACGCTGATTACGAGGTTGACTCAAATAATCCGCCAAATTCATTACTCTAAATAGAGCGCGTTTCAAAACCCACAACAAAAGTAATATTGTCCTAATTAATGCAAACCTGCGCTAGGCAAACTGGCTACTGCAACTGAACAAACCCTTGTTTCGACAACCAGCATTACAGCGTTAGTATATATACTGATAAATATGGTATAGGTTTTAATATATCACATTTTAGGCACTGGATGGAGACATTTCACAATGTTCTGATCGCTGTGCAAAGCAATTGGTTGGGAAACTTTGGACTGAATCTATTGGGATATGCTTTGATCATCGGTCCGGCAGCTCTCCTAATTCAACGACTGAAGAAAAATCCGCTTGTGGAAAGAGGTTGTTATCTTGCAGTATGGAAATGAGTTGTATTGTGAGGATATATACTTACCACTATTAAGAGTCCTGTTACATGACTTAATATATTAGGTATATTTGACACTAAATTGGCCCCTTTAGAGTAATAGTGAAAGAAACATGGTATAGCACTTCAGTATGCAATCTCTCGAGTGCCATGGCTCAGTTACTGATCACTATATTGGTGAGAACATTGCACAGCTCACTGATACTTCTAGTAGAGCTGCAACAAACCTTTGTTTTTAACAACATACACAAAGAATCTAATAGTCATGTATGTATTCTTTGATCTTCCTCATAGGCCAAGGACCATTATACTCTCTTTTGAGACTTTGTGTACATGGTTCTCCAAAGGATGAGCTACCTGTGAAAGCACCAGAGGCTACCCCTGCTTCACCATCAAGATCTACTGCTGGCAGTGGTGAATCTAGCTCAACAGAATATTTTTTAAGGCTGGCTTTCTGTATACTTGGTTTACAAGTATCTTACATCACTTGGGGTCTATTGCAAGTAAGGAAATGTGTTTGATTGTATGGCTGCATACTTGTATGGCTATGAATACTTCTGGTATACATTTATTTCTTGCTGGTGTGTAACTATAGCTAAGCAGTCAACTTATTGTTTTGTTAGGAACGGATTATGACTCAATCCTATGATGGAGAACAGTTCACCAATTCACAGTTCCTGGTCTTTGTTAATCGAATTCTTGCCTGGTGTGTTGCTGGAATGTACATTATGAGTTCAAGGCAGCCAAAACATGTGGGACCATTCTATGAATACTCATATGCCTCAATCTCAAACACTCTCAGTAGCTGGTGCCAATATGAAGCTTTGAAGTTTGTTGGTTTTCCCACCCAGGTGCTTGCTAAATCGTTTAAAGTTGTTCCAGTCATGCTAATGGGTAAAGTGGTCTCAAATCGGACATACCCACCAAATGAGTATTTCACAGCTATAATGCTATCAGTTGGAGTGAGTATGTTTTTACTCTCCAAGGATGACAGCTCACACCCAACCACAGCTACCACATTTGCAGGGATTGTGATTCTAGCTGGTTATATGATGTTTGATAGTTTCACCTCCAACTGGCAGTCAGAGCTATTCAGTAAACACAAGATGACTCCAATGCAGATGATGTTTGGTGTTAACACATTCTCGTGCTTATTTACTGTTGGATCGCTGCTATTTCGTGGTGAATTCTTTTCAAATATAGGATTTATACTTCAACACATTGATTTTGCTACTCATGCTGTTATTCTCTCCATATGCTCCGCTATTGGACAACTGTTTATATTCTACACCATAGCAACATTTGGGCCTTTAGTTTTTACCCTAATAATGACTACTAGACAAGCCCTTAGTATTATATTGTCTTGTTTGGTGTTTGGGCATGAACTCACAATACAGGCAATGCTAGGAGTGGCAATAGTGTTTTTGTCCCTGTTGCTCAGAGTATATTTTAAAACGCTAGACAAGAAAAAAGCACCAAAATAGAATATAAAGACATGTAAACACTCTATTATTTGTTTGGACTCCAATCATCTGTCGTATTACTGAATACAAAGATATATGTATATATTGTAATATTCATCATATCATAATTTAAGGAAATTTAATGATGTGTTATGTTACAGGAACAATTTTGCACATGACCAGCTTAGAATACATATAGTTCATAGCTCTGTTGTTTAATAATGTAGTACAGACATCCTAGGATCATGTTTTAACCTAGTTTCCAAGTCAAGGTATCGTTTTGGTGCTAGTCGTTTGTGTTTGTTGAGCCGTTGTTCTAAAATGTGAATTCTGAACATTGCTTCACTACAGTAATCAAGGTATTCTTCTTCGTCCTGCTTGCTGACATTAGATTGGTGTTGTTGGTATTCTGTCTGCTTCTTTTGCAATTCTGTTGTTTCCTGTTTGCACAAATGGAATGGAAGTCATATATAATAACACTTACATGCAATACATTCAACAATCCATACACAAGTTTAGTGGACATGCATATTGATATGCACTAATGCAATTCACTTTCACATACCTGTTCATATCTTTTTTGAATTAAATTTGCCACATCTACCAGTCTTGACTTTAAATCTTTCAGACAATCATCATGTACCTGCTGTGCCTGTTCTTTGGTGAGGGTTGGGGGATCACCCAAACGAGCCAAAAATGGAGCTAGGTAATCCATTTCTTTTTCTTTACGTAGTCTCTCTTCTTCAGCTGCTTGTTGTTCCTACAGTACAATCAGTAGTTTACACAGATAAACATTATTTTAACGATACTCTTACTTGTTCTTGACGATATTTGCATGCCTTTTCATTTCGTTCCACATTGTAGACAGAAATAGACAGGTCAGTTTTGGCTTCCTCACTAGTGCGTAGTTCAAGTACATTACAAACCTGGCATAAATTACACAAACTTTTACCTACATGATACTAACTCCTTATGAATATACCTCTTGTTCTGAGTTTCTCACAACCACTTGGCTTTGTTCCTGTGCTTTTACAAGCTCCTCTAATAAAGTGAAAAGCTCGCGGTCTTTAGGGTCTGTCTCATGTAAATCAGCATGATAGGCAGATGTCATGTCTGGTGACCAGGTAAGGTTAAATCCCTGATCAGCAGACAGTTGTGGTATTACAAACTCTCTGGTGTTTTGAGTGATGTGATTAGGTGACAGATGGTAAACTAATTCAATTCGACTTTCACCAAGTAAGAATTTCCGACAGGCGATATCTTCTGTAGGAGGCTTGGAAAGATCACGTTCAAATTCTTCAGCAATTTTCTGTCGTGCATGCATTAAAATGCTGTCTCTGTAATATGCATGCGCACATACCAGAATACTTCTTTTGTTGCCAACTTCAGCAGGTTCAAATTTCTTAACCCGTTTGTTGTAGACCACATGCCTGTGGCAAAGAAAGTCGTTTCGCCCTATATAGGTCTCTTTCATCTCATTTGAGGTTTGCTCTCTTTTTGCTAATCCATCTACTCTTGCACTACAAAACCAAGTCATACCAATTCACAAATCAATAGATCCTTACTGAGAATAGAATGTCATTGTTCTAGTTCCAATGTTATTAGAAGTGTAGATGTGCTCTGTAGAAAGTGCATATATACAAGCAAATATAAGTGCAATCAAGCTACCTTTCAAACGGTCTGATCTTCCCTGCGCAAAGTGTTCATGTACTTGTCCATTACGGACATTGGTCACACGGAGAGTCAGTTTATCTTCACGGAAAGAGAATGTTTCATGTACTTCCAGCGAATGTGACACTAAAAGTTATATATTATATCATTTATTATATAACCCAATATTGTTTACATGTCATGTCAGAAAAGATGGTGAGGCAGGATACCATCCCATTTGTATTGAGATATTCTGCAAATTTCTCCAATTTAGCCTTTTTGTATAGAACAGTCTTTACTCCTCGTGGGCATCTTGTGTCAAATGCTATATTCATTTTAACATACAGGTATGCACAAAAAGATGGAAATAGTATTACCTTTTGGGGATATCTCTATACAAGAAACCCAAGAGGGAGGTAAATCAATATCATCTTTTTCTTCATCAGGCTGAAATAAATACATACGTATATAAACCTGTACCAAAATAGTCTCTATACATATCACCATACATGTTATATGCTATCTATATATCACCTTGTAGATGTGTATATTTATGCTATTTTTAGTGCTAATGTACATGCATGTTTCACATGGTGACATGTACTCACTACACACTTTGGAGCACACGTAAGGACACACATGGATGACTTAGAGATACAGTAGACCCTCAGTTAATGAACCCTTGTTTATCCGTACCCTCAAAATTGGAAATGACAGCATTAGAGTATTTTAACAGAACTAAATGAATATTGGCTAATGGGCTTCAGTTATCCACTTTCATCTGAATATTTTTACCATTGCCTGAACACATTGGGGTGTGGATAACTGGGGGTCCACTGTAGTTAGATGCCAGGTGGTAGCAGTACCTAGACTATATTTGCCAGAGGGTCAAGTCACCGCTAGTCTGTGATTTGTTTCTGTGTATAGTCTTTTTTTTAGATTCTGATTCCCTGGGTTTAAAAGACTTTAGCCTTCTTGCTACCCATAGTGGGAAAGCTACACACTTACACCACTCTAATAAACTAGCTACTCATAATCCATTGACCATCAAAGTAAATGTTTGTGAATAGAGCACCTGATTTTTGCCGTATATACTTTTTCCAACAACCAATCTGTTAGTCACCGAAACATGTTTCGTTAGTGAAATGAACCATGCATGTTACACTCACTACACACTTACAATAAGTCAAATTACTAGGACATTTCAAACTGATGCTCATATACCGTGGAACCTCAGTTATCCGGACCCAACTTATCCGAATTCTAGGTTAACAGAATTATGGAAATGACTGCTCTATTAGAGTAGTGACTGTTCTATTAGGGTAGTTGAAAATACTGATATTTTTTTTTAATGATTATGCTATTTTAATGTTATTTATACACAGTTTCAGAGATACGGAGTTTTCAGACTTATGGACCACCTCCAGTCCCAAGGGATTCAGATAACTGAGGTTCCACTGTACATTTAGGTTATAGGTCACCGTTTCTTCATCATCGTCATCATCAGCAACAGTTGGTTCTTCTCCTGGTGGCACTACAAGCAGTGGCTTTTCTATGCTGGGGAAGAAAAATTCCCATTTTACTGCATCACCAAGATCATAACTCAGTCCCTAAATATTTGAGAAAATGTAACAATAATAAATTATATCATACATACCTTGACTCCTGCGGCACAATCCTGCATATTTACCCAGTAGTTCTTGTGATTCCATAGGCTCTCAATACCCAAGTACTGATCCCAGCCTAAGGAACGGGGCTCTCCTGTAGATGGCTCTATGAAGAACCCTTGAGAAACCTCTCTTTTTCCTGCTAGAACCAATACCCAGCAGTGAACCCTCAATCCATAGTATTGATCAAGAGGTGGTTTTTCAGCTTCCTACATAGTTCAATGTCATTAACAATAACAAAATGCCTCTTAGACACTGTGACATACAGCTATTCTTTCCAATTCTTCTAGGCGCTGCTTTTCTTCTTCAGCCTGTTGTTCTGCTTCTGTTCGAGCTTCCATTTTAGCAATAAATTTACTAGAGAAACTTTTGGGACACTTCACTGCATACTTGTTAGGAGCATCATCCTTTTCAGAATCATCATCCTATATACATGATAATTCAAACCTTATATTGATACATCAAGTGTTGTATATATTGTTAAATATTCAAAGCATAATAAGGAAGAATTCAGTCAGAGTGTTCTTGGTAAAATAAAGTTGAAGAATGTATATAACTTATCTTATCTGTGAAAACAGGCTCATCCAACTCTACTACTCTAAACTGAAACAAAATAGTTTTACCTCTAAGCAGCTATAGCGTACTAACATTGAAACTTGTTCCTTCTATTCATAGCTCAACCTGAAGTTCAACAAGACTTGGAGGTTCAAACTACGATTCCCCAGTACCAGACACTCAACAACTGAGTATGTCATGGCCCCAGTAGCTTTATGGTTTTATAGATTAATGGCAGACGAGGTATGACATACTCATGTGAGCTCATAGGATTCGTATGGAGCAATTAAAAGCAGACTTAAGAGGGTATTGAAAACTAGGTGCCAATCTAAAGCTTTTCCTATGTATAATTTGTTGGTGCATGTGGTGATCGAACCCCACTAAATGCCAGTGGTTTATATAAGGTGATTGTAGATGTCGTTACATGATGAACAGCTTATCACACAAAACGAAGGGCAAACAGCAACAATTGAAGAGAATAGCGCTGGAAAATGTATTCAAGGTCTCCATAATCCCATAAAGCCACGTTAAGCATCAGTTTAAAAGACAAAATATATAAATTCCTTTTGATAGCGCTTAACATGAGTTGTACCTCCTCTGGCTCAACATGTTGGGTTTAGGGCATTGTCAAAGTGCCTTATTTACTCTTGCCATTCATACAAAGCTAGGGTGACTCCCTTAATCACCATTTTTCCCGTCACTCCATACAAAAGGAGTAGAGCTCCAGAGTCACTACCCCCCCCCTACCCCTTTTAGAGTTTTTTATAGTGTTGCTTATTGAACATAGCTAGGCACCTTAGACATAATTCAAACATTTTATGCAACTTATGACTATGTGTAATATTGTAATAAATGTGTCTGTAGCAAATTGTTACCCATATTGACATAGCACAGGGGGAACTAGGTGGGATGGAACACCCTCTATCTTTAAGAGACCGAAATACTCTAATAGAACAGTCATTTACTCTAATAAAACAGTCAAGAGTAACCTTATTATAAACACTGTTTGTCATTTTAAACAACTAAATCACCTGTTCTAAACTGAGTTAATGTCTCTATCCACACCCTAGTGATCATTGAAATTATCTGGAGATGCAGCTGCACATAAAATGCCAGGATTATCAATTTTTGTGTTGTTTGTGCAGGGGACCATTATGCTAATTCTAAAAATTTCAACTGAATTTCAGCAAAAATTAGCACCAAAATCATTCTCAAAAAGTCTTTCTTTTTTCTTCAAAATTTCTTTACAGATTTTATAGCTACTACAGCTCAATATCATTCATGCCTCCAGCGATGAATTTTCATAATCATTTACAAATCTTAGTAAATTATCTCACAATGTTAAGTTTTCAAAATTTCATTAGGGAACACTTTAGACTAGCTAATTCTGCATGGTTTTTAACTTGGTATCTTCCAGTGTTTGAACTATCAACAAATTTCAGTCAAAATTGCCACTAAATTCAATCTTCGAATGTTAAATTTTCAAATTTCCTTAGGGCATTTTATACTAATTCTGGTTTTTAAACTCAGTATCTTCCAGTGTTTGAACTACCAACAAATTCAGTCAAAATTGTCACCAAATTCAATCACAGAATGTTAATTTTTCAAAATTTCCTGGGGGGGCATGCTGCCAGACCCCCTAGAAAGCTCATGCTTTGTATTTTGCGGAGTGTACGCACACTGTGGAGTGACCTCTACCTGTGTGTCCCCCTTAGCAAAATCCTGGATCCGCCCCTGCAATAGGCAGAACCAGTTGAATAGGCACTACATAGGCTTGTATTAATTATAAAGGTGGAAAAGTCAAAGGTATACTCCTCAGTCTCGGTAATCCATTCAGTGTTCCATTGTCGTTCACTCTGAGGTTCAATCAAAGGACTGCCAAACCTTCTCCCTATCCCCAAGGTTTCTCAATTGTGGTAGAAGGAGAATGTTCACTAATTTTTGCATCATGCTTTGTAGTTCATGTTGAAACATTAAAGAACCCATAAGATATTGTTGTTACACATTAACTAAAATTTTAATGTGGCAAGAGGTTCAGTTTAAGTGGAGATACATGAAAAACTTACAATCCTTTCAACAAAACATAATTCCAATATAGCTATGATATCTCCACAAATATTATATATATATATAGTACCTTCTCTTTACTCTCTAATGAAGGGCAAACAGTTCGAGTCTGATCCATTATGCACACTTCTCTTGTAGCATAACCACAGACACAATATGCATCATATCCTACTCCCAGTAAAAGTGAACAAAGTAGAATGCTGTGATCAAAACAATTTCCTTTCTGTTGTTTAAGTGTCAGTGTTGGAGAAACCAGCTTCTTTGGCTACAGTAGAAAACATAAACCTTCACATTAATTGTTGAAGATCATGCAAGAAACTAACAAATTTAACTTTAGCTAGGTGTGAGTTCAGCTCTGTATTGCAAGTGCAAGTGCACAACGGCAAATAAATTATTAACTGTCAATCTAGCACTGAATGATGTTATGCTCAGTGTTTATGAAAATTCTGTATGTATAAATTGTTATGTATCATGAACCACGATAGTGGGTTCATAATAGGGATCACCCATGTTTTTTACAAAAAATCCTAATAGAACGCACACCTAAAAACCACCTTGAAGAGCATCCTTCAACTCAAAACAACCCTCTGGTGGTTCTTTGCAATGAGTATAGGTCCACTAGTAAGTATCAAGTGAAAAGGAAACAGTATGTGTATTTCAGACAAAATTGAAATATGCCCATTTGTTCATATCAAGACACACGGTAGTGTGTCGTGCGGCCCAAGAAGCCGGCGCGCAACCCCATGAGTATATTGACAGGAAGAAAGAAAACGCAATTTTCGTACCTCCGTAGTTCTGTGCTGCCTTGATGAAACAAGACAAATTTTGCTGTGTAGATTCCCTCCACCTTCAGCACTCCACATTCCAAATTTGAGCGAAATCGCTTCAGGCATTCCTGAGATATGCGACTTCAAAAATTGGCTTAGTCTCTTAGTTTTTTTCTTCTTATTATTTTTCTTCCTCTTTTCGCACACTTACAAAAACTGCTATAAAACGCGAACGCGTTATCCGATTGCCTTGAAATTTGGCACACAGAAGGGGGGTATAAAGGCGCATCTCGGTACCAACTTTGGCTGGAATACCATAAACAGGCAAAGAGTTATGAGTGATTATGCACGAAAAATAACACCAATATGTTGTCACGCCTACAGGGTAAACCGCGTATGGGAAGAAGCTGAAAATCGGTGGGTGAATAGGTTAACTATTGAACCTCAAACCTTTTGTGGTTTGAAAGAAATCGAGCTAAAAACCAGGAAGATACAGCGAAAAAATCAACAGTGTGTAACAATTATGCAATCGAGATTAGCTAATTTTTAATTTTATTATTATTATTATGCTTGCCACGCCTACCAGATAAACCACTTGGGGTAATGCTTTGAAAATCGCTGTACAGATGGAGTTATCATCTTAGAAAGGCTCTTCAATGGTGTAGAAGAATCAGACTTAAAGCCACGGAGTTATAACACGAAATCCAACTTGGTGTAGCAAGTGCGAGATCGAGATACTCTAATAGAGCAGTCATCCTAATAGAGCAGTCACCCTGAACAGAATTCAAGAGATCAGTTAGAAATAAGTAACCTGTATAGAGATCAGCTACAAACAAATCACCCTGTAGAGAGTTCAGCTACAAACAATTCACCCTGTTCAGACATCAGTTAGAAGAAGTTTTCTTGTAGAGAGTTCAGTTACAAACAAATCACCCTGTTGAAAGATCAGCTAGAAGATGTCACCTTGTAGATAGTTCAGTTACAAAGAAACCACCATGTAGAGAATTCAGCTACAAACTAGTGACCCTGTAGATACATCAGCTAGAAGAAGTTACCTTGTAGAGAGTTCAGCACCATTCTGTAAAGAGCTCAGCTGCAAACAAATCACCTATACAGAATTCAGCTACAAACAAATTACCCTGTAGAGAGATCAGCTAGAAGAAGTTACCTTGTAGATAGTTCAGCTACGAACAAATCATCCTGTAGAGAGATCAGCTAGAAGAAGTTACCTTGTAGATAGTTCAGCTACAAACAATTCACCCTGTACAGAGCTCAGTTAAAAGAGGTTTCCTTGTAGAAAGTTCAGCTACAAACAAATCACCCTGTAGAGAGATAAGTAAGAAGAAGTTACCTTGTAGATCGTTCAGCTACAAACAATTCACCCTGTAAAGAGATCAGCTAGAAGAAGTTACCTTGTAGATAGTTCAGCTACAAAGAAACCATCATGTAGAGAATTCAGCTGCAAACAAATCATGTATAGAGAGTTCAGCTACAAACAAATCTCCCTGTAGAGAGATCAGCTAGAAGAAGTTTCCTTGTAGAGAGTTCTGCTACAAACAAATCACCCTGTAGAAAGATCAGCTAGAAGAAATCACCTTGTAGAGAGTTCAGCTTCAAAGAAACCATCATGTGAGAGTTCAGGTACAAACAAATTGTCCTGTAGAGAGATCAGCTAGAAGAAGTTACCTTGTAGAGAGTTCAGCTACAAAGAAACCATCATGTAGATAGTTCAGGTACAAACAAATCACCCTGTAGAAAGATCAGCTATAGAAGAAATCACCTTGTAGAGAGTTCAGCTACAAAGAAACCATCATGTAGAGAGTTCAGCTACAAACAAATCGGCCTGTAGAGAGATCAGCTAGAAGAAATTACCTTGTAGAGAGTTCAGCTACAAAGAAACCATCATGTAGAGAGTTCAGCTGCAAACAAATCATCCTGTAGAGAGTTCAGCTAGAAGAAGTCACCTTTTAGAGAGTTCAGCTACAAAGCAACCACCATGTAAAGAGTTCAGCTGCAAAAAACTCAATCACCTTGTAGAAAGATCGGCTAGAAGAAGTTACCTTGTAGAGAGTTCAGCTACAAAGAAACCACCATGTAGAGAGTTCAGCTGCAAACAAATCACCTGTAGAGAGTTCAGCTAGAAACAAGTCACCCTGTAGAGAGTTCAGTTAGAAGAAGTCACATTGTAGAGAGTTCAGCTACAATGAAACTCCCATGTAGAGAGTTCAGCTGCAAACAAATCACCGTGTAGAGAACTCAGCTACAAACAAATATGCAGTGTAAAATAATCAGCTAGAAGAAGTTACCTTGTAGAGAGTTCAGCTACAACGAAACCACCATGTAGAGAGTTCAGCTACAAACAAATCACCTGTAGAGAGTTCAGCTAGAAACAAGTCACCCTGTAGAGAGATCAGCTAGAAACAAGTCACCTTGTAGAGAGTTCAGCTAGAAGAAGTCACATTGTAGAGAGTTCAGCTACAAAGAAACCACCATTTAGAGAGTTCAGCTGCAAACAAATCACCCAGTAGAAAGTTCAGCTATGAACAGATCACCCTGTTGAGAGTTCAGTTAGAAACAAGGAATCCTGTAGAGAGATCACCTAGAAGTATCGCCTTGTAGAGAGTTCAGCTACAAACAAATCACCTGTAGAGAGTTCAGCTAGAAACAAGTCACCCTGTAGAGAGATCAGCTAGAAACAAGTCACCTTGTAGAGAGTTCAGCTAGAAGAAGTCACATTGTAGAGAGTTCAGCTACAAAGAAACCACCATTTAGAGAGTTCAGCTGCAAACAAATCACCCAGTAGAAAGTTCAGCTATGAACAGATCACCCTGTTGAGAGTTCAGTTAGAAACAAGGAATCCTGTAGAGAGATCACCTAGAAGTATCGCCTTGTTGAGAGTTCAGCTACAAACAAATCACCTGTAGAGAGTTCAGCTACAAACAAATCACCCTGTAGAGAGATCAGCTAGAAGAAGTTACCTTGTAGGGATTTCAGCTACAAACAAATCACCCTGTAGAGAGTTCAGCTACAAAGAAACCATTCTGTAAAGAGCTCAGCTGCAAACAAATCACTTGTACAGAATTCAGCTACAAACAAATCACCCTGTAGAAAGTTCAGTTAGAAGAAGTTACCTTGGAGAAAGTTCAGCTACAAAGAAACCATTTTGTAAAGAGCTCAGTTGCAAACAAATCACCTGTACAGAATTCAACTACGAACAAATCTCCCTGTAGAGAGATCAGCTAGAAGAAATTACCTTATGGAGAGTTCAGCTACAAAGAAACCACCATGTAGAGAGTTCAGCTGCAAAGAAATCACCCTGTAGAAAATTCTGCCAGAAACAAATTGCCCTGTAGAAAGATCAGTTAGAAGAAGTTACCTTTTAGAGAGTTCAGCTACAAAGAAACCATTCTGTAAAGAGCTCAGCTACAAACACATCACCCTGTAGAGAGATCAGCTAGAAGAAGTTACCTTGTAGATCGTTCAGCTACAAACAATTCACCCTGTAGAGAGAGCAATTAGAAGAAGTCACCTTGTAGAGTGTTCAGTTACAAAGAAACCACCATGGAGATTTCTGTAATCAATATGTGACCGGATTTGCGAAAAGGGGTCTTCCACACACATCCAATTCCATAAACGTTGGAGACCATAACTCAGTGTTCAAGTAACATATTAACCTGAAAATTTCACCATGTATTCAGCTATAGTGGTGCTCACCACTGCCCAAATATCAAGGCAATAGCTCTTTCCAATCTGAAGTTATCAATTGTCAAAGTTGGCAAATTGGATGTGTGTGGAAGACCCCTTTTCGCAAATGCGGTCAAATATGTATTATACAGTATATATAATTTGTACATTTACTGATAAAATATTTAAAGTACATCTACTTCATCTTTTCTTCTTCCTGTAGTAAAGAAAAAAACGTAGGTTAAAAAAGTCCCAAAGCTGGTATACAAATACAAAAAGAAATGAAATCTAATCCAAAACAGCCAAGCTGTAAAAAAAGTGTGCGGCCCTCAGAAAGGCTATGGTGAAAAAAGATGTGAAATCCAAGATGGCGGCCAAGAAATGGCTGTGATGGTAGGTTAATGGTAAAAATTTTAATAATGACAATTTAGGTAAATTTTGTGAAGCGGCACAAAAATTCACCTGAATTGTCTTTATTAAAATTTTTACCATTAACCTACCATCACAGCCATTTCTTGGCAGCCACCTTGGATTTCACATCTTTTTTCACCATAGCCTTTCTGAGGGCCGCACACTTTTTTTACAGCTTGGCTGTTTTGGATTAGATTATTATTATCATGAACCACGATAGTGGGTTCATAATAGGGATCGCCCATGTTTTTGCAAAAATCCTAATAGAACGCACACCTAAAAACCACCTTGAAAAGCATCCTTCAACTCAAAACAACCCTCTGGTGGTTCTTTGCAATGAGTATAGGTCCACTAGTAAGTATCAAGTGAAAAGGAAACAGTAAGTGTATTTCAGACAAAACTGAAATATGCCCGTTTGTTCATATTATTATTATTATTCATAATATTATTATCAGAGCGGCTACTCGTACGGCAGTCATGTATGAATAGTTCTTGGGCTATTTGTACAGCTTCATAATAAACGAGCCAGTTCAACGATTTTTGCATTACGGAAACTACACGTGGCTTTTGGCGCGTAAGTTTGGTGGTGTGAACGTCTACTCTACGTTGGTACATCTTTGACTAGAGTTAATCGTCGAATGCTTTGGTGGATTTTAAAGTATCGCAGAGGATCTTTGTGATGCAATATCAACGTTTCAGCAAGCCGAATGCTCGACCGAATTTGTGCAAACCTGTACGGCAGCAGACACTGATGATTTTCCGGCGAGGAGGATCATTTGAATCAGCGTCGGAAACACGTGCACCAAAGAAGTACTCAGAAAGGGATCATATATTATAGTTGCAGAACGAGCAAGCATTACTGAATTAGTGTGATTGTACAGTTGGCAACCATGCATTTCTAGATTAGCAGCCACCCATTGTGCTAACCACTTCAAGATGAACAAACCTCATTGTCAACTTTCTACTTTGCAGCAATTCATTGAACAGTCACCCTGACTACAAGATAAGCAACAGTCCAACTACTGCTGCAATGTACTTTACGGATTGATCACATTAGGTGTCTCACTCCCAGCTACAAATAACTAGTATGACAAGAGTTAAGTTTCTCACTCCCATTAATCTTGTCATACTAGTTAAGCTACACTAGTATGACAAGATTAATGCCGCTCATCAGCTCTTACATGACCAATCAAGATTAATGCTACTCATCAGCTCTTACGTGACCAATCTCATTACTTACAGGACACAATCTAAGAACTCCTTGAGACTGTATTTCAAGTTTTACTGAATGCTGTGCTATGGAATTGCTTTATAGGAGTTGCATGCATACTGTCGAGTGTTGTACACCGACTACGACCACTGGGTAGCAATCAATCCCATGTCAGATTCTGAAGTTGTATATGTCACACAACTGATGTTTTAAATAAATTGTTGCCTTTGCTAATTCTTGATCAGCATAAATTCTTTAGGTCCATCTTGGAAAGTGTAAATGCAAATTGATTACTGGAGTGTATATTCCTGTAATGATCATTGTTTTGGTAGAAATCTAGCATCATGCCATTATGATCACAAGGTAATCCATGGTCATCTTATTCTAGCTATGACATAGCTATAATATACATGCTTGTATTTTTTGTACATTAGCTCTAGCTAGCTAGCAGTTAACTGGTATTCCTGTATTAGTGTGAGTACAACTATCTGAATATTGATTTTGTGATTATTATAATAAAAATTATGCATGCTCTTCCCGAGACTGCAATGCATACATAGTACAAGTGAGCATGCAGTGTCACTGTACCATGCATGGAAATTCAATAAGTCAGCTGAGTGTGAATGAGCTATGTCAACAGTGGCGGATCCAGACTCTGGGTTGGAGCAAAAAGAGGTCACAATCTGCTGACAATGGTAGTCCTCCACCAAATATAACACACTGCACTGCAACATTTGATACTGCTTCTCTAAAATAATGTGACTGCTTTATTCGAGTGATTGATAGCTTTATTACAATATCTCAATCTCACATACCAAAACTCTTTGATAGGGCATAGGCCACCCCTAAATATGTACTGTATGTCAATCTCTGTCACTGAGGAGGCAGCTGATTGTTGCCAACGAATACTCGAACGAATAGCATTTGGGAAGTGGTAGTTACACCCTAGTTACGCTGTTACATGACCGTACGAATAGCAGGTAAGCTATTTGTACGTACCATCGTATGAATAGCTTTTTTGCTATTCATATGGACTGCCGTACAAATAGCACAAGGTGATTTCATAGCTATTCGTACGTGACCGTACAAATAGCACGTGAGCTATTCGTACGTGACTGTACTAATAGCACGTGGGCTATTCGTACGTGACCTTACGAATAGAAACAGCCTATTATTATTATCGGAGTGGCTATTCGTATGGCAGTCACGCATGAATAGTTCTTAGGCTATTTGTACAGCAGTCACGTGATTCATAATAAACGAGTTAGTTCAACGATTTTTGCATTCTGGAAACTACACGTGGCTTTTGGCGCTTAAGGTTGGTGGTGTGAACGTCTGCTCTACGCTGGTACATCTTTGACTAGAGTAAATTGTTGAATACTTTGGTGGATTTTAAAGTATCGCAGAGGATCTTTGTGATGCAATATCGACATTTCAGCAAGCCAAATCAGTTCTCGGCCGAATTTGTGCAAACCTATACGCCAGACACTGTGACTCGTGACGATTTTCCGGCGAGGAGGATGATTTGAATCAGCATCGGCAACACGTGCACCAAAGAAGTACTCAGAAAGGGACCTTATAGTTGTAGAACGAGTAAGCACTACTGGACTAGTGTCTAAATAATAGATTGTACAGTTGGCAACCATACACTTTTAGATTAGCAGCCACCCATTGTACTCACCACTTCAAGATGAACAAACCTCATTGTAAACTTTCTACTTTGCAGCAATTCATTGAACAGTCACCCTGACTACAAGATAAGCAACAGTCCAACTACTGCTGCAATGTACTTGACGGATTGATCACATTAAGGGTCTCACTCCCAGTTCAACTAGTATAACAAGAGTTAAGTATCTCACTCCCAGCTATGTATAACAAGAGTTGAGTATCTCACTCCCAGCTACATGCACTAGTATGACAAGAGTTAATGCTGCTCATCAGCTCTTACGTGACCAATCTCATGACTCACAGGGCACAATCACAATCTAAAAACTTCTTGAGACTGTATGCATTTCAAGTTTTACTGAATGCTGTGTTTTGGAATTCTTTTATAGGAGCTGCATGCATACTGTCAAGTGTTGTATACCGACTACAACCACTGGGTAGCAATCAAACCCATGTCAGATTCTGAAGTTGCATATGTCACACAACTGATGTTTGACAAATCATTGCCTTTGCTAATTCTTGATCAGCATAAATTCTTCAGGTCCATCTTGGAAAATGCAAATACAAACTGATTACTGGGGAATATATCCTGTAATGATATGATCTTTGTTTTGGCAGTGATCTAGCATCATGCCATTATGACCACAAGGTAATCCGTGTTCATCTTATTCTAGCTATGACATAATTTACATGCTTGTATTTTTTGTACATTAGCTCTAGCTAGCTAGCAGTTAATAACCGATATTCCTGTATTAGTTTGAGTACAACTATCTGAATATTGATTTTGTGGTTATTATTATATTATTAAAAAACTATGCATGCTCTTACCGAGACTACAATGCATACATAGTACAAGTGAGCATGCAGTATCACTGTATCATGCGTGGAAATCAATAAGTCAGCTGAGCTTGAATGAGCTATGTCAACAGTGGCACATCCAAACTCTGGGTTGGAGCAAAAGAGGTCACAGCCTGCTGACAATGGCAGTTTTCCACCAAATATAAGACTGCACTGCATAATTTGCTACACTGCTTCTCTTGTGACTGCTTTATTGGAGTGATCAACTGCTTTATTTGAGTGATTGACTGCTTTACAATATCTCGACCTCACATACCAACTACTCTTTCATAGGGCATACGCGCTGTATGTCAATCTCTGTCACTGAGGAGTCAGCTGACCGTTGCCAACAAATAGCTTTTTGGAAATTTGTAGTTACATCCTAGTTACGTGACCATATGAATAGCAGGTAGGTTATTCATACGTACCATCGTATGAATAGCTTTTTTGCTATTCATACAGACCGCCGTACAAATAGCACAAGGTGATTTCATAGCTATTCATACGTGACCGTACAAATAGCACGTGAGCTATTCGTACGTGACCGTACTAATAGCACGTGGGATATTCATACATGACCGTACGAATAGCAACGGCCTATTATTATTCTTCTTTCACAGGCATAGCGAAGTTTACAAGGAGAATCCTGGGATAAAACGTAGCAAGGCTTGCTGAATGGATCATTGTGCGCGTCCATGACCTATTTTTGATTTCGTTTTCAGATGGAAACAGCCCAAACCAAGCCATTTCTTCATGCCAAAATGCCATTACGCTCAAGTAGCCATACAAGATCGCGTTCAGAGTAAGCCATACAAGATCGCACTCAGAGTTACGTTTTTTGGTGTGCGCTACTTGTGGCTAATAGAATCTGTCTTTATTAAACTCAGTATAGGCCAGGAAGCTTAATCTGGGCTGATGACTTTGTTGCAAGGTGGTTTTTTCGCTCCGTGATTATTGTTCATGGGCGGGTTATCCAGATTAAATACTCTAATAGAGCAGTCATGTAAATACTCTAATAATGCAGTCAAGTGTATAACAACAATCCTTGCACTGAATTTGAAAGCTATTACAGGCACCAGTGATGTAAATTGTAGCTCATATTGGGAGACTCTCAGTCTGTATGCACATTGTAATTTGATCAGTTTCATGTTTGTACTGAAACGTTGATGGCATTACTATGCAGAATGCAAAATTACACTATTCACCACAGTTTTCATTATCAATCAAAGAAATCCATGTTAAATTGTAGACATGATATTGTAGTCAATAGTGTGAGAAGATATTGCTGAGGAGATGATGTGTTCCAACAACTCGCAGCAAATACTAACTAATGATATAGGTCTATACTTCGATGGATTAGTACGATGGCTTTTCTTGTATACTGGTGTTACATATGCCCTCTTCCAGTCTGAAGGGAGTCCACCCTGATGTATAATGCAGTCAAGTGTATAACAACAATCCTTGCACTGAATTTGACAGCTATTAAAGGCACCAGTAATGTAAATTGTAGCTCATATTAGGAGACTCTCAGTCTGTATGCACATTGCAATTTGATCAGTTTCATGTGTGTACTGAAGTGTTGATGGTGTTACTATGCAGAATGCAAAATTACACTATTCACAACAGTCTTCTTCATAATCCATTACTGAATTAATAAAAAGTACACAAACTAGATGAATAAAAAATTGGAAATTTTAAAATGGGAATAGGGATTGCTGAAAAAAAAACCACAAAACAAGAAGGGATTGCTGGGGTGGTAATGTAAACCACAAATCCCTATTTTTACTCACTTCAAAATGACAAAGCATGTAAGTAAAGATTTATGACAGAGAATCAAAATAGGAATTTATTATTATTATTATTTACCTATACTGTGCAACTTCAGAAATGAAGAAAAATGTACAGACGAATCACAAAAAAATAATTTAATACAGTAAGTAAATTATAATTTAATTATATATTTAAATACTTCAAGTGAATTAGAGTCTTTAGCTAGGTTAGGTAAATCATTCCAAAGTGAAATTGTTGCTGGAAAAAATGAGGACTGATATGAGGTCTTTGATGCTTGCAATGATATGAGGTATTTGATGCTTGCAATGATAGGAGGTTAAAAGGATGATAATTTCTTGTACTGGAATATGTTGCAAAGTTAGTATACAAATCAAATGGGATATCAATTTCATTGTGGATAATTTTGTACATCATGGATAATCTTAATTTTGATCATCTGCTTTCAAGTGATTCCCAGTCCAGATGGTCCATAAGGTTAGTTACGCTAACAGTATGGTCATGTGTGTATGTATTGGTCACAAACCGGGCTGCTCTTCGTTGTATCTGCTCTAACTGGGATATTAAGGTAGACTGCCAGGGTTCCCACACTGTTGCAGCATATTCAAGTTGGGAACGAATAAATACTGTGTATGCTAATTTCTTAGCATGGATTGAGGCACATGAGATATTACGTTTGAGAAATCCCAAGGTTTTGTTGGCTTTAGCTGTTATGTAGTTGACATGCATGCTCCATTTTAGGTCTGATTGGATGATGACACCTAAGTACTTGCAACTATCAACTTGGGACAAGGGAGAGTTATCCATGTAATAGGTTCTTGGGATAGTGTAAAGCTTACTTAGGGTTACACTCATGCTGTGACATTTATCTACATTGAGTTTCATTTGCCATATCGAGGCCCATTCCATAAAGGAGTTAATATCGCTTTGGAGTAAAATAGCATCTTCTGTACATTTAATTTGTCTGTATAATATGCAGTCATCAACAAATAGTCTTATTGTGGAGTGTTTGATGACTTCTGGTAGATCATTTATGTATATTGAAAACAGTATGGGACTTAGGGCTGTGCGATGACTTCTGGTAGATCATTTATGTATATTGAAAACAGTATGGGACCTAGGACTGTGCCTTGTGGAACTCCGGAAGTAACTGGAATTGGAGAAGAAATTGAGCCATCTATGATTACTTGTTGATGATGATTTGTTAGAAAAGATTTAATCCACTGATAAATATTGTTGTGGTTTACATTACCACCCCAGCGATCCCTTCTTGTTTTGTGGCTTTTTTCAGCAATCCCTATTCCCATTTTAAAATTTCCAATTTTTTATTCATCTAGTTACAATATTATTATTTTTTCACAGGCATAGCGAAGTTTACAAGGAGAATCCTGGGATAAACAGTAGCAAGGCTTTTTGAATGGATCATTGTGCGTGTCCATGACCTATTTTTGATTTTGTTTTCAGATGGAAACAGCCCAAACCGGGCCGTTTCTTCTTGCCAAAATGCCTTACGCTCGAGAAGCCATATACGACCGCACTCAAAGTTAAGGGTTTTGGTGTGCGCTGCTTGTGGCTAATAGAATCTGTCTTTATTAAACTCAGTATAGGCCAGGAAGCTTAATCTGGGCTGATGACTTTGTTGCAAGGTGGTTTTTTTCGCTCCGTGATTATTGTCCCTTTAAGGGTCACTTTCCAGCATCAGTTGACCTTGCACTGGGGGAGGGGCGTTTTGGGGCCGTTTAAGCCCCCATTCCCTTTTCTTCTTTTATATTCTGTGTTCTGTAGGTTCTGTTTCAGTAGTTCTGTAGGTGTAGGGATAGGCTAAACCTTTTTTATAGAACGTCTTAGCGTAAGTAGAGTGTGATGGATGGGAGTGCCAACTAGGGGTGGTTCTTCTTTCTTTAAAAACAAAATTGTTCGTGGGCGGGTTATCCAGATTAAATACTCTAATGCACCTATCAATGTAATGCCCCACTACCACTAATACGGGCTGAGGGTGGGGGAAGGTCGGGGATGGTGGGGGAATTGATTGCTAGATTTCCCTGACATAGTGGGGATTTGTCTTCACTAAAGAAATTCACTCAGACAGCAAAGGTGTGTGCTTTCAGTTTAGGAAGGAATGTCTCGGGTGCTAGCTATTACTTTCATACTAGAATCGACTCGAACTAACTCATCACTAGACTAATGCCACACGACTGCACGAATCCCCTCCGAGCCCCAGTATTCCCGGGGTTTGTAGGTCGAGACTTGGTCGGGGTTTGGATCGCTAGTATTTCCCCAGTAGGTGGGGAATTGTAAGTTTCAGTGATGCAAATCCCCACCTTCCCCCACCTGAGCCCGTATTAGTGGTAGTAGGGGATTACATTGATAGGTGCATAATAGAGCAGTCATGTAAATACTCTAATAATGCAGTCAACTGTATAACAACAATCCTTGCACTGAATTTGACAGCTATTAAAGGCACCAGTAATGCAAATTGTAGCTCATATTGGGAGACTCTCAGCACATTGCAATTTGATCAGTTTCATGTTTGTATTGAAACGTTGACAGCGTTACCATGCAGAATGTAAAATTACACTATTCACCATGGTCTTCATCATCAATCAAAGAAATCCATGTTAATTTGTACACATGATATTGTAGTCAATAGCATGAGAAGAGATGATATGTTCCAACAACTTGCAGCAAATACTATTCAATGATATAGGTCTATAGTTCAATGGATTAGACTTTCTTGTATACTGGTGTTACATATGCCCTCTTCCAGTCTGAAGGGAGTTCACCCTGATGCATAATGCAGTCAAGTGTATAACAACAATCCTTGCACTGAATTTGACAGCTATTAGAGGCACCAGTAATGTAAAATGTAGCTCATATTAGGAGATTCTCAGTCTGCATGCACATTGCAATTTGATCAGTTTCATGTGTGTACTGAAATGTTGACGGTGTTGCTATGCAGAATGCAAAATTACACTATTCACAACAGTCTTCTTCATAATCCATTACTGGATTAATAAAAAGTACACAAACTAGATGAATAAAAAATTGGAAATTTTAAAATTGGAATAGGGATTGCTGAAAAAAGCCACGAAACAAGAAGGGATCGCTGGGGTGGTAATGTAAACCACAAATCCCTAGTTTGACTCTCTGTTGGTGGTAATGTAAACCACAGATCCTTATTTTGACTCACTTCAAAATGACAGAGCATAACTAAAGATTTATGACAGAGAGTCAAAATAGGGATTTGTGGTTTACATTACCACCCCAGCAATCCCTTCTTGTTTCGTGGCTTTTTTCAGCGATCCCTATTCCCATTTTAAAATTTCCAATTTTTTTATTCATCTAGTATTATTATTAGGCCGTTGCTATTCGTACGGGCACGTACGAATAGCCCACGTGCTATAAGTACGGTCACGTACGAATAGCTCACATGCTATTTGTACGGTCACGTACAAATAGCTATGAAATCACCTTGTGCTATTTGTACGGTCATGTACGAATAGCTATGAAATCACCTTGTGTTATTCGTACGGCGGTCCGTATGAATAGCAAAAAAGCTATTTATACGATGGTACCGCGTACGAATAGCTTACATGCTATTCGTACGATCACGTAACCATAGTACGTAGTATATACTATCTATGACGTAACTAAGGTGTAACTACAAATTTCCAAAAAGCTATTTGTTGGCAACGATCAGCTGCCTCCTCAGTGACAGAGATTGACATACAGTACATGTTTAGGGGTGGGCCTATGCCCTATACCAAAGATTTTTGGTATGTGAGATCGAGATATTGTAATAAAGCAGTCAATCACTCAAATAAAGCAGTCACACTATTCAGAGAAGCAAATTACGCAGTGAAGTGTTGGAGGACTGCCATTGTCAGCAGACTGTGACCACTTTTTTTGCTCCAACCCAGAGTCTGGATACACCACTGTTGACAGCTCATTCAAGCTCAGCTGACTTATTGAGTTTCCATGCATGGTACAGTGTTACTGCATGCTCACTTGTACTATGTATGCATTGTAGCCTCGGTAAGAACATGCATAATTTTTATTATAATAATCACAAAATCAATATTCAGATAGTTGTACACAAACTAATACAGGAATACCAGTTAACTGCTAGCTAGCTAGAGCTAACGTACAAAAATACAAGCATGTATATTATATGTAATAGCTAGAATAAGATGACCATGAATTACCTTGTGGTCATAATGGCATGATTAGATCTCTGCCAGAACAAAGATCGTCACAGAAATATACAGCCCAGTAATCAATTTGCATTTGCACTTTCCAAGACGGACCTGAAGAATTTATGCTGATCAAGAATTAGCAAAGGCAACAATTTATTTCAAACATCAGTTGTGTGACATATGCAACATAGGCTTGATTGCTACCCAGTGGTTGTAGTTGGTGTAAGCATTTCCATAACACAGCATTCAGTAAAACTTGAAATACAGCCTGGAGTTCTTATAAGATGGTGATTGTGCCCTGTAAGTCACGAGATTGGTCACATAAGAGCTGATGAGCAGCATTACCTCTTGCCATACTAGTGTAGCTGGGAGTAAGACACTTAACTCTTGTCATACTAGCCAGTTGTGTGTAGCTGGGAGTGAGACACTCAACTCTTGTCACACATAGCTGGAAGTGAGACACTTAACTCATCATACTAGTTAGCTATGTGTAGCTGAGAGACACTTCATGTGATCAATCCGTCAAGTACATTGTTGGGACTGTTGCTTAACTTGTAGCCACACAAATTCGGTTGAGCATTCGGCTTGCTGAAACGTTAATATTGCATCACAATAAAATCTACCAGAGAACTCTAGTCAAA
This sequence comes from Dysidea avara, assembly GCF_963678975.1. Classification (NCBI taxonomy): domain Eukaryota; kingdom Metazoa; phylum Porifera; class Demospongiae; order Dictyoceratida; family Dysideidae; genus Dysidea; species Dysidea avara. The sequence goes on from NC_089281.1 coordinate 9,478,998, forward strand.
GATGTACCAGACGTTCCCACCACCAAACTTGCGTGCCAAAAGCCACGTGTAGTTTCCGGAATGCGCAAAAATAGTTGAACTAGCTCGTTTATTATGAATCACGTGCTGCCGTACAAATAGCCTAAGAACTATCAAGAGTTAACTCTTGGAACTATCATGAACCATGATAGTGGGTTCATAATAGGGATCGCCCATGTTTTTTGCAAAAATCCTAATACCTAAAAACCACCTTGAAAAACATCCTTCAACTCAAAACAACCCTCTGGTGGTTCTTTGCAATGAGTATAGGTCCACTAGTAAGTATCAAGTGAAAAGGAAACGGTATATGTATTTCAGACAAAACTGAAATATGCCCGTTTGTTCATATTATTATTCTTATTATTCATAATAATATTATTATTATTATTCTTTCACAGGCATAGCGAAGTTTACAAGGAGAATCCTGGAATAAAAAGTAGCAAGGCTTGCTGAATGGTGCGTGTCCATGACCTATTTTTGATTTCGTTTTCTGATGGAAACAGCCCAAACCGGGACGTTTCTTCTTGCCAAAACGCCATTACGTTTGAGAAGCCATACAAGATCGTGCTCAAAGTTATGTTTTTTGATGTGCGCTGCTTGTGGCTAATAGAATCTGTATTAAACTCAGTATATACCAGGAAGCTTAATCTGGGCTGATGACTTTGTTGCAAGGCGGTTTTTTCGCTCCGTGATTATCGTTCGTGGGCGGGTTATCCAGATTAAATACTCTAATAGAGCAATCATGTAATACTCTAATAATGCAGTCAAGTGTATAACAACAATCCTTGCACTGAATTTGACAGCTATTAAAGGTACCAGTAATGTAAATTGTAGCTCATATTGGGAAACTCTCAGTCTGTATGCACATTGTAATTTGATCAGTTTCATGTCTGTACTGAAACATTAACGGCGTTGCTATGCAGAATGCAAAATTACACTATTCACCACAGTCTTCATTATCAATCAGAGAAATCCATGTTAATTTGTACACATGATATTGTAGTCAATAGTGTGAGAAGATATTGCTGAGGAGATGATATGTTCCAACAACTTGCAGCAAATACTAGTCAATGATATAGGTCTATAGTTTGATGGATTAGTACACGAGCCTTTCTTGTATACTGGTGTTACATATGCCGACTTCACCCCCTAAATGTATATATAATGCAGTCAAGTGTATAACAACAATCCCTGCACTGAATTTGACAGCTATTAAAGGCACCAGTAATGTAAATTGTAGCTCATATTGTGAAACTCTCAGTCTGTAAGCACATTGCAATTTGATCAGTTTCATGTTTGTACTGAAACATTAATGGCTGTACTATGCAGAATGCAAAATGACACTGTTTGTAACAGTTTTCTTCATAGTCCATTACTGGATTAATAAAAAGTACACAAACTAGATGAATAAAAAATTAGAAATTTAAAAATGGGAATAGGGATCGCTGAAAAAAGCCACAAAACAAGAAGGGATCGCTGGGGTGGTAATGTAAACCACAAATCCCTATTTTGACTCTCTGTTGGTGGTAATGTAAACCACAAATTCCTATTTTGACTCTCTGTTGGTGGTAATGTAAACCACAAATCCCTATTTTAACTCACTTCAAAATGACAGAGCATGTAACTAAAAATTTATGACAGAGAGTCAAAATAGGGATTTGTGGTTTACATTACCACCCCAGCAATCCCTTCTTGTTTTGTGGCTCTTTTCAGCGATCCCTATTCCCATTTTAAAATTTCCAATTTTTTATTCATCTTTCATACGTGAGTGCCGTACGAATAGCCACTCATTCATAATATTATTATTCTTTCACAGGTATAGCGAAGTTTACAAGGAGAATCCTGGGATAAAAAGTAGCAAGGCTTGCTGAATGGTGCGTGTCCATGACCTATGTTTGATTTCGTTTTCTGATGGAAACAGCCCAAACCGGGACGTTTCTTCTTGTCAAAACGCCATTACGCTCGAGAAGCCATACAAGATCGTGCTCAAAGTTAGGTTTTTTGATGTGCGCTGCTTGTGGCTAATAGAATCTGTCTTTATTAAACTCAGTATAGGCCAGGAAGCTTAATCTGGGCTGATGACTTTGTTGCAAGGTGGTTTTTTCGCTCCGTGATTATTGTACGTGGGCGGATTATCCAGATTAAATACTCTAATAGAGCAGTCATGTAATTACTCTAATAATGCAGTCAAGTGTATAACAACAATCCTTGCACTGAATTTGACAGCTATTAAAGGCACCAGTAGTGTAAATTGTAGCTCATATTGGGAGACTCTCAGTCTGTATGCACATTGTACTTTGATCAGTTTCATATGTGTACTGAAACATTGATGGCGCTACTATGCAGAATGGAAAATTGCGCTATTCACCACAGTCTTCATTATCAATTAAAGAAATTGTACACATGTGATATTGTAGTCAATAGCATGAGAAGATTGTAGTATCCGCGTAATATTGAATTGTAGTATAATTAACACTGTCAATTACCACAGATGTACAAGCACAATCATGATACAATCACGAACGATTAAAAGCTACAACTCTCAAGAAGTACAGTAACACGTGCACTATCAGCTACGTAAGCATAGTACAAGTAAACAATTACAAAATGAGGATTACGTAATTACAGACATGCATACAGATATACCACAGTTCCTCCCTGTTAAGTTTACGTATTTCTGGGTGACCAAGGTTGTCGTGGTCGCCTGACTCTTGTAGATCTATGCAGAGGAGGTGTTGAAGGCTGTACAGTCTCTTGTGGTGTTTCTTGTACTTGATCACCAACAGATTCAGATTCTGGAATCTGCTCAATTCTAGTACGTAACTGATTTGCATGTTGATGCCAAGTAGAATTCAATTCCTTAATGAACACTTCGTAAAGAACATTTCCATTCTGCTGGATAATGTTTCCAGGCAACCATCTTTTCCCCTCTCTGAAATTGCGTGCCCAGACTAAATCACCAACTTTAAACTTGTTTGGCTGGGTATGATCATCATAATCAGCTTTCTGACATTGCTGTGACTTAGCTGCTTCACTGTTGCAGGGGTGTAACAAATCTAGAATTGTTCTCATTCGACGGTTGTTGAGCATTTCTAATGGTGTCTGATTTGTAGCAGAATGAGGTGTTGATCTGTACTTGGCTAAGAAATCAACCAAAGCTTCTTGAATTTCTGACTTAGTGTGAGGATCAATCTTGTTGATAGCATTCTTAAAAGTCTGTACTAGTCTTTCAGCCTCACCATTTGATCTGGGACTGTAGGGTGCAGTCTTGGTGTGCTGAATGCCTCGAGCTTTACAAAACTTCTGAAAAGTAGTTGAAACAAACTGTGGACCATTGTCGGAGATGATTTGATGCGGCAAACCATGAGTGGCGAAAATCTGTCTGAGATGTTTGATTGTAGTCTCAGCAGTTGTAGATTCCATACTGTGAATTTCAGGCCACTTACTGTAGGCATCAATAACTAGGAGCCACATCTTGTCCTTGTATGGTCCCGTGAAGTCTATGTGAAGTCTTTGCCATGGCTGAGCTGGTAGTTCCCATTGGTGTAATGGTACTCTGACTGGATCTCTAGCATTCTGAGAACAACTTCGGCAGGCTTTCACAAAATTTTCTATCTCGTCATCAATGCCTGGTCACCAAACTTGTAAACGAACTAGTGACTTCATCTTTGTCATGCCTGGGTGACTTTCATGTAAAAGATGTAGAATTTTGGACTGAAAATTCTTGGGAACAACAACTTGAATACCCCAAAGTAAACACTTGTTTGCAATTGTGATCTGAAATCTCTTATTGAAAAATGGTTTGAGGGTGTCTGGTAAAGATTGTAAGGAACTTGGCCAACCATTTAAGGTGTAACTGAAAACTTGTGATAAAACTGGATCTTGCATGGTAGCTTTCTGAATGTCAGTAGCTTGTATTGGAAGGCTGTTGCTGCTCCACTATCGCCAAATCATCAGTTTCATCAGTACTGATTTCGTCAGTGCTCAGTGGTAAACGAGACAATCCATCAGCATTGGCGTGTTGTGCTGAGGGCTTGAATTGAACTACATAGTCATAAAATAATTGCCCACCTTTGCAAACGACTGGCAGCAGTTTCAGGTATACCTTTGGTTGGGTGGAAAATCGTCAATAAAGGTTTGTGATCTGTAATTAGATTGAACTTTCTTCCAAGTAGGTACTGTCGAAATTTCTGAACACCATAAATGATGGCTAATGCCTCTTTCTGTATTTGAGCATAGTTCCTTTCAGCTTTAGTCAGTTTGCGTGAAGCATATGCGATTGGTTTCTCTGAACCATCTGAAAGTGTATGAAAGAGCACAGCTCCAATACCCACTTGGCTTGCATCACAGGCAATACTCAAAGGAAGCTCAGGATCATAATGTGACAATGTAGTGGAAGATGTCAAAACTTCTTTGATAGCTTTCACAGCTTGTGAATGTTGTGGAGTCCAACACCACTGAGCATCCTTGTGCAACAGATCATTCAACACAGCACATTTTGTTGCTAAACCAGGACTAAATCTGTCATAATAATTTACCATACCCAGAAATTAGCGTAACTCTGCTTGGTTCTTCGGAAATGGCATGTTGGTTATTGCATCAATTTTGGCTGGTTGAGGATGTATGCCTTCTTTATCAATTACATGGCCCAGATACTCAATTTCATTCTGAAAGAACTTACATTTATCCATTCTAAGGCAAAAACCACATTCTTTTAGTTTTGCAAGGGTCGACTCAAGGTTAGCAAGATGTTCTTTCTCTGTACTGCTGGTAACAGTGATGTCATTAAGGTAATTAGCTGTGCCGGGAACATTTTGTATCACTCTTTCAACAATTCTCTGAAAAACAGCTGGAGCACAACTAAGGCCAAACGGCAAATGCTTATAGCGGTAAAGACCTTGATGTGTGTTGATGACAACCAAACATTGAGACTCGGCATCAAGCTCAATTTGAAGATAAGCATCCGCTAAATCGATTTTTGAAAACTTGTAGCCTTGATTCAACTTGTGAAACAATTCTTCTGGAAGTTGGAATGGGTGAACATCACTTTTGAGCACTGGATTTAGCGATACCTTGAAATCACCACAAATTCTCACTTTGCCATTGGGTTTCTTTACAACAACAATGGGGGTTGCCCACTCTGAGTGGTTGACTTTCTCAAGTACCCCTTCTTTCTCTAGTCGATCTACTTCAGCACCAACAATTGGTTTGAGAGCAAATGGCAACTTACGTGGTTTGCAGTATTTTGGCTGTGCATCCTCTTTTAGAATCAGTTTTGCAGTTGTTGTAGTACAACAGCCTAGACCTGGTTTGAACAATACTGAATGAATGTCAAGAATGTCTTGTAAACATTTGTCTGGTACACTCACTGATAACACAATTCCAAACTGCTGGGGGTCAATCACTATGTTGAGTTGCTTTTGACCATCTCTGCCAATACTATTCACTCCATTACGTGACACAAATATTGACAAAACTGCAGACTGGGAAGGGAGGTCTACACGCTTTACCAGAGTCTGGAAATAGCCTAGTGGTTTGATCTGTTGACCTTCAAAAGCATTGAGTTCTCTGTTTGTAGGTGTTAGTGGTGGCTGGTCCAGATTGTTCCAGGTGGCAGAATTGATAAAGGTGGCAGAATTGATAAAGGTGACAGGAGATGCTGAATCCACCATAAGACGAAGTCGTCTGCCCAGCTCTGGAAGTTGCAGCATCTGAAACATTGGGGGAATTTCTTCTGAAGAATGTGAAAGTGTTACTACTGCTGAGTCTGCTGTAGGTTGTTGTGAAGAATCTGAAGATTGTGGTAAAGAATGTGTTGGTTGTTGTGAGGAATTTGAAGATTCTGCTGAAGTATTAGATTGAACAACTACTATTGGAGATGATCTGCAAACTCTTTGAATATGACCAACTTTTCCACAATTCAAACATTTAGCATTACGAAAACGACATGTGCTACGAGCATGATTCTCACCACAACTGTTACATGAGCCTGGTTGTGTAGCAGGGGCGGATCCAGACTTATGGGAAAGGGGGGGTCAAAAATGAACTGAGGCACTACATTGTCTCTGGTTTGATAGGGTGAGACCAAAAAAAAAAAAAAAAAAAAGGTCACAGCCAGCTGACAATAGCTGCCACCTCACCAACCACGCATTTATAGCTAATAAAGTACATAAAAATCCTTAAATAGCTTACTACACACTGTTCTAATACTCTGAATGCTTTATTAGAGTGACTGCTCTATTAGAGTATTTCGATCTTGGTATACTAAAAAATTTTGGAGAGTGTCAAGAGCCCCCTTTGACCCCCCCCTGTATCCGCCCCTGTTGTGTAGTTTGTTTGGGTGGCTGCGTAGTTTGCTTGGGAGAGTTCTTAGGCTTTGCTGGTGGTTTAGTAACACTGGGAGCTTTTGGAAGCTTAGACTTCTTGTGACGTTGGCTTAAAGCATTCACTGAATTGGTAGTTCCCGAATCAGCACGCTTGAGCGACTCTTGTTCAGCTGCTTCAAAAGTAAGGGCGTGTTGAAACAGGTCTTCTAATGACTTCTTGTGATCTTGGCTCAGGAGCTGTTGTAACAGACGCTCATTGCAAAGGCCCATCACAAATTTATCACGCAAATTGTCAGCTAACTGAGCTTGATTCCAGTCACACGTCAGAGCAAGTCCTCGGAAATCGGAAACACATTCTGAGAGAGATTGCGTCTTCCCTTGTTTGTAGGTGTAAAACCTGTGGTGTTCAGCTAAGGCTAGTCTCTTGACACCGTATTGCTTGTCTAGTTTCTCCTTCAAATTGGCATAAGAAGTATGTTCGGGCTTATCTGGAGCACAAAGGGAACACAAAAGTTTGAAGGTAGACGAGCCCACATACGTGCAGAGAGCTGCTCGCTTCTTCGCCTCGGCACTGTCACCTGTGGAAAACGGACTTAGTAGCAACCATTGTTTGAAACGGCGACTCCATGAGTTCCACTCGTCCTTTGCAGGATTGAAAGTGTCAAACTGTGGAAGGATACTTGCCATTGTAGAGTTCCATCCTCGTCGCCAGTTGTAGTATCCGCGTAATATTGAATTGTAGTATAATTAACATTGTCAATTACCACAGATGTACAAGCACAATCATGATACAATCACGAAGGATTAAAAGCTACAACTCTCAAGAAGTACAGAAACATGTGCACTATCAGCTACGTAAACATACTACAAGTAAACAATTACACAACGAGGATTACGTAATTACAGACATGCGTACAGATATACCACAAAGATATTGCTGAGGAGATGATATGTTCCAACAACTTACAGCAAATACTAGTCAATGATATAGGTCTATACTTCGATGGATTAGTACACGAGCCTTTCTTATATACTAGTGTTACATATGCCCTCTTCCAGTCTGAAGGGAGTTCACTCTGATGTATAATGCAGTCAAGTGTATAACAACAATCCTTGCACTGAATTTGACAGCTATTAAAGGCACCAGTAATGTAAATTGTAGTTCATATTAGGAGACTCTCAGTCAGTATGCACATTGCAATTTGATCAGTTTCATGTGTGTACTGAAATGTTGATGGTGTTACTATGCAGAATGCAAAATTACACTATTCACAACAGTCTTCTTCATAATCCATTACTGGATTAATAAAAGTACACAAACTAGATGAATAAAAAAAATTGGAAATTTTAAAATGGGAATAGGGATCGCTGAAAAAAGCCACAAAACAAGAAGGGATCATTGGGGTGGTAATGTAAACCACAAATCCCTATTTTGACTCTCTGTCAGTGGTAATGTAAACCACAAATCCCTATTTTGACTCACTTCAAAATGACAGAGCATGTAACTAAAGATTTATGACAGAGAGTCAAAATAGGGATTTGTGGTTTACATTACCACCCCAGCGATCCCTTCTTGTTTTGTGGCTTTTTTCAGCGACCCCTATTCCCATTTTAAAATTTTCAATTTTTTATTCATCTAGTATTTATATACCTTGTACAGTTATTAGTCTTATCTGTTGTACAGTCATTTTTATGTATCAAGTCTTTAATTTTCACTATTGCTGTTGCTATAATGTACGCAAATTTGAGTAGAGATCATAGAGGTAGCCATGCATTCTGCTTTGTTTTCAGCTATAATACACACAGCAAAGATTGTTACGAGAAGTACCTCTGCAATCAATCCACTCACTATAAAAATTACAGATGATAGCCATAAGAAGCCATGACACACTACCTGCAAATCAGCACTTACCTGGTAGTGGAGAAGAAATGGAACACAAAGGAGGACAAAGGTATGTAAATGATACATGCATTATAGCTGTTGCTTTGGCAAAAGGCGCATCACAGACTAGATATAATGGATTGAAAACGCAATATATTTTATGGTTATGGGCTTGATACGGTCACATGATGACATTTATGGGGTACAGGTGCATTTTCTATCCAAGTATAGGTGCATTTTCTGTAGGCATTCGCTTAAAGATTTTCTCGATAATATTAATTCTTGTTTACTTACATTTGCACTCCTATGAACAATTTTGTCAGTACAGCATGTAACCTTAGAGTCGCTTTTATAAAGCCAGGAAAACTCCCACAAAAGCTTCCATCATGTAGTCATTCTTTGCTTTGCCTACATAAGTAATCATTGTACCAAGCTAAACTATTTCTGTGCACTAATTATGATGTGGAGAAACTGTTTAACAAGTCCAGATCTAGAGCTTTGTAAATAATATGCCCAGTACACCAAAGCCCCAACAGTTTCCTTCACATCTTCAGTAGTATGAAGCAACTGACCTTCACTCACAATAGCTGAATCCTTTAACAATAACTTAAATGTCTTGGTGTTACATGTAAAAACAACTGGAATTTCTGCATCTGGTGATTCTATAAACGTATCGACCCTGTAACCATAAAAATATATTGCATTTCATTATGTATTCTAGTATCTATGGTGGTCGAACAGTGAAGAAATGAAGTCCATAAGTTATGCTTGGCAACTCCATGGAATTTTATTATATTTAACTAAATTTTCTACTAACTGACTAACATACTGATATTTCAAGTCACCCTGAAAGAACATGCACTGAGATGATATCCATACCTAATAAACATGTAATTTTTAACACGTCGTGACAGTAAACATCCAAATGTATTGTGGTGTGCGGCAGGAAGTGCGACATGGACAGTAGACCAAATATGAGTGCTTCTTCTAGAACTACAAATTCTTTTAATTAGGAAGTAGTGTAACTGGCAAGAGAAGGCCTGCCCGTACAAGCTGCTTTCAACGATCTTTGCAATAGTCATTCACCATCGAAAAATGTCATCACACCACATCCAATTGATCATTATTATTTCATTTGAATAATACAGTGTACATATCCTCTATTAATGGACAGAAAATCCCAAACCATACTGTGCGAGGGGTCGCCAACGCCCACGCAAAATCCCTAAATTGTGTACTGGAGTCCCAATATTTAAGTATTTCAAAGTATTTATAAATACATTATAATTCTAATTTCGAAGATGTTTTTACCTCGAGTTTTTGCTAATTATTGTGCAGGAAACACCTAAGAGAGTAGCTGACAGGAGATCAGAGGAACTTCAGAAGAGACAGGTGTACTTAATTGCACTGTTAATTTAAGCGTTCGAGGGCGGAATCGTTGTCATTGCTCGATAAGTGACTCAAGGGGCTTAAAGTGACTACTCCTCGGACTACCCAGTGCTATCAAGTGATTTCTATCGAGCAGTGATTTCTATCGAGCATGGCTTAGAAGACTCACCATGTGGCGGAGCATGTGCAAGTGTATATAGAGCGGCGGCCGTAATTGAACTCATGAACGGACGAAAACGAGAGTAACCTATTTAATACGTGATTGGGATTTGAGATTTCTAAATATTTAATGGATTTCTAATTGGATTTCTGAGATAGTGTTCGGGAGTCCCAAGGTGTTGGCGACCCCTCGGTACTGTGTATAAATTATGCATTTGTGCATGACATTAATTAGATAATTACTCACCAAATTGTTAGGTGGATCGAGTACTTCATAAGTAAGATAATCAGCTACAAATGCAGCAGCTTGATCATAATCATACAGCTCTTTGAATGGTAATTTGGTGGGTTTCAGTGTTGTACAGAGAAATTTCTAGAAAGTAAAGCTGAATAACAGGAGCACATTGAGGGATGCATCTACTAACTTCAGTTTCATATTCATTTACTGGAGTGAGAAACAATGCTTTTCTGTCTCCATATAATTGACGATATTGTCTCCTAAAATTATCAGCATAGCTGAGGATTAGTTTCTCCTTCCTAGAATTGCTCTTGTAAGATTCGCCGTCTTCCCTATACGCAGCCATCGTATACAATACCAGGTATTTTTGCGCAATAGCACACAGTACTTTGCTTACATTACGTTCTGCTTCTCATGTCGTTTGTTATGTAAGTTGTCATGGAAACAAAATTTTGCTTCTAATGTTTTCACTGTAAACGTGATCCGGTCCTCAACCATAACAATGTCTCGTCTTATTCCGAATATGAGACGATATTTTACAGATCCGTTTGGACGAAAAGGTTTGAGTGTAGCTATGTGGTCTATAAAATAAAGTTGTGTGGTATAAAATCAACGGGCCTAAATCAACCAGTCCAAAAGTGTTATACTCTTTATCTCACATATGGAACCAGAACTTATTTTAGTCGGCACATCATTGCACATTTGGTGGAATAATTTGCCAGCTGACATGGTTACCAGTTGCTGATCACATTCGATATCGTAGTCTCTGTGCCCTGCCTAAAGAACATACTATTCCCACTTGAACCGGAATGCATGGTGTCGTTCATCTTTTGTCAACGCATCAAGGAGTCGCCTATCTACTACTCAACATTATTTTCGATTCAAGGCTGCTGAATAGTTGTATGTGGTTGTCTGTTATTTGTATACTGTTTTTGCACCTATTGTGTGTTTTTTCCTACACTCCTCTGTGGAAGATCGGCTATGCCAAACAGGAGTTTAATCAAAAATCAAATCAATCAATCGTGACATTGCAATTGCTACTGCTTCTACCTTCCGTGGTACTTTTTATGATGTAATGATGAAGTATTGATTATTAATTATTACTTGCTGTACTGTGTATTGTGTGTGTTGTATTGTAATTGTATATATGTACTTGTATGTATGCTCCTGCATGAAAGACCGGCTTTTATACAAGAGCTCAATATGTTTTAATATTCATAAGATATATAGGAATGTCAAGCGGATTTTTTTTAAAAAGTGTGACAAATGCGTGTTTTAGCCACAGCATCTTGTAAAGCTTTAAAAAATGCTGCACTTTTGCTTTTGTTAAAATAAATAAACGAATAGGCGGTTCTCTATTGAGCACCATTAGTATAGCCATGGCACAAAAATATAGGGCATGGGTGACTACGTAACTTTGTGTAGCATACTAATATAGGCGTTCTTGCACTGACTGAAAACCATCCCATTGATAGAACTGGAACACCGTTCTATGTAGCAATCGACAATACTAGCCTGCTGCATCTTCCATACATTTTCTAGGGAGGGTCTAACTTTGGGGCTTACACACATGCCTAGCTACTCTAATATAATCATGAGAAAGCTCACCAGAAGATCACACTACCTTCACTACGAAATGGAAAAATCTAGTGCCTAGTCTGTATGCAGGATGTGCAAACCATTGTGCCACTTTTATGAAATTTATGAGAAGAAATTCTATAATTTTTGCAGAGTTTTGACATTCCTAATTAATATTTGAGCCTGTTTTGTTAGTTTATTGTTTTAATAATATTCAAAAAATACTGATTATATGATTATTTGTAACTTCAGTGTACCTGCTCTATGCACTAGTCTCGTGTGCCCAGACCCTACTCTCCTCGCAACGCTTATCGATTGAAGATTATAAGCAGCTAGCTATGAGAGACTAGGTGCTTATAATGTTCAATAAACCAGCGGTGTGCGGCGCTTATGATCTTCTATCGAAAAGGCACACGCAGAGAGTTGGGTCTGGCCACATGAGACTATTTATACACATACATATGTAATTCCACCAATTAAGCTTTTAAATATTTGTGATTACAGCACATGTTATTCTCATACTAAGACTAGAAAGGTGTTATTATATGCTTAAGTGACAATTCAACCTATGTAATGGACTATATTTGCAATGACAAAATTTGATGTCATAATTGACAAAATGTTAATGTGGGGTTTCAGAGACTTTGGCACACAGTACTCGAAATGAATGTTAATTGTCTGTAGTTAATAGAAATGATCTATAGTTAGTTAACTACCGTTGAGCTGTAAACTCGAGTGTCAACTTTATGTAGTACACCACAACCACATGTGTTCACTTGCTTAAAGAGAGATCCCAAGGGATAGCCCCTTTTACTTGCGTCCATGTATTTAGTTATGTATCAACAATGTGCAGACTCAATATAGCATACATTTACTGTTTACTCTAGAGCGTGTAGTATATTCATAGTGCGTTCAGTAGAGGGCCATGACACCGGCAGAGATTGCATCCCACTTCTTTTTGCGGCAATCGTGATTTATATTAGAGACTTTATTGCTAACCTACTCAAACTTGGCTTAGGACAATACAGTAAGGGTATCTTTGCAGGTGTCACAGCTCTATACTTGTGGTGGGGAGGGGGGTTGGTGTATGGTAGGGGTGTACCCACTGGGTGCTGTATGATAAGGGTGTACCCACCGGGCTACTGTATGGTAGGAGTGTACCTACTGAGCTACAGTAGGCCAGCGGCTGGGGCTATACTTGCTGCGACATGTTCTGATATCCATGCACACAAGTGGTACCACCAGTTGGTCTACCCTGGGGTTGCCAGTGGATCCACTGTTGGGGACATCATCATCTTTCACTCTTCCCCAACTTCCTCTGCCACTAGGATCTCAGGCTTCACTTGTGGCAAAGACAGCAGCCCCCTCAGTAGTAGACATTGAGAGAATTCCCCCAGCGTCAGTCAAGATTGTGGAAAGAATCCGTCGATGGGAGTTTTTGGGCTTGGCAAACCTGCTCAGGACCCAAAGGAGGATGCCCTCTTCCTTGTTAACAATGAACGTTATGAACATAAGAATGCAGGGAAAGTCCCCACCTATCAGAAGCATATGATGTGGCTGACAGCATATGCCAGGTTCATGGCAGTAATTCTTAAAGCAGAGAGCACATCAAAGGCAGCGGGTTTAGCAGCCCACCAACATGTTATCCTGCAGCTCCACAATGAGTCCCAGAGTGGATTATAACGGTTGGCCATTGGACATTTACCTACCAATTAGCTCGAAGACCACCCAATTGCTTATTGAACCGGTCAAGGATGGCCGACCACTTTCCGCTAAAAAAATTGATATACTCTAATAAAACAGTCAGCTACTCTAATAGAGCAGTCGAAGAACTTCTTAAAAGGTCCAAAAAACGAGAGAGAAAAAATGCTGCCTGAGTCAGTGAATCGAACCTGCATCTTTCAATGAAGTGTAATCTGCACCATTCTACCACATGTTCACACACTGTTGTAATGGCTTCTAAAAGGTCTTTAAATGTTCTGCGGTATTATGACCATAATTGTTATTATGCATGTGAAATTGGATAATTTCGTGTCAAATCATCATAATGTATTATTACAGATTCATTATGTGTGCAGCTTAACAATGATGTAGTGCATAGCTACTGAAGGAGGTTTGGGTGTCGAAATACTCACATCCAAGTTTTGAAAATCCATAAAATTTCAAGGTGCATGTCCCAGATCACCTATGCTTACAAAGTTGCTGCTTTGCACAAGCATTGCCATACGATGTCAGATCAACTTTGACTCTTATCTGACATAATGTAAGATCAACATAGACTAGTTATAAACCTCTTTGACAATTATCCAGGCGGCAATCGGTGGATGAAGTATATGATACTGAGCTCAGAGAGTGAGTGGCTGCTAAAGGAATTCGTGTATGGGGGGAGCTTAAGCTTGCCATATACGATCGATGCTTACCTCAAGTGCAACCTGTACAAGTGCCCAGCCTACCTGACATGATGATGCAAGGATTGAGTAAGAAAGTCACACCAATTTGCTTTCAGTGGAATAATGGTCACTGTGTAAGACCCCTTTGCTCCTATGTCCATGCCTTTCTGGCCCTCACAGGAAACCAGATTACCCGGGGAGGCACAAGAAGGCCAGGAAGTAACAAGGTACTTTCAAAGACAACTTCTGCCCCCAAAAAATTTTCAGCAGTGGCTGATGCGCTTCTCTGGATATTAAACAAAAGGGGCATTGTGAAAGGACTCTATTATTTGGATGATTTTGTACAGGTGGCAAGGAACATGCACGCAGCACTGAGACAGAAGCAGGTATTGCTCTCCACATTTGAGAGCCTCCAGGTCCCAATTGGATCATCAAAGCTTGAAGGCCCAGCAACATAACTGACATTCTTGGAATTGAAATTGACACAGAGAGGCTGCAGTTATGCCTGTCACATCAGATGTTAACAGACCTGAAATCATCTCTAGCTGTTAACATAGGTTGCCCTTCAATTCGGAAAAAGGAGGTAGAGAGACTTACAGGACTCCTTCAATTTTCTTGCGAGTTAGTGCGGCCAGGAAGACCATTCTTACGGTATGCCCTTGATGCACCTCATCCGGTTATTGGTCTTTTTTGGTGGTAAATTTAATTTTGGTTTACAGCTGTTCACATTCTGGGGAAGAGAAATGTAGTGGCAGATGCCCTGTCCTGAAATAATCTGCGTTCACAGACTCCAGAAGCAGATTACCTCCAGTTCAGCCATCAGCAGCCCTGGTGTCCCTGGTATCACAGAATATAACTTGGACATCCATGAGTTGGATCAGGTTATTCAAAGATTGTACAGATGAGGATTGTCAGCAGCCTCCCTCAAAACAGACCAAGTAGCACAGCATCACTACTTGGCATTATTATTAGCACTTTACAGTGACCAGCACTGAAGGTCTGACAGAAACATGTGCTGCAGCCTTAGGATTAACTAACTTCTCGGGAATTCACTAATTGCAAACCATTCATGGCTTACAGGATCTGGATATTCATCAGATGCCACATCTCCATCAAGTTTTGAGAGGGGTAACAGTATAATGAGGGAAGTTCCATAAGCCCAGCAACCTATCACACCATTAATCCTGCAAAAAATTTGGCTAAGTTGGGTTGGCTGAGATCAGTCTTACAACTCTGTTATGCTTTGGGCAGCCTCCCTAACTACATTTTTCTCCTTTTACAGATAAGGAGAATCACCACTGAAAATGAGAACATGTATGACCCAAGCATTCATTTGTCTTTTAGTGATGTAGAAATTGATAATGCTGAATCCCCAAAGGTGATTTCCCTGAACATCAAATGCTCCAAAATGGACACAAGGAGCAGTTGGTGTACGCGTCATCCTGGGAAGAACAGATGATGATTTATGCCCTTTCTCAGCCCTTTTGGAATACCTATCAAAAAGGTGTAATGGATCAGGAGCTTTATTTCAGTGGGAAAACAGGATTCCACTGTTCAAGAATAGAAGCTACATGCCAAGCTTTATATCCTGCCAACCTTCCAGTGAGGGTCATAGTTTTAGAATAGGAGCAGCAACAATAGCAAGATTCAACTATTCAGACACTTGGGCGATGGAAGAGCTCCTCATATCAACTGTATATTACCTCAACAGCTGGCAGCAGACAGCAGTGTCTGCAGCCCTATTAAGGTGTGCTGTCTAGTCATGAACACTGACCCAACTGCTGTAACGTATGTATGTATGTGCAAGTTTTAATTGCCCATAGGACTCCTGTATGTTGGTGTAGCAAAGCACAATCATAAATGCAATTGGTCAATTGCTTAAGTGGGTGAATGGGCCTGAGTGATGGTATATTGAATGGTATGTAATGTCTAGCTTGTATGGGAGTTACTGCGGAGTGAACTTAAATTAAACAGGTTGCATGCTGCATTAGGCAAGTTACTTGGCTCATTGTACAGCACAAACCTTACAATACAAATAAGCCTACTTGTATCCAAATTTAAAATTTTCGGTCTGCTTTCCTTGCATTTTGCATTGTCACGGTACATTTACCGCTATATTACATAAATTGTATACTAATTTGTTCCCAGGTGTGTATTCTATATATGGGTGACTGTACCTTGTAAGATATTGAGATTGGGAGAATGGACTGGAGTACTGTAATTTTAATACCTGACCCTTAGTTGTCACGTGAGATCACGTGATCATTCATGGTAAATGTGTACCCCAACATTTCTCATGAGGATATATTTGGTGGTAACATATCCTTTACTGCATATCTGCTCTACAGATCATCGCTACTATGAGGGCCTTAGCTTGGAGGATAAGAGGAAGGAGTATAAATGTGGAGACAGATTTGTTACCCTTGATCAGATTATGCCATGGTCGGAATGGAGACTAACACAAAGATATCGTTGTAATGACCGCTTTTCATTAGAATCATTGCCAGAAGTCAATCCAATGTTAAACCAAAAGGTTTCTGTTTGGCAAGGAGATATAACTCGTCTAGAAATTGATGCAATTGTCAATGCAGCTAACAGGAGTCTGTTAGGAGGAGGGGGAGGTATGGCAGGCAGTATGGAGCTATATAGTGTCTTAACTGATATGCATTGATCATTATAAAATTTACACTTATAAATTATTATTGTAGTGGATGGTGCAATACATAGTGCAGCTGGATGGTCACTGCGAGATGAATGTGAAGAGTTGAATGGTTGTGAAACGGGTAACAGTAAACTAACTTCTGGCCATCGACTTCCTGCCAAATGTATGCATATCACACATATGCTTGTGTGCTAAACACACAATGACAATGTATTTAATGTACTGTATACATGCACTGCGATAATGATATCAAATATGTTTTTTGTGTAGATATTTTACACACTGTTGGTCCAATAAATTCCAACAGAGATGCTCTGAAAAGTTGTTATGAAACATGTCTTCAGTTGGTTGAACAGAAAAACATTAGATCTGTTGTAAGTTGGAAATACCAATAACATACGTACTTCATTTGTACTATATGTAGGCATTTAGCTGTGTTGCTACTGGTGTGTATGGTGAGCAAAAGTTTAGCAATTTAAATAATTGCATGTAGTAATGTTATCATGTAGGATTTCCCAATGAAGAAGCAGCACATGTTGCCCTGGAGACTTGCAGATCATGGCTTGAGACTGAAGACCATCACAAAAAGGTTTACTGAAGTATATGTATTGTTGCTGTATCTGCCCCTACATGCAGGACCATTTCAGTCAATTTCAGATTCCAAATTAACCACAATATGTAAATCAATACCTTGGGAATGACATTGGGAATCAGGCCTTAAATGACTCAAGAGGGAGCAAAATAAGGTTTTAGGAGAGTGTGGGGTGGGGTGGGGTAGGGGGTGGGCACAGCCTAGTGTACCAAATACTTCATTTAAACCTTTGTTAAATTTAGGGGGGGGGGAGAGTTTGTCAAGGGGGAGCTCCCCCGCCCCATAAATGAAGCCCTGGAATTGAAGCATTAAAGATCGTGTCTTAAAGAGTTGCATGTATGGTGATGGATGTCGCTTCTTGTAAAAGATGTGATAATGTGGGTTAACTGTACAACATACTACATGCATTATTATCAACACAGACTATTTGTTGTTAAAGATTTGCACACATGCAGATGCAAGCACACACGTATATTTGCATGCAAATGGATGTAATCAAATGCATGTGTGTGCATGTTAGTATTTGGCCTGATTGCACACGTACATTTCCATAGCTGTTGCATGTAAACACTTGCATGTGTGCCATCGCATGTGTGCAACTTGTGAGCAGTTTAGCAGCTGAGCGACTGCATGCATGCAGCTTGCAAACGCTGGCTGCATGCATGCAGCCAGCGTTTGCAAGCTGGCTGCATGCATGCATATTTCTGCAAGAAATTTAAAAGAAATATGCTGCATGCATGCATATTTCTTTTAAATTTTTGTAATTCACATCTACAAGAAATGCATGCAATTCAAAACTTCAAGTCAGTTACAAGCCACAAACTGTCTGTTTGGCTTCACTGCGCACAATTTTTTCACAAAGATGATCTTTAGTTGAGCTTTGTCCAAAAGCAAAATGTAGAAATTGATACAGGTCCAAATACTCTCCTGCTTCTTGTCTGCTTTCAATTGTACATTTCTATAGTCTTTAAATCAAAGGTTAAAAATCACACTCCCTCACTTTGTTACAGAGAACAAAGAAGCCATAATGAACAGTAGCGGTAGTATTTTATTCATGTTTATAAATGTTTCTCCACAACCTTCAACAACTTTCAACTCAAGATGTCAACCTCAGCTGTACTTGTAATGTCATGTACTGCTACAACAAGTTTTCTTGTAGAACACCACATCCCACTAATAGAGACTACTTGTTTTCTTTGACAGGTTGTCAATAGTAGCAAACAGTTTGGGCACAATTTTTAAACATTTGTTTATTTTCATCTGATTGGCTATTTCATACTGTATACTGCACGTATGCAGAAAGAGAGCGGACTGCATGTGTAATTTGTGAGCAAACCAACCCCCTAATAAAGCTAACTTATGAAAGCAAACTGCAAGCATGCAGTATGCAAGCAAAAAGAACACAATGCATTGGTATTGTATGAGAATAAAATGCACACGTGCAATATACAAGTAAAAGTATAGCATGAATATGCTATTGTATGAAAGCAAATTGCATATGTGCGATATGATAGCAAAAGAACTCACTAGTTTTTTGCTATTGAACTGTATGCATGCAGAGAATATGCAAAGTTGTGCTATTTTTTTGTAACCATCTTAAGAGCATTGCATGTGTGTAATTGCAAACCGCATACAAGTTGCACACAAAATTTTCATAAGGGAATTAGAAGTATCTGTCCACCCAGATATGTAATGTGGTCAAAAAATCAAAAATTATTTAAGGCAATACTATTTTTAACTACTTACAAAAAAAAAAGAAAACTTGGGTGCTACAAACAAACAAGGATCCTGCCCATATACCCATCAATGTCTCAGTTTTCTGTGAATCAAGGTAGTCCTCAGATTATCCAGCACATGTGCTGGGGATTGTAGGCAAGGGCAGTCCATCAAGCCTGGGAAAAATAGTTGTGAAGCAATACTTGGAAGTTATAACCTTACTATGAGCTCAAGTTACTGTAGAAAAGTATGCACCAAAGTGGTATTATAGCGAGAGAGAGAAACCATACTACTGGTTGGATTTAAACCTGCAACCTATAGTAACTGTGACAGTTTCAGGGAGACACTATACCAGCTGAATTGTGGTGTGTGCAATGCAGCTGACATTTTTTCTACCTCATGCAATATACTGCAGCAGACAAAAGAATGTACATAGAAGCTTGCGATAAACTTTGTGAGGTAGTCAGATGATGAGCATTTCATTTTGTGTATGAATTTGGTTGATACATGCACACATTGGTTGGTATGCGTTTCTTAATTTATTGCATAATGCACTACGATAGTAGTGTATAGTAGGGACCACAAAGGAGTAGGCGTGGCCCACAAAATAATATCACCCAAAAAAACAGCCTCAATTTCCCCTACTGATGATCAGGCAGTATTGGTAAGGTGAAACTAAGCCCAAACAAGCTTTCAGATCAACCCGAAATGCTTTCAACAAGTTGCTATGGAATTTAAAAAATAATTTATTTAACGAAATTTTCTACTGACTGAGTAAGTAAGTAACTGACTGACTGACTGATGCCTTCAGGCAAGTGTAACTTGATAACGGCTAAGAATACGGACTTGATTTTTTCACTGTTTGATGTTGCTTCAGTCCAACAGGTGCCTTTTGGCATACCGCAGTACATACAATGCATTCTTCATGGATTTACCAGTGTCCTCCTATGTGTCCGATTCATCTTTGCTGACAGCAAAAAGTGTCGATTTGGTGATAGCACGTGATGGCTTCCCTTCACAATGGAAATTGTCCGTATTTGTCATAGTGGCTATTTTGATATCATAGGTACTTTTCAAACAGTTCTTGATTCATACTGTTGTATAACGGGTTGAACATAGCCAACAATGAAGCATAATGGATACTTCACTTTTCAGACAATAATTGATATAACTGGGGCGCATGGCACCATTTCTTTCTTTCAGTATGCGTGGATTGCAGAGGTGCTTTTCGAACAGTTCTTGATTCAAAATGCTGCGTAACGGGTTGAACATAGCTGACAACGAAGCGTAATGGATACTTCACTTTTCAGACGATAATTGGGGTGCTTGGCGCCATTTCAGATGTGGTATGTGTGGGTTCACCAGTCATAATTATTATTTACAAAAAAAGTTAAAAAAACAAGTGCACAGAAAAATTTTGAATTTTCAACTAGAGTAGGGACTATAACACATCGATAAAAAGTACTGTAAAAAAGTACTGTAATGAGCTGGAGTAGTGCAAGATATTAATTCACAGTATAACAATAAAAAGTGTTATATCCCTACTGTACTCAAGATACCATAATGGAAATGCACAGTAGGGATATAACACTTCTTATTGTTTTACTGTGAATTAATATCGTGCACTATTCCAGCTTGTTTCAGTACTTTTTATCGATGTGTTATAGTCCCTACTCTAGTTGAAAATTCCAAATTTTTCTGTGTACTTGTACTGTATAAAGCTATTCAATACAATAATTACAGGTATAAGTGGTGGGGAAGGATAGGGGGTGTATGATTGTGGAAAAAAAAGTTACTGGTAGCTGCTGTTGTGACAACATTTGTGATTGGATTTTGGAAGAACGATCCAATCGCACATTAGATATTTTGGTTAGGAATTCAAGTCAGCATAACTTGCTAAGGACAGCAAGCACCTTCAATCTATTACCTTTCAAGACCACTTCAAGTACCTGTAGCTGCTTGTAGAGTTTCTGGCCAAATAAGAGAAAATCTGAGCAGTTGGATGGGTAAAGTGGTATCACGAGTGTTCACAAAGAGGAGGGGGGTGGGCAAGAGATAGACTTAAATTGAAGGCAGACCTCGATTGAAGTCCAGGCACAAGTTTACAGGGCTGTGTTGGCTCTTAGTGGCTCGTATGCAGCAAAATCAACAGAAAAAAACATTATCCACCAGTAAACCATTAATTCTTGCCAAGCCAGGCCCTTCACAATAACTGCCATTTGAGCTCTCCACAAACATGTCTGTTAAAACTAAAACCAGCTTGATGTTTGTTAAAACCAGCCTCGAGTAGTTGAATAGGATTGAGGGTTAAAAATTAGTAGTATGATAATGTAGCTACCCACTAGTGGTGCTAGTTTGATTTTGTCTGATGTGCAATGGACACATTTGCTGTTTATGTTGAGACATCTAAAAAATATAGTGTTGGTGCAATTCAAGAAAGGGAAAGATTGCATCCTCAGGGGCATTTCTAAGGTGGTTTTGTTAGTGAGTTATACATGTAGGTGTAGGGGTCTTGGGGGTACAGCCCGCAGCTACTGACAAATTGTGTACATTAAAATGCTTAAAAATTTACCAGATTTTATGGATACTAGAAACGATTTAAATTAGTTCCCTTTAACTACCTGAAATCTGCAGAGAACTTTTGGGTAATATGTGTTTACACGATATGGACACACATGGCGACACTAGAGGTGGGTAACTTAATTCTTAAGCCTATAAAAACCACATTGATTAAAGGTCTGTTTACTGGGCTACTTGGAGGTTGAATGAACACTAACTACAGTCGCTTACTTGTTATGAAGCAATGAATAACGGTGAGTCACGTCTCCGTATTTCAAAACTCTAGCCACGTATTTAATTTCGATTGTGGGTGTACTCACATGAGTCATACTGTACATGGCCTGATGGAAAACTTATTAATGGTGAATCAAGTGTTGCAAGGTGACATATGGGAATAATTAACATCAAGCTATAGATAATTTTACAATAGTATGTAAAGGATTTGTGTATTTCCTTACTAAAACGTTACTAGTTTTGGCCTCACCATTTAGCGTTAAGGTAAAACCTAGGTATCATTTTAATCCTTGTTACATCACAACACATAAATATCGTGGCCATAGCACAGACACTTCGAAAGTTACAATGCTTTGTGCAAACCACACATATTTATTAGTTTAAATCCAGTTTCTGAATTATGGGTAAAATTCCATTATGAATGTTCTATTAGAGTAGGTTTGAATGCTCTACTAGAATACATCTGACTGTTCTATTAGAGTGTGTCAAAATAAAGATTTTCAATGCGTACCCTTGTTCTCCCTTAATCCACTGTTGAGAAAAAATCAATGTGAGTTTCCTATTCACTGTAGCTATACTACCCTGCCCTGTTCCCTTTTTGTGCTGCCAAGCTATGATAGTCTGGTGTTCCTGCCAGACTATCATAGCTTTGCAGCACAAAAATGGGAGCAAATTAACTTGTAGGCTTGCAGCAGGAACTTCCTGCTGGCAAGCCTACAGGTTAATTTTTAGAAGGAGTTTCCTGAATGCCAAGAAAATATACCCCTGATTCTATTCATCTCTGGTAGGAACTATCTGCCTCTGAAGTAATCCTTACTTGCTGCTTAAGGTGTCCAGTCTGGAGTGAGATTGTTGTGTTGTTGAGCAGGAACAATGGGGCCATTAAACTGTTTAGGAGGTTGAGGAAGTTAGGGTTTTCCTTGCCAGCCAACATTAAAGAATTTCACTTTTTTAGTGATTTTCAAGTGAAAAGCTATTTCTTGTCTTTTAGTGTGGTATAATGTTTGCTATTGTCTTGCTTTTTGTTTATATATGCATGTATGTTTAGTTTGTTGTTGTATCACTCCAACAAGGAAGAATGGCATTGTGCCAATCATTGTGAGTCAATCAATCAATCTATGTATCTATCTCTAATCATTACAATCAACTAGTCATCTTGCAGTAATCTTCCAACCCTGCAACCAATAATCCTCTATAGGGTCAAGAACTCAAAATCACTCTGTTATTTGATACAACTGAACATTTAGTCATTCAACAAGGTGGTGAAAAGCCAGAACTCCATTCAGAACAATAGAAAATAGATTATAGTATTCCGTGCTAGAAGGTGTCCAGACGTAAAAAAATTTTACCTGCAGCTTCTACTAAGTCTTTTTGTGTTGTGCATTTCATTAGGCTATGAATCGGAGGTAGTGTTAAATCCCTGGATGAATGGAGCATATGTAACTAAATTTTATAACAGAAGAGTTGAAATAGGGATTTTCATGTATGCTTTACAATTACCACCTCAGCAATCCTTAGGTTTTTCAGCGATCCCTAAACCCGTTTTTTGAAATTTCAATTTTTTATTTGTATTTTGTTTCACAGGCATATATAGAGCTGACAGCTTGCTGGATGTGTGTGCAGTGTGTGTGTGCAGTGTGTGTGTGCATGGTGGTGGTGGTGTGTGTGTATATGTGACCTGTTTTCAAATGAAGACATATACATCCCAAATTGGGTCCATTCTTCTTGTGTGTAGATTAAGGGAAGTACATATATCTATATATATATAGCTGAAAAGCCGTCTGTCCGTCCACAATACCGATGGGGTCCAACGATTTTCTTGCCAGCTGATGCACGTATCGAAGCGTTTTTGTGCCAAACTATAGTATGTTCACATTGAGCTAAATCCTCAAAAACATTTAATAACTCATGGATGCAATTACTCACGATCTTGAAATTTGGCTCATTTGTAGTACTGCTTGACCCGCTAAAAATATTTCAAAATGTTTTTGTTCAAATGTTTGATATAATATTTACTGCCAATCAAAATTTTCACAATACATTTCCTATGGGGAAGCCATACAAATACTGTGTCCATTACAGCCCTTCCCTGAACTTGTAATGGAGCCAAACCATACATGTCTGTTGTTGACACCTTTGCTGTTACCAATAGTCACCTGGTTGGCTGAAATGTTTACTCTGTTGAGAAAAAACTCACATTTAATTTTTAGCTGTTTTTCAGGATTCAGCTCAACGTGAACATACTATAAGCGCTCATCATCTAAGAAATACCTCACTTTTAAATGAAGCTTCTAACTGCCGTCTTTCGTCATTTATAGCACGATTAGTGCAAGGGTGCAGACAAAAATTTGCTCGTGAGTTCAAATCCCAGTTGTATCATGTTTTTTTCTTTTGCCAAACCTTTTGGTTACAACTTTTCTTTAACCTTTTTTTTTTGGCAGCTTTTTTGGTAACAGATTTTTCTGTTATGTATTCTTTCATGATTTTCTCACTCTACAGTAAAAGCTGTGTATTAGGGACTGACCAAAAGTGTCCTGATTATCAAGGTTTCCTGAATTTTCAGGTCAGTTACATGCTAAGGGATACTTTAGGAGCATTACCTAGTGCCCAGATTATGCAGGTGTCCTCATTTTCAAGTGTCCTGATTAACAGGTTCCACTGTATTGGTTGATAATAGTTAGTAGTTACTTATTTTACTATACAAAGGTAATGACAATAGGTGATAATAGTCACACTGTTATCACCTTGGCATTGGTTAGGAGCTCTTAAGTGCTGCACCTTCAATGAATAAGTGCATCATGACTTTTCTGTGGCTGTGCTGACTAGCTATCACCAGTGGCATAGCCAAACCTTCACACTTAACCCAATTCACTAACTATCAACAAAATCCCAACTGTTTTTAAAAACTGTACCTAGCTAGCTACATTGCCGTTTCTGCACCTTATTCCACTAGTCTAATGCTATGTACTTATAGAAGCTAGAAACAACACATGAAAACTGACTTATTGCACTGCTCTCTTTAACTCATCTGTGTTTGTACACAACTCTTTATGTACTCCAGCCTGATTCTGAGATAACTGTATGGCTTGATCCAGCCACCAATTTCCATCCCCAACTGTTGACTTGCCTGGCACCAGATATTTTTACATTTTATATATCACTTTAGGCTACTCTATACACTGGTTCACCAGTAATGAATTGTTATTACAAGCAGTAAGTAGAGATCAGATGGGAAGTTATATACAGCTGCAGCTATACATTTAATCCCTTGGATAGCTATGTATATACTTAGAGTAGGGAATAATTAATGTCCACAGGTATAAGATGCAGGTCATAGCTTGTTGTTACCTACTCAAATGTAATTTTTTTCCTTATAAAATACTTGTTGGTATGGGGCGGGCCTATCAAATACATACCTGTTTGTATGTCATTTGAGTTCTATTAGAGCAACTTTGAAATTCTTTACATCATACAAACAGTAGTGTGCAGCTGTGTGAATTCAGCTTAACTTTTGCTTACTATACAATAGCTTATTGTGACTAACACTGATCCTTCACATAGGGGAGATAGAGTGTGTAGGCAGGTTATACGTATAATGTATGTACATTCACTCATAGATTGAGCGGATCATCTTCTGTGTTTTTCTTGATATTGACTATAAAATATACCAGCATGTGATGCAGCTATACTTTCCAAGAGACAGCGACATTCCATCAGAAGATTCATTAAGGAAACGCCTCGATTCTCTTAAACAAATACCCTCTGAAGACAATAACAATACAAATGAAATTGTGGGTGTCTTAAGCTAATGATATTAGTATTAATACATGTTTCTCCTACAGGACAGTCCAAACAATCAGTCACAATCAAACAGTAGTACTCCTCCACCAGATAGCCAAATATATGATGAAACGCATATACTTGTAGACCAGAATTCTCCTCAAATGATTGACGATTCTCTTAGACAAATACCCTTTAAAGACAATAACAATACAGATGAAATTGTGAGTGTCTTAAGCTAATGTTATTATAAAACATGCTTCTCCTACAGGACAGTCCAAACAATCAATCACAATCAAATGGTAGTACTCCGCCAGATACACAAAAAATTGATGAAGGCCATAATTCTTCACTATTGAATGAGGATCCTTCATACCCAATAGATAAGTCTTCATCACCTCAGGATGATCTTAATGACAAGACATTACTTCCAAAAGGAGATGACAGGCTACTTGTTGAAGAACAAGATATGCAAGAAGATGATAGGACACTTACTGAAGAACAAGATATGCAAGAAGATGATAGGTCACTTAATGAAGAACAAGATATGCAGAACTCCAGACAAGAAAGTCAACAACAACCTTTAGCAAAGGATAGCTGTTCCAATGATCAATCCTCTGACACAACACAACACCAAAGTGATGATAATATCCAAAAAACACCTACTCTACAAAAGAGTGTGACTGCACCACCTAGTAAGTTTTACCATTAGTACAGTGTACTCATCACAATAAAAAGTGCTATATTTACAGAGTTGAGAAATGATGATGATCAGCAATAATAACATACTGAATAATTTTTATTTACAAATTTAGTTAAACTTGCGTCTAAATTTCCATGAGCTGTCCTTGTGATGTACTAATTTCTGCTATAAGGTGATAGCAACATTTAATAACAACAGTTAACAAGTGCTTATAACTGTACATTGAACAGGTTTGCAATAGTATGAGACATGCATACATGCATACATACCCAGAACATACCATTACTAGGCCTGTTTATTGATATCCCTTTGGTATCAATGGTGTAGTCTAGTTGGTAGAAAGGCGCTATTGGTGACTTCACAATCATTAGCTGTAATGTTGATAGACCATGTAATATTAGAAGCTTTGAAATCTAGAAATAAGATTTTAAAAAGTGTAGTTTACACAATACTTATAGTGGCAGGAAATACATGCTTGGAAAGTTAATTCTAGTTGCTGTTGTTTTCTAAATTGAGTATTTTAAAACTACATGTCCAAGAGCAAGAGCATTTTGAAAGTTTTACAAATGGAGTAACTTACATTACGATTTCTTCCACTGTAACTCAACAACAGTCTTGTATTAACACAGTGTGACCAAGTGTTGCCTAGGGCTGTAGTTACCATGGTTTCATTCTCACCCTCTAACCAATCAGGATCATCATATATAAATCTAGTGATTTGATTGGTGACAACTACCTGTTTTAACAACATGACACAGTATTCTAATTAACCATGATACTACCGGAATTCCATAAGATTCTGCTATTGATCTAGAAATATTCTGATACGTATAAGTATAATACATACAATTGTTACTTACTTTAAAATGCTAGCTTGTTTAGAAAGCAGTGCTGATCGCTTGGATATTCCCTCATTTCGTCTGACGTCAAACTCTTTTCTAACTAGTGAAGCAATGGAATCAACCACTATTAGTTTGATGTTACGTGAATCAACCATTTCCTTTAGTACACCCAACCTGCAACAAATCCAACATAAAAATCTGTGTGGGAAGTCTAGCTATACTATGAATACTATAAAGGGTGCAGACTTGCCTTCCCATAAGGTCTTCACATGTTATTTCTGTGTAGATGTGAATACTATTAGCCAGATGGGCAAGACTAGCTTTGTCCTTGAACACGTCACCAAATCTTGTTTTGGCAATTTCAACTAATCTGTATAGCAGATATATGGAATTCAAAGCAGCAAAGGAATGGGGAAACGTATAAGGAAAAAGAGTTAATAATTAATATGGTTGAATTAACAGGAAATGATATGATTTCATCAGAGTGCAATATAAACAAAAGTACCTCTGTGCAGTAAATGTCCCTTCAGTATCTATGTAGATGATCTCACCACATGGTTCCCAGTTGGGTAGCAATGTGGCTGTCACACTCAATTGCAAACACAACTGTGTCTTGCCAATACCTGGAGGTCCAACCAGCTATAAAAACAGTTCATCAAATAGTACAACCCACTTATAAAAATTGAAACATTTATGGTATGACTTCACAAGTGCAAACCTCAAACCTAGTAACAATTATATATAATACTAGCAGTTATACCTGCCATTCATGCAAGTTTTTTGGCATAATATTATGCCTGCCCTTCATGCAGGTGTTGAGTACTTGTATTATAATTGTTATACTTAACCATATACATGTGTGTGTACATGTATTCATCTAGCTCACTGACTGTAGAACGAATTCATGCAGCATATATTCAAGTTTATGTTTACTCTTGTACATTGAATATACACACACACATGCAATGCCATGTGTACAACTACATTTGTGCATACATATGAGAAGGTTGCCATGTTGACCATGTGATTCCAGGCTTTAAAGGCCTGCAAATACCTGTAGTTGGCCACTGTTATCCACCTGCTGCCCTAATGTGTAAATAGAACTTCCTTCCTGCTTACTGTTAATTATCTAGGGAATTTTTAAATTCTAGCCCATATAGTTTCAGTTCCTGCTAGCCTCCAGCAATAAATCCTAGTGGCTACTTGCCATTTTTCCTACACCCTGTAGCTACGTTTGTTCTTTTGCCTTTGGAGCACTCAAAGCTGTGTTCCTATCCCATTCACATCAGTTCTGTCCTGCTCTATTCTTTCCCTTCTACAGAGTCTGTATTCCCAGCATCGCCAAAGACTCCTGAAGACCAATTTTCCTAGCTACATTTGTTTCTTTTGCCTTCAGCTCACTTAAAGCTGTTACCCTTCACATCAGTTCTGTCCTGCTCTGTTTTTGCCCTTCTCCAGAGTCTGTATTCCTAGTGCCGCCTAAGATTCATGAAGATCAATTTTCCTAGCTACACCCTGTACGTTTGTTACTTTTCCCATCAAGCTGTGTTCCTATCCCCTTCACATCAGTTCTGTCCAGCTCTGTTTTTGCCCTTCTCCAGAGTCTGTCGCCTAAGATTCATGAAGATAATATCAAGCAAGTTTGGCATCAGTGTATTAATTTAATTTAGGGGTAATGTACAGACCTCAATTACTGAGTGTAATGTACATATAAATGGTTCTTAAAGATTGTGAGTGTAAAACATCAGGAGGTAATGAATTCCATAGCCGGATGGTTGAGGGTAGGTAAGAATGAAGCTATGCGTCAATTCTGGTAGGGACTTACCTGTTAAAATGGATGTCACCCCAGAAATGCCTCATTGCTATTCTATTGTCACCCACCTATTTCCTAGTCTACAAGCACAGAAACTGGCTTTCCTTCATAGCGCATTAATACCTCAGCACGTCTCATGCGTCTGACGTCAGTACTATTGACATAACAATGGGACATCAAGGTAACCGCATTTCCATAAATTCACATTATATTATGCTCCAAAATTGTGGTTCGTTTGCCTTCTTGCCGAATTGTAAGGTCAGTTCATTAGTTATAGGCATGAATTCCACCATAGGATACACTATTTGGGGTAGAGAGAAGGCTTTGAGAGCTTGAAGTTAATTACTGATGAAATGTGGGCCTGACATGTGTCAGAAGACGTTGAAGACTTCTATGCCATAGTGAATCCCTAGCAGTAGAAATCACCATATTAATACCGCCAAAGGGTACGTAGATCAATGGTGCAGGGATGCAATCGGCACACCATGTAGTGAGAAGTAGCTGTGCTCAAAAAACGTGTTTAAGGGCCTGCGGTAATGGCCATTTTTTTGGTACTGTACAGCAAACAGATGCTAAAAACTTCTGTTAATAAACTTCTTGGTGCCAGCTGGATGGCGATTAATATGCAGCAAATCTGGGGTAAACTGGTGCTACTGTTCCAAGGGGTAGTCACCTCCATACCACCAATTGATGCACTTACGACCGGGATCAAGATTAATCAAGTGATCAAGGGGTATATTTGTAGTGAATCAAGCGATCAAGGCGTCCGAAAAAGTGGCGATCAAGCACCTTTGGAAAGCTAACTTTGAGCAACACGAGAATTTACGAAGCTTTTACGGTTGATGATCAAAAATCAAGGCTCTTGGAAAGATGAAATCAAGTGATCAAGGCAATATTTTGGCGATCAAAAAGTTTGATCCCGGTCGCGAGCGCATCAACTGGCAGTATGGAAGTGACTACCCCTTGTGTTCAGGAGTTAGCTGGACCACAGACAGACAGCATTTCAGCTTTATATTATACACATCAGTATACCTCAGTAATGCAGCCTGTTGGAAGGCCTCCTTGTAATACATCGTCTAGTTCTTTCAGTAAAGTCCTACAAAATCTCCCACGACTGTTTTGATTTGTTACACTGTACATTTCAAAAGCCTGCATGCAAATAAATTATATCCGAGGTATTACCAACATTACCGTCCGTGACTTCGGAGCAATGAGACGGCTGGCGTTTAATACATAGTGGCCAATTGACGTGTGGGGTAAGTGGGTGTACTTTATTAGTTCCATGGTGTTTCGTGAAAGAACATCCTAAATTTGCGTAGATCAATTATCAACAACTAGTTAAATAATATCACATACCTCACAATTGTGTATCCCATTCTTCAATAGTTTCTCGCAAAGGTGATTCGAAAAAACTGCACTTAACATGAGGCCTGGCTCGAGGCGGCCTAAATCCATTGTCCACGTGACCTATAGCTAGTAACAATCGCCCCTAACAATCACCGCAAGTTCGTAGCTGTACATGTTGTTTGCGATGCGAACTGAATCAACTTATTCGTACTTTATTTTATTACTGCAGTAAATTAGAGTTTAAATGGCTGGTCCAGGAGGAGAAGAAACTTATATCCATATGCGTCCTGCTTCTACGGTAGAAAACTCTAGCTTCTTCCCAAACGGAGAGGAACCAAGTTCACCAGGGCAAGTAAGAAATACTATATATATATATATATTTATAGGTTGAGTAGTTACTATGAGCAAGAGTACATAATTTATTATGTGCTCTTGCTATAAGTACGGCATCTCGCGCACGCATAGCCTCGTGTGTGTGTGTGCGTGAGATATGATTTCATGGTAACAAGTGTGAGGTTTACCAATGCATGTAGTATATACTTCCCACTATATGCATATGCATGTAGTGGTAAGTTATTTTTCATTACTATAATTGGAAGCAAGAGTCATAAAATTTTTAATTCCATTCTTAATTAGTTACAATAAATGTAGGTGGGTATATAACAGGTTGTATAACATTTTTATGCATTATTCTAGCAGATTTCTTAGTGATATGTGGTATTAGAAAGATTAAAGGTTTTTAAGCATACCATACCATAAATGTGACTGTCTCTAGGAAAACCGGTCTTATCACCCATTTAAAAGTATCGAGAAACGTCGGTTTTAAATATTCAGAGTGTTGTAGCTGGCCAATGGTGGTAGTTACGCATACCAAATTTTCACACGTTTCATAACAATTCCTTACCTTCCTGATCATCCACTGAAGAAGTAGCCAACAGCTTAGTTTCCCGCCATTTTAGATAGTTTTTAAACCGAGGTTGTCTGTATCCCTGGAAGGCGGGCAAGATGGTATTCAAACATTGAAAAGAAATGTGTTGGAATAAATTAGGCCAAGTTATGGGCCATTCAGACCTCAGAACTGGCTAAAATGAAAGGAAATTTACAGCAAAGGTCATTGTCCAGCACCACGGAGCTGTACAACCACACACAGCCATCTCCTGGTTGACTAGGATTCCGTCAAGACCCCAGACCACTCGTACAGCTCGCCACTGTGCTTTAAAGAAGCCAGCAAAAGCAGACCACCTTACTGTGGTCGACTGTGGCAGTGAAACTTGATAGTGTATTCATTAAGCTTTGTGTTTGTGAGAAAAAAAAATCAAACTTCCTGTCTTGGGCGATAAGAACAGTTTTCGTAGATCCAGTTACAAATGATGAAAGTTTGACATGACTAGAATTTGGCGAATCAAATTAACTTTATAGCTATTTTGTATTGCTGATTGGCTAGATGGTAAATTACGATGATATGCTACTATGCTTTTTTTTTACCAATGATGGAAACGAACCTGTCAAGGCCAGTACAAGGTAGATCACTAATAGACTTAATGCCATGAAAAGAATTTCTAAATTTGGGGGCTACGCTCATCATTTAGCAACACATATCTACTGATCAAGCTAAACTAGGGCACTATACCTACTTCACCAAACTTTTATCCGCCAACCTGCTTGGTATGCTGATTCACCAAACTTGAGTCACACCAAACTTTTGGTATGTGTTGCAAGCCTTAAATACCTAAATGATGCTAGCGAGGTCACATGGTTTTTAAAAGTTTAATAGTAGAAGAAACTCGATTTTTAGCTACAGCACCTTGTAAAGCATGAAAAATGCTGCAGATTGATATATGTGACCGTCTCAGCGAAAACCCGTCTAGTTTGCACAAGCATGCCTTTTGAGAATGAAATCTTAAAAAATTAGTGAAATTACGCATGTTACAAAGAAATTTTTATGCAAGTTTTAATCAAGCCATTACTCAGAAGGAAGACTCAAATGAATTAAACCTATACACCATCTTATTCACCTACTCATGGGAGTTCGAATATCTTTGTTTAATTTCTGTAGCCCCAATCATGACATGTGTGTTTGTTTGCAATGCGGTAGATGTAAGCAAAATCGTTGCCGTTTCTTCAATAAAATTTCCTTCATACACTTATGCGCAAGTAATTACTGGGCAAAAACTAAATCATGGTTGATCTGCCAATCCATGATGGAAATTGTAAGCCAAATCCCAACTCTGTAAACTAATCCAAACAGAAGTTATGGCTGCGAATGTAAGTGCCTGTAGTTTATTTTTAGCATACAAATTAATTTCCTTGTTCTTCCTACTGTCTAGCACTGTAATTCCAAAAGTACTCACCATAATTGACTGAAACTTTGGTGAACCATTCCTTGAACAATGCAGATAATGCTGAGAAAAAAGAAATTTGGGATTTTGTGAACTAGACGGGTTTTCGCTGAGATGGTCACATATACGTTTGCCACATTTACTTTTGTAACCGTTAAATAAACAAGTAGGTGGTTCTCCAGTTTATTGAGCACCATTGGTAGCCATGGCACAAATCAAAAACAAGTGACGTATGAGGAATTGTATTATGAAGTGCGTAGCATCACTAATAAGCTATCATTGACATTGATTTAAGTTGTATCTTGCAATTTAACAAAAACCATTCAACCCATAAGCTGGACCACTTCTCCACGTGGCAAACAACGATACTCTCCCATATGCTTTCTATGGGAAGAACTTACATTGAAATGCCTTTTCTGCTCTGATCACAAAGAAACTCACCAGAAGAGCACCATCTTTACTTAAGTCAACAAATGAACCTACCACCTAACCTGTCTGTAGGACACACAACCATCTTGACACTCTTACTATGTACTTTACGGGAGAAAAATTCCACAATTTTTGTGGGTTTTGACATCACTAATGATGCAATACCAATTGTGTATGATAGTAAGCCTATACCTTAATTGTGGCAGACAGCAATAATTATTATAACTTATATTGGCTGCTAATGATAGTTCAGTTATTTGCAAATTCATGAATAATATAGAAAAGTGAATGGCCATTCTATTTATAGTATTGTTGGAATAATGATCACGTGGAGTATAAGATTTAGTTTCTCTTATATAGGTTATCATGTTCAATACTTTAAACTTTTTGAGCCAATATTTCGCATTACACAAAACTATCCCAGTGCTAAATACCATGATTAGCTACTAGCACAAAGGATAGTTTTGTGTTGCCAAACTTTTGATTTGAATGGTAGGTGATTTTTTTGAGATGCAATGTATTTTTTCAATGTAACATTGCACTGTAAAATAAAATTTCAACGGAATCATTTCCGGTAATATTAGTAGGCTGTTATGATACAGTGCTCACATACAGTACCAGTTTGTGAGCACTTGATTTGCACACAGCTTCATACATACATTGAGTATTGACAAAGTATGTACAGTGAATATTTTGCTGTCCTGCATGACTGCTGTACCAACATATAGTAATTGAACTAGTTTTGAGTAAACATATTATATACACACATGATGCAATCACACTTCCTTTCTATATTCATGGAATATCTCTATTTAATCAATGACCTGAATCATTGGTCGTTGCTTTGCACCTAATTCCTAAAATGGAAAGAATACCTTGAATCGTAAAAGTACATGCATGCAACAGACCATACCACAGACAGACCAGCGCACATGCACAGTACATGGCTACTGCATGGTGGCGCTTTATGTACATTTTAGTTTAAATATTCCACCCATAATTATGTTATTATGTTAGCAAATTTTGAAAACTCAATATCATTTACATTTCATGTACTGTAACTCAACTTCCATGCAAGTTTGTAGTTAGTAAGCAAGTACACAGTAAGCATTGCATGTACTATTGCCATTTTCAAAGCATGATGTGCTTATGAAAATATGGAGTGCGTAGCCTAGCTTCAAAGGGTGTGGCTACATGTATGTGATTAAAATTATGAAATTGTAGTGGCCAATATTTTATAGTTATAACACGCTTACGAGGGATATGACTAAAATATACGCACGATTCACGAGTGAAAGTGCATATATTTAGTCATATCCCGAGTAATCGTGTTATAACTGTTATATTCTACACCCCAGTAGATGAAAACGAATCTAGATTGTAAGTTATAGTGAAACAGCACCTCCTGGAGATGGAAGTCAATAGAAATTCTTGATGGATCAGACGTTTTACACTTTTAATGGTGCCATGTATGTGATTAAAATTATGAAATTGTAGTGGCCAATATTTTATAGTTATAACACGCTTACGAGGGATATGACTAAAATATACGCACGATTCACGAGTGAGAGTGCATATATTTAGTCATATCCCGAGTAATCGTGTTATAACTTATATTCTACACCCCAGTAGATGAAAACGAATATAGATTGTAAGTTATAGTGAAACAGCACCTCCTGGAGATGGAAGTCAATAGAAATTCTTGATGGATCAGACGTTTTTACACTTTTAATGGTGCCACGCCCACATAGTCGCAATTAGTGAGTTATCCACGAAGGAGACAGGAGTTCATCTAAACTTGTTCCAGTTTCTGAGGTGAATAATTGTTGGTTGATTTAGGTGCTTGTTATTAGAGACTTGTTTACCGTTTAGA
The DNA here is from genome assembly GCF_963678975.1 of Dysidea avara. Classification (NCBI taxonomy): domain Eukaryota; kingdom Metazoa; phylum Porifera; class Demospongiae; order Dictyoceratida; family Dysideidae; genus Dysidea; species Dysidea avara. The sequence continues at coordinate 9,513,867 of NC_089281.1, forward strand.
TAAGGATTTTGCGGAATGTGTGAAGTTACACCATATATAATTGTTGGTTGATTTAGGTGCTTGTTATTAGGGACTTGTTTACTGTTTAGATAAGGATTTTGCGGAATGTGTGAAGTTACACCATATATGGTAAGCGTAGCCACAAAGCGTGGTATATCAGTTATATACCACAGTTTTCCGTGGTATATCAGTTATATACCAGTTATATACCACAGCGCGGCGCTTTTGATCTCAACTACAGGTGTGGTATATATATTTTATATAATATATGGAAATTGAAAGGACAACAAATTGAAACTGAACTATGGCGTTATTTATTTTATCACCTATCTAGATCTGTTGCCATCAGTAATGTATGATCCAATGTATTGCAGTTGGCTGTATTCAAGCATCATTACTAGTAGGTGATACCTTGCTGGTATCTTCAGCTATTCTTTTCTTCAGTAATAAACTAATTAATTTTGTCAGGGGTAAGAGAGTACATTATGAATATATAGAACCTGGTAGGCAGGGAGATGAGTAATTTGAATTACCATTACCTTAGCAGCTAAAAGAGTGAATAACTGTTCAATCACTGGTGAAGAGTGAAAAGAGTTTGCTGTTTGTTCATAAACTGCATTTCTTTCCCTCTATCCCTGCAGCAATATATGGCAGACCTCGCCCCTCAAGAATTCATATGAACAGCGCAGGAGGTTGCACAGTTCTTTGAAGCTGTGACACTCCCTCTACTTCACTCTACATATAGCACCGCCGCAAGTGCAATATGGAAAAAAATAGCACGAGGGCGTGGATGAGAGACTAATACAGCATGAGGCGAAGCCGAGTGCTGTATTAGGTTCGAGACCATGTCCGAGTGCTATTTTTTCCATATTGCACGAGCAATGGCGGTGCTTTAACTGGTTTATTGTGCTAAAGTAGTGGCTGCGAAGAGTGGGGGTGACGCCAAGTAGCAGGAGGTGAGTGCCTATCCGCGTAAGCTCGAGACCGTGTGTATTCACTGCAGTGATTAACATTACTCATGCCAAGAGTTCATAATATATATACTAAGGAGAGTATCCTACTCTCATATACCCCTGTAAAAAGGCGTATCGTGAAGTTATGACGTAGCCCTCCTGAGTTCGTCCGTTTTTCTTTGTATAGTAATGATGTCATTAGTTGAACATGGTATCGATTGAACGCGTGCCTACCAACGTCGCTAGCAACCAAATTAACTCCAGCTCTAAGCGTTTCTCACCCAACTACAATCGTTCCTTCATGGGTTAAGATCGCTTCGTAGGCATTTCTTACTAGGCCATTCGCGAATACGGCTATCCTGAGCGTCGCAAGTGTGAAACGGTGCTAATGATTCTTGCACTTTTATGGCTTCCTGTACGTCACAAACCGCAACATCTTGTCGTTATGTCATAACTTCATGATACGCCTTTCTACAGGGGTATATGAGAGTAGGATACTCTCCTTAGTATATATATTATGAACTCTTGCTCATACTCGTTCATACTGCCTCCAGCATCAGAGCACCAGCGTGATGAAGCTAGTTAGCTACGTAGCTTTAATTGATTTGAGCTGCCGAGAGCAACAGTAAGTGGCCAACTGCTTCTTTCTCGGTTGAGGCCTGGCTTAAAGCCCATGAGTAAGTCTGTGACTTTGTTATAGAGAGGCTTGCTATTGTGTTTGGCGGGTGAGAGTGCATTTATAGAAGCCATGGCGTGGCGCTGGGAACGATACCACGAAGGCAACTGGAGTGAATTAACTTATCGTGTTCCACCTGGCTATCGCGCTCTGTTCCTTTTCGCTAATTAAGAATGGCTTTCAGGGATTAGGGTAGGTCATGGCATTGTTCTATGTGTTTGTGATACGTCATAATTGTTGAATGGCTTCATAACATTGCAGTGGTTTGGTGAAAAGAATGCGATAATGTGTCTGGCAGTGATCATGCTTTGGTCAACTTGTTTACTGTTTCAACAGTGCTGTATTGGGATCAAAGGGAAAATACAGCACACTTGGGCAAATACAGCATAGTTGAAATAAATACAGCACACAGCCAGGTGTACAATATGGAAATAAAAGTACACTTTTGATCTTTTCACCCAAAGTACAATAATCAAATGTGTTGTACTCAGACTTCCCTCTCCCGGCCTGCCCTCCCTGTATTTATGTGGCATTCAATGACTGCTTCTCGCATTGGGAATGTGTACATTCCCTTTCGTTTCCGGGCATGTTTGCTGTTTTAGGTGACCCTCCTGTCCAGGTCTACAATGCCAGTGTTCAAAGATTTGTGCCTGTGTAAAGGTTATTGTGGCCAACTGGAGGAACACTTGCCTGGGGAATATTGAGTTCCATGTGGCCATGCTTGCCTTGGGAGTGTTGAGTTCTGTGTGGGCATGCTTGCCAGTTAAGTATATACATATCAAGGCTTCATTTGTGTAGGATGTTTTCTGTGTGGCATGCTTGCCAGCAAGGTCAGTTGCTACATTTGGAAATTGCATGGCACTCAAGTAGCCAGAGTTTGTTACATCAGCTGTAGTTGGATTCTCCCAAGGGGAGGAGGTTACAGCAAATTAAACAGTGGCAACACCACTACCACTGCCTCTTAAGAGTACCTCTGTTCATAATAATAGTAATTCCCCTTCAAGGTATCCTACCCTTTCATGGCTGATGCTACCAGTGGATACATCACTTACTGGCTATGAATGTTCCTCAGTGATGTTATTGGGGATGCCAGGAGTCCAGTTCCCAGCCAGCTAGCAATGGTGGTAAAAGGTATTCCACCAGTCGCCTGCCGGTTATTGGACAAGATACAGCAGTGGCAGTTTGTCAACTTGGCCAACCTATTAAGGGTTGAAGCCCATCAGAGTAAAAATTTGTGATGTTGAATGGGCAATGCAGGCTGACCACCAAGAAAGAGCTTGCACCATCTCAAACATCATCACCTTCCAAGCCTTCTCAATCTTTTCAGTAGTACTTCTGTCCTCCAACCATGAAGGAAGCTGTTGGCTTAGCTGCCCACTCTCACCTACTGTTCCGGGATCTTCCAGAAACTCCGTGGCTAATGCATGACTAAAACTTCATGAGTGGGCAGCTGCAAAAGGGGTCAGGCAATGGGAAAGGTTAATCCATTGTTTGGTAGCCCAGCAGCCTATCAATGATATTTCACCATAGCTTTCCTCTGTGAGTTACACATCAGTAGACCACCTGGCTTCACAGTTGATAGAGGTTCCCTATTGGTCAAAGCTGACATACGTAAAGGGGATAGTACCAGTCCATCCTTGGGACCAATAATTTATCGCCTTGGTGCAAAGTGAAATGAGTTGTTGCTATGTTTGCCACAATCTTCCATTTGGCCTTCCAAAAAGCTTCACTGCAATAGCCAAAACGCTCTTCAATGGATATGTATACAGAGAGGCATTCCCAACTTACTACATTACATAGATGGCTTTATCCTAGTTGCAGCCTCAGAGGATCATACACTTGTGGCAGATGTCCATCCTAATCATCACATGTGTTTTACCTGCTAAGGGTTAATTGCAACATGTACCTGTAGGGTGTCTGTCCTTCCTTAGTATCATATCACAGAACCTCTTTACTCTGCCTACCAGCTGACATAAATTACCAGTAGTCTTCGTACTCTCCAGTAAGGGTCCCCGTCTCATGCACCTGATCTGTACACTAGTGTTCTTACAGTAGCTTCTCCACTTTGAGTTCTGCTTTGTATCGGAACATACAAGGAGTAGCCAACTGTTAGCGGATGCTTTATCTCAAACCTCCTATTTTGCCTCATGCTCAGTGCTAGAAAGGCTATCATACGCCAGCATCTGCATGCACTTACCGTATTGCCTAGAATTACAGCTGGTCTCGTATAAACGCCTGGTACTGTTTAGTAAGGGTATACAGCATCATAACAAAAATAAATGTCGGGTATTGAATAAATGCTGGGTTTCAAATAAACACCTAGTGCAGTCATTATTTTAACAATTCCGGGCGGTGTTATAAGTGATGAAGTGAAGAACGTTTTATAGAGTTCCTTTTTAAGTTTGAATCTGTGAAATATGCTGGGAAACACCAAGGAGAGTACAACACCAAGGTATGAAGTTGACTCGTGGATGTGTATAAACACCGGTCTTGTATAGTCACCAGTCTCATTTAGTAGCCGGAGTAAAAAATTGCTTGAAAAAGGTAAACGCCCAGGCTGTATTTCGAGACAATATGGTATCTGTAAATTAGCAGTTAGATTTGCAGACCCACAAATTGGTCAGATGCCACAACTCAAACAGGTACTGAAAGGTACCAGAATGAGGCAGTCAGAACAGGAAAAACTTGCCTTCCAATCTCCCCCTCAAACTCAGCAGTATTGCCTTCCAATCACCCCCTCAAACTCAGCAGAGTATGGATAAAAGACCATCCTTCCTTCAACATGCTATGGGCTGAAGCCACAACCACCTTCTTCAAATTCTGCAGGTCTGGTGAAGTTACAGTTTGATCCTCAGGTCCATCTATCTTTCTTTGACATAGCTGTTGATAATGCCATAGTACCAAATGTTATATCTACAAGTGCACAGAAAAATTTGGAAATGCACAGTAAGGAAATAACACTTCTTATTGTTTTACTGTGATTTAATATTGTGCACTACTCCAGCTTGTTTCGGTACTTTTTATCGATGTGCTATGGTTCCTACTCTAGTTGAAAATTCCAAATTTTTCTGTGTACTTGTTTGTAGACTTTTTTTGTAAATAATTATTATGACTGGTGAACCCACGCATGCTGCATCTGAAATGGTGCCGCACGCGCCCCAATTATCGTCTGAAAAGTGAAGTATTCATTATGCTTCGTTGTCAGCTATGTTCAACCTGTTACGCAGTATTTTTGAATCAAGAACTGTTCGAAAAGCACCTCTGCACACCGAGACGCATTCTGAAAGAAATGTTGCCGCGCGCCCCAGTTATATAAATTATTGAAGTATCCATTATGCTTCGTTGTCAGCTATGTTCAACCCATTACACAACAGTACGAATCAAGAACTGTTTGACAAGCACCTCTGCTATCAAAATAGCCGCTATGAAAAATACGGACAATTTTTGTTACGTGAAGGGGAGCCATCATGTGCTATCACCAAATCAACACTTTTTGCTGTCAGCAAAGATGAATGGGACACAAAGGAAGACACTGGTAAGTCCATGAAGAATGCATTGTACGTACAACGGTATGCCAAAAGGCACCTGTCAGGACGAAGCAACGTCAAACAGTGAAAAATTCAAGCCCGTAGCCTTAACCGTTATCGAGTTACGCTTGTCTGAAGGCATCAGAGTCACTTACTTACTCAGTCAGTCAGTAGAAAATTCCATTAAATAAATTAATTTTAAAATTCCGTAGCAACTTGTTGGAAGCGTTTCGGGTGGATCTGAAAGCTTGTTTGGGCTTAGTTTTACCTAACCAATACTGCCTCATCATCGTCAGGAGAAATTGAGGCTGTTTTTTAGGTGATATTATTTCATGGGCCACGCCTACTCCTTTGTGGTCCCTACTATACAATTACTATCGTACTATGTGATAAAACTGAAGCACTCAAAAACTGATCAGTATAGAAAAGTGTGCAGGTGGTATGTGGAAGAATCAACAATGACTTGTATCCAGTAGCTGTTATCTTTACTGCACCTTTTACTTTGCAGCAATACCCCCAGGCCCCCTGTTCTGATGGGATAGCCATGCTCCACTCCAACACATGAGACAAGCCTTGTTGTTTGTTGATGTATCTGTTCGTCTCTACAGCAGTCAGTTGAATCAGCAACCACTACTGTGCCTTCAGCTGATGTGGAAGACTCCACATTTCAAATACTGGTTCAATAGAAAAATTCACCTTGCCTTCTTTACATCCCTCTCACTTAGTGAAGTTATCCATCATGGCCTAATTCCCTATATGACAGTGATATTTATTTTATTTGCTTTGCTGTGCAAATATCACAAATCATAAAAGAACCACTGTATACAGCTCCATAACGAATTGCAATGTCATGTTTAGATGGGTGCATCTGGCTGCACACCTCTCTTAAATGCTGATACTGCTAGTTCTAGCTATTTTGTAAATTGATCTACTGAAAATAAAACATGTTTAACACTCTAGAAAATATATGGGTGCTAAACCAAATTTTCCATGATATTACTGGACTTTTCTGTTCATCCTGACAAATGTACCTACAGCATTAAACAGTACATCCCATAAATGAATTGCTTTGAGCATTCTTATAAAATTAATGGAGTGGCTACACTTGTGCAGCAGTGAGTGACTTCACCCACTAATATGCTTGGGAGGGCGTAGCAAGTCAATGATTGAAAGTGAGGTTTGCAATGCCTGAGGTCTTTTCTCTGCTAGTAGGGTTTTAGTACCTTAATTATCTCCCAAAGATCAAAGCATTTTTTCTAAACAATGGAAAGTGCAACTGCCGATTTCAGTTTTTCCCTGCTACAATTCAACTATGTAACAATCTACCTAGAGGTATTTATGTTAAGCTGTAGCAATATAGATACTTTTAAGAACCATTTACAATTTTTATAGTTTCCTTCTATTGTAACATACTCACTGATGTGAATTTAACAAAGAAACTGTAGAACGGAAACAAGCAAGAATAGCCAGACAGAGAGAATGCAATGCACAGAGAAGAGCTAAGATGACACCTAAACAACACGATAGTTGCAAAGAAGCGAAAGATGTTGTGAAGAAAAGATGTTATGAGCCCTTGCATGATACTAAATTATTCACTACTGATTAATGTAGTGACGATCACTAACACATCATCAATTCCCAAATGATTTTATTGGTGTTGTCTAGTGTTGTAATAGTAGTGTGTTCTAAATTTTGTTATTGTTGTTATTGTAGAGCTTCACAAAATACTTTTAGTTTTAGTTATTAATTGTTAACAGTGAAGCCAGCAGGTACAATTTAGTTATTGTTAATATTTGTTATTGTTAATATTTGTTATTGTTATATTCAAAGGTAAATTACATATTCTATACGTATACATGTATTAAATGTACTGATCATTAGCCTTAATCAGGACTTCTCTCTCTAAATTAGTGTTGGTTAAACGATTGCGTCTACCAATACAGCAGTACCCTGCTATAGAAAAGGTGCGTTCTATTGGAGCACTAGATGCAGGTACTACCATTAAGTCTACTGCTAAGCGAAAAAGATTTGGTAATGTAGTTTCCAACTCTAACCAAAATGTAAGAGCATCTTTTTTACTGGGCGTTGGTATGTTGAACCGCAATTCATAAAATCTCTCAATTTCACTTTCAGCAGTAGTTGCAGCTATACCTTTGTCAACCTGGTGTGCTACTCGTAATCTTTGGCTTATGATACTGGATAAGTGACGAAATTTCTTTAGAGGAGGTTGTTCATCACTATTTGCTACCACAGACACAGTTTCTGTGTTTCCTGACTCAAGGGTGGTGTCAGTAAATTCTGATATTTCAGTTTTCAATGCAACTATAAGATGTGCCTTTACCACTGTGGTCTGTTGATCATTCAAAATTAGCGTGTATTTTGGATCCAGAAATGTTGCAACTAAGTAATACACATCAAATCCAGCTGCAGAGGGATTCACATATTTATCAAAACGGCTTTTCAGCTCATTGTTCAACCTTTTTGATATGGTAGCCATTCCAGGCTTTGTAGACATCTCTTCCAAGTGATACTGTAATTCTACTACAATAGGTACAACTGATGATATAGTGATATATTTTTCCCCACTACACAGAGTTGTGTATTCTGCAAAGGGTTGCAGCAATTCTTGAATATTTTCTAGAACTCTCCATTCGCTGTTCTGCAAACCATCCCAGCTGTGCTCATCAAGAACTTGTATAACAGAAGCCTTGACTGTTAAAAATCGATTAATCAGTAGATATGTAGAGCTCCACCTAGTTGGGCAATCTCCTAGTAGTTTTAAGCCAGCATTTGCAATCAGTTTTTCAGTTGCTTTTGTTGATTTGTTAAATTTGCTTACTATATTCTTGGTTTTTTTAATGGTGTGTCTAAATACACTACACTCATCAAATTTACTGACAACCAGTTGTAATGAATGGGCAAAGCAACTAAGCCTCCTATATCCAACAAATGCTATTTCATGTTCAAATTCATTTTCATCGAACTCTCTTTCTTGTTCATACATGTCTTGTTGATGTGATTCTTCGATGGTTTTTTCCTGATCAGGTAAAGAATCATCTAAGCTGCCAGTGTCCAATACATCTACATTATCTGTATCACACAATTCAAAATCTTCCTCATCATCACCTTCATTTTGCATATTTTCTTTTTGTTTTGTAGCTGTAGAATTTTGAAAGCCTTCACCATGTTGCTCCCATTATCAGTTATTATGCTTCCAATCTTGTGATTAGGAATGTTCCAATCTTTGAAGATTTGCAAAACAATCTTTAATACTTCCTCTCCTGTATGAGGGCTTGGCACGCGTTTCACTGCTAAAGTGACATTGTGACGCTTGTGACTGGCAAAGAAATGAACAGTGACACCAATAAAACAAGCAGTCATTCCCTTCTTGCTCCATATGTCAGTACAAAAATTTACTTTTCTAGCTTGCAACATGTGGGACAAAATATTGCCTTTTAAATCTATAAGCACTTCGTCTATCTTTTTTGACATCATATACCTAGATGGAATAGAGTACCTACTGTCTAATTCTGTGATTAGTGAAGAGAAAGTTGGATCCTCAACCAAGCTAATAGGGGCACTAGATGCTGCTAAAAATATAGATAACTTTTTTGTGATAGCCTTGCATTTAGGATCTTCATTGTTATACAGCTTGGGCCTCTTAAGAAAAGTAGTGAATTGTGGTTGATTACTTTCCATTGAAAAATTACAGGCAGCATTAGCTCTAGTACATGACTTCTTTTCATTTTCTTTCTCTTTGTTTTGCCTTTCCTTCTTAATTACTTCATCATAGACTTCTCTATGTGATGACTTCAAATGCAACTTTAGGTTTGTGCTAAATTTTCCTGAGAAGGTTTTCCCACACTTAGTTACTACATTTGTTATAACCTCACATTTGCTCTTTTTAGCACTTTCATCATAGCTGAAATAATCCCACACTGGACTTGTTTTAGGTCTTCCAGTTACTGCTAGATCACTCATTGCTATCATTCAAAGTCAACTAGTTTTAGAGCTTAATTTACAAGTGAAATAGGTGGTTGGTAGCAAGTTATTTATGCCTTGGCTGACCCATCCCATAGTACATCTGCTTGTTGTGTTGTTTACACCTTCACAGAATGCATGGTAGCTAACTCCACCTGGTTAGTTAATTGCATGCTTTTCATAGATATATCCTATAATCATAAATACTACCAGGGGAAGTGACTTTAACCAGCTAATTGTCAAAGCAAATCCATAATGTTACAAAAACTCTGTGACCATTATTGTTATTGTTATTAATTGTTGCTGTCTACAAAAAATCTTTTAGTTATAGTTTTGTTATTGTTAACAATAAATTTTATCCCTTACAAAAACTGGTTTGTGATATTGTTATTGTTAACTATTACAACACTAGTGTTGTCACTACCTGCATCACATAAATTTAATCGTTTTTTCTGAAATTATTTTTACATAAACTGTACAGCAACCCATGAGTATATAGCAATGCAGGAAGTGATGATAAAGAACTGTCTTTGAATATCTAACTATAGCTTATGAATGGTAACCATTTAATGCAATACCTCATAATGAATAATGATTATGATGTTCCAATGTCTGTCAATGTAGTGGATGTATGGTTAGTACTATTCTGCATAAAGTCAGCTTAAAATAAGATTTCCAACATGTGCAGTACATACCATGGGAAGTCTAAAATGATTTTTTCTGCCAATATTCTTAAATAAAAGTATAATATGTTACACTACCTCAGGGGCGTAGCTAGCCAGAAGGTGATGGAGGGGCAGGCAAGCCCCCATAAAATACTCAAAATCATTCATGAATGCAAAAGAAAGGCTAATGACCCAATGGTGGGCTAGCCAACATATGGTGTTGTATTATTACAGCTTACATAATTAGCTACGTAACTATTTCAGTATACTGATTGCTTATCGCTTATCAATGCCAATGGAGGTATATTCGTAAAGCATCATCGCACGTGCCAAAACTGTACTCCAACAAATTCATCCACAATCATTGTTATTTTTAGTGCAAATACAAGTAGCCACAGCTGCAGTCCTAGCACACTGCGGAGAGGATTACGTGTTCACTCACTTTAGATATGGCACAATATGAGGTATTTAGATGTTGTGAAAAATTTATCTTGTAGCTGGCTTCAGAAGTTACTAGGTTACAATGGAAATGAACTGAATGGCACAACAAATTGTACTGGGAAATTACAAATATTTGAAGTGATTAAAGCAGATGACAGTGGCCACAACAAATTACAGTGAATTACGATAGGTAACAATGGGTTACAGTGGATTACAGTAGATTACAATGGGTTGCGGTAGGTTACAATGGGTTACAGTAGGTTACAATGGGTTACAGTAGGTTACAATGGGTTACGGTAGGTTACAATGGGTTACAATGGGTTACGGTAGGTTACAATGGGTTACGGTAGGTTACAATGGGTTACGGTAGGTTACAATGGGTTACGGTAGGTTACAATGGGTTACAGTAGGTTACAATAGGTTACAGTAGGTTACAATGGGTTACGATAGGTTACAGTAGGTTACAATGGGTTACGATAGGTTACGGTAGGTTACAGTAGGTTACAATGGGTTACAGTAGGTTACAATGGGTTACAATAGGTTACAATGGGTTACGGTAGGTTACAATGGGTTACAATGGGTTACGGTAGATTACAATGGGTTACGGTAGGTTACAATGGGTTACGGTAGGTTACAATGGGTTACGGTAGGTTACAATAGGTTACGGTAGGTTACAATGGGTTATGGTAGGTTACAATAGGTTACAATGGATTATGGTAGGTTACAATTGGTTACGGTAGGCCACAGTGGGTTACAACAGGTTACAGTATGTTACACCATGTTATAATGGGTTACAACAGGTTACGGTAGGTTACAAGAAGCTACGGTTGGTTGCAATAGGTTACAACAGGTTATGATAGGCTACAGTCTGTTACAAACAGTTACAGTGGTTTAAGGCCTGTTACAATGAGTTATGATGGGTTACAATAGGTTATTTGTGGTTATATAGCAGGTTATGATGGGTTGCAACAAGGTACAGTAGGTTACAGCTTGTTACAACACTTCCAATAGTAGAAAATTATGCATATTTGACTATAACTTCTGATTGACAGTGTTCTGTTGTTTTGTATTATGATATTTTTGATTTCCATGAATCAAATGGAAACTATTTGTGTCCATGGCAACCACAATGATTATGCCACAATATACATATTGTAAAACTACTCCTACACACTTTTGAGTTTTTCCTAACAACTACACTCATTCAGCTTAAAAATTGTGATGTGAGAGTTTGGAATTTGTTTTTAATGGTAGTTATATACTTTGAAACAAATCAAATTTTATTATTATTATTATTTGATTGGGCCATGATTTCCAAATTGTTGACAGGCTTTCTCATAATAATTATATATTTAAATTGCTACCAGAAATTATCTAAACACTGATATAATTATAGTGCTTGAATGTTAACATTGCTATGGTGGGTGCAGTTACAACTGTTGCAGAGATAGCTACTAGTCCAGTAGAATGACTAGTTTAGAGATACTTGTAATATTAAAAAACAGTACTACAGCAGAATACAACTAGCAACAACTTTATAACTCAGCAAAATCAGAGATAACAGCATACAAATGACAAGTCTTTTTGTACAAAACTAAATCATCTATAGATACTACTGTTCTAGTACATTCTGCAATAACTAGAATGATCAAATTTCCTCAAAGTTCTAAATGGTTCTACAGAATTCTAGAACATTCTGGACACGTATTCTTCCTTAAGAACAACTTCATGTGTTTGGTAAATAGTTCCATTGATTTAATAGCAAAAAATGTGTTGTCTAGCTGATGACCTAGGCATCAACTTTAGCTGATGCCCATGGCCTCTGGTAATGGTTGAGCTACAGGGGTGCAAATAGTAGGTTCCATGTCATAGTAGTTATTCAATATTTTGTAGGCTTCAATCAAATTACTCCTTTGGCATCTATAGTAAAGGGATATAGATCTTATTTTTAAGTGGCTTTCATATGACAAATGGGAGACCATGAAGGTATTGGTGGCTTGTCTCTGAACTTTTTCCAGTGCTGTATGTTTATATCTTTGGCCAGATAAGGGTTCCAAACCTGTACACAGCACTCAATATGGGACGTACATACATTTTGAATAAAAAGACAAGCATATCAACTAAGTTAATCTTAAAACACCTTCTGATAAAACAAAGAGCCTGAGAAGCTTAACTGCAGCTCTCTGACAGTGTAGAGATGGCTTTAATTCACTCCTACACATACACCAAGATCTTTTTCCTCACTGACTACTTCTAAATCAGTAGATAAGTTGGTGGTAATGCCTTCAACCATTCTAGTTGCTAAGTGTGTGGGCAAGTGGGTTGGCAATTAATGCCTTGGAGCACCAGAGACTACAATGTCGTTTTGCCTTTTGTGTAAGTATACAAGGAATTCCTTATCACATCACAAATTCAAACAATCTTGTTGCACCATTTTACACTATTCCAATACTTATTGATATCAGAGGAGGTTGGACTCGATACAAGTGCTACTGAAAATTATTAACATTAATTAAATACTTCAAGAGTAAAATAAAGTTGATACAAGGCCCTAAGACACTGCCCTGTGGAACACCACTGATTACAATAGACCAGAAAGAAGCTGATCCACTGACACAAACCCTTTGTCTACAATTACTTAAGAAATTTTGAATCCACTTAAGAATGTCTCCATTTACTCAATGAGCTTCAAGTTTGCAAATCAGTAGCTTGTGGGAGACTTTATCAAAGGTTTTCTGGAGATCCAGGTACATGCAAAATATCAATATCTTTACCAGCATCAAAACAGTCAGTATATAATGGTTTACCACTATCAATAGTTGCAGTTCACAAGATCTTCCAAAACGAAATCCATATTGTACATAAGATTACAACAAATTTGACTCCAGGTGTTCCATTAGGTGAATTTTTGTGATGGCTTCAAGCATTTTGCATATCACAGATGTTAAAATCACCATAAGGTAGTTGCTGGGTTTGGCCTGCATCCCTTCTTGAATATTGATGTAACATTTGGCATCCTTACATGAGTTGGGTAGAGTGGATTCTTCAAGTTATTTATTAAAAAGCAGTGTCAAGGGTAAAACTAGACCATTACAAATTCTAAACAAAACATAAGGTTGACAATTGTCAGGACCAGCTGCACCTAACTTATTTGTTTTCGATCTACATATTTATTATTGCATGGTTGAGAGTATATATACTTCTTCAGGTGTTACTGTGAATTTATCAAAAACCGTAAAAAAATAATCTGAAATTAAACGGGGGCATAAATTGGTAACCTGTTGTAACACATCGTAACCCATTGTAACTTATCCTAACCCACTGTAACCTATTGTAATCATATGTGGCTTAAAATGAGGTAATATTCTCCTTTAAAATCCTGAAATTCTAATTGTAACCTACCGTATCCCACTGTAACCAACTATAACCCCATTGTGACCTATTGTAACCTACTGCAACCCATTGTAACCTATTGTAATTGCTACCCCCTTTCAACCTACTGTAACCGACTGTAACCCATTGCAACCTACAGTAACACATTGTAACCCATTGTAACCTACTTTGTAACCTAATGTAATCCATTGTAACCCATTGTACCTACTATAACCCATTGTAACCTACCGTAACCCATTGTACCTTACTGTAACCTACCGTAACCCATTGTAATCTACTGTAACCTACTGTAACCTACCATAACCCGTTGTAACTCACTGTAAACCTACCATAACCCATTGTAACCTACTGTAACCTATTGTGCCTACTGTAACCCATTGTAACCTACTGTAACCTACCGTAACCCATTGTAACCTATTGTAACCTACCGTAACCCATTGTAACCTATTGTAACCTACTGTAACTTATTGTAACCTACCGTAACCCATTGTAACTTATTGTAACCCATTGTAACCTACTGTAACTTATTGTAACCTACCGTAACCCATTGTAACCTACTGTAACCTACCGTTACCCATTGTAACCCATTGTAACCTACTGTAACCTACCATAACCCATTGTAACCTATTGTAACCTACCGTAACCCATTGTAACTCACTGTAACCTACTGTAACCCATTGTAACCTACCATAACCCATTGTAACCTACTGTAACTTATTGTGCCTACCGTAACCTATTGTAACTCATTGTAACCTACTGTAACCTATTGTGCCTACCGTAACCCATTGTAACTTATTGTAACTCATTGTAACCTACTGTAACCTGTTGTGCCTACCGTAACCCATTGTAACCTATTGTAACCTACTGTAACCCATTGTAACCTACCGTAACCCATTGTAACCTATTGTAACCCGTTGTAACTTATTGTAATCTACCGTAACCCATTGCAACCTACTGTAACACATTGTAACCTACTATATTCCATTGAAACCTATTGCAATTTGTTGCGGCCACTGTCATCTGCATTAACCATTTCCCACTACAATTTGTTGTGCCATTCAGTTCATCTCTACTGTAACCTAGTAACTTCTGAAACCAGTTATAAATAAATTTTCACAACATCTAAATACCTTTTTAACCAATTGTAGTAAGATATTAGGAGCTAAAGTCATAAAAGATTACTGAGATATTAGTAGTTAAAGTTGTAACTTTGTAACTTGTGTAACTGGTTACAATGACTTTTTTCAGGATTTTTAAGGAGAATATTACCTCATATTAAGCCGCATATGACTCACTTCAACCGACGAAATTCAAATGCTACGTATTGCACGAAATCCCAGCTTAACACCGGTCTTGTTCAAGCAGAACTTGTAACTTTGCTACTGATCTGCCTGATGACAAAGTAAAAAAATATTTGACTGGCATGCCACTGCCATACGAAGATCCAGTGTACTCAATAATCTTGCCGGGTACATTTAACACTTCATCATCTCGTAGGCAGTAGGTTCGTAGCATCATCTGGTCTCTTTTATCACTTGTGAGTTGTGACTCCTGCGAGGTCACTTCGAGCGGGTCACTCTTTGCTAGGTTCAAAATTGCTTTATCACGTGAGAAATCTAGGCTAAATATAGAAGTTTGTCTCTAATATTTTCATTCGGTGGCCTGATTCACGAATGAGTTGAATGTTGTGTGCACACTCACTAGCAACCCCTGGCGATACTACGTAGTAGCGCACATAATTTATAGTTATTTGTAATACTGGTAAGCTTGTGACGGAAGTTTAAAAAAAAACACTTAGTGATGGAGGGGCAAATGCCCCCCCCCTTAGCTACTCCTCTGGCTGTGTGTGCGTGTTCACTAGCAACCCCTGGTAACACCGCGTAGTAGCGCACATAATTTATAGTCATTTGCGTGTCAGTTTAATACTGGTAAGCTTGTGACGGAGGTTTTAAAAAAAACAAAACACTACAATGATGGGGGGGCAAATGCCTCCCCTTGCCCCCCCTTGGCTACGCCTCTGCACTACCTATTCCTAATTCTACTACATATGATCATGCTACAACATGGGATGATTGCTTTTCCTGACATTTTGAATTGTACACTTTATAGATGTTGTTTATCAGTTCATTGATGCTTTGTCCATTTCCTTAATTTGCTTTGCATTACCAAAAATTCACATCAACAAAGATGATTATTTCCACCTTTCTTGATGTGATTATGTTCAGATCAGTAAACAGGTAGTAGCGTTAAAAGGTAGACTGTGCATTGGTTAGTTTGGATACATGGGATACTTCATGTGTAGGGTGTGCTATCCATGCATTACATATTATGTTTACTGTAGTTAGTGGATACAGTAAAAGGGTGTGGGAGTGTATATGGAATGAAATAATATTGGCATGGGAGTGTATGTAAAATTGAATGTTATATTCTGTTTCATATACACCTGTAATAATCTTGTCTACTCAGCCTGCAGATCATCCTACAGATCACCTCAGAGAAGTGTTGCCTGGTCACAAAACACCATTAGAAGTACTAGTCTCCATTTCAGTAATCATGAGAAATTACACAAATGAATGTGAGCTATCTGTAATATTACAGTGCTTATTTATAAATTGTGTTTTTAAGGTATGAATGAAAAAGATTGTTTGAATGCCATCAAAGTTCAGTTAAACGAATTGGTTCGCAGTTGGGCTGGTGTACCCTTAACTGGTCTTAGTGAGGAAATCAGCTCCATTGTTGGTGATATTAACCAATCAGAACACAAGTACTTGACCATCCATGATTCTGGTCTCAGTAGCAGCTCTATCCACACTGCTAGTGTGTCTAGTTTACATAAAGACTCTTCACCATTAGTGCCTCCTCGTTCCAAGCAAAGCTTACAATCTAGTATAGTTTTGCACAAGTCATCATGTCCAAGTGCATCTGTAACAAAGCCTGAAAATGATGACAATCGTCGTAGACAAACTATTGGAGCTACAATGTCAACACCAAGTAGGGACTCTCCTGGTCCATCCATTCGTGAAAAACACCCAATTCGACCCAAACAATGCAGGAGATCTTACTATGTTTCTTCTCCTTCAGTTGAACGGCGTCCATCGCTTCCAGTAAAATCTGCTTCAATTTCAGAGAAACATGAGAGAAGAAGTTCTTCTACAGTACTTGTAAGGAGTACTACTTCTTATAATCCACCTGAAATTGTATTTGAATCATCAAGGTATGGCACAACTAGAGGAAGATGTCGTAGTCAAAGTACCAGTCAAAGTACTCATCCTCCTCTACCGCCTCGCCACAGACATAGCTTATCACCTAGTGCTGCCACTGTTTACCAAAGATATTTTAAACCAGTGTTGGGCGAACTTAGTGAAGAGGAGGAGACTTATGACAAGGTAGAACCTCTAGCTTATATCAGCCCTAAATCTCTGATCAAAAGAAGTGATCATGATTCTAGTGCCCCAAGTCAAAGAGATGTTGAAGGTCTCCCAGTGCTAGCAAATATCCAAGCCAAGCTGTTAAAACGAAACAGTACCTTGAAAAGGAAAAGACGTCCTATTATTAGGAAGAAACGATCCTTGAATGAATCTGATGATGGAGATAGCGAGTCTGATAATGTTCCTCAACAAAACAATGCAAGCTGTAGAAGGCAATCTTCATATAATCCCAATCGAAGAGCTTCATTGACCAAGCCTGTTAAACTTCACAGAAAAACTGTTGGTTGTTTTGACTCAAGTTCAAGAATAGATGTAGTCCTACTGACAGAAACCAAAAGTATTAATGTGGTCAGCATCCCTGTACAAAGTAGTGAAGGAGAAAATGAGGTATCAAAAGTTGATGTTCTCAATAAGGTAATGATCAGATTTCATATATAGTGCCATTATTCACTATTATAATTTACTCCTTTTTAGCCACTAGTACCTCCTGCTCTGCGGAAATCTACTGGTAAAAACGTTGATGCAGTCAACAACCCTGTCAGTGATGGAGATAACGAAGCTTCAGCAGTTGATCCTTTCAATAAGGTAATTATCAGATTTCATTGTACCACTATTACATGTATATATAACTGTAGTCACTGATACCTCCTAATATAAAAGCACTTCTGAAGTCTCCTGATACTGATGTTTCTACAGACAGTGATCAAGAATTCTTTGTTTTCCCATATGATTCTATCACAGAGAGGATATATTCTGGTGCTGATATTGGTTTAGGTCCTCAAGATAGCTACCACATGCTAATGGGATCAATATCTTGTATTAATCGTGAAAATGTAATTTTGAGTGTTTATAGATTTGTGTGTTGTTAAGTAATATACATAGGGTAAAGTCACAAAAGAAGGGTATTTGTTCAAGTACTCCAATGGAAGGCATTGGACCAAACGATGGTTTGAGTTGCAAGGCTCGCTTCTGCTGTGTTATAAGTCTAAGGTTAGTACAAGTTTATAAGATAAATTCATGCTACACCTGTTTCTAGTTACGGAGACCCAAGGTGACTGTGGCTCTAAACAAATGGTGCAAACTAAGGTGCATTGAAGGAGAGCAGCAATATTGCTTCACTGTTAGTTCATTATGTATACGCATGTGGACATGTACAAGTGCAAACATGTAGATAAGTTTTCATTGTGATGAATGTCTGATAGTGAGGCCATACAAATTGATCCACATTTTATAGACTTTTTCTAGTAGTAATCTGGTAGGTCAAAAAACATTTAAAATGTAATTGTAGAGCTGGAGTATATCTGTCTGCTCTATTAGAGTATCTCAATTGTTTTTTTTTAAGTACAGGAGATGAATTCTTTCTGAGGGTACATTTCCCTCCCCTTTGCTTCTAAACTTATGTTTACTTGCACAGTATTCAGGAGTCTACAGTCATATTAGCACTCTTCTGGTAGGGGCACACAGTTGGGAAATTTCCATGAATACGTCTACATCATTATTGTTATTTGAAATACTTGTACACAACATAGTGTCCAATATAAAGCATAGGCCTGAAAGATTTTTAGTATTTGAATACTCTCTCCAGTGTTAACGATCGAGTACTCACGGATACTAGCTACTTATAGCTGTACCTATGTTTATTACCTGCTTCATCAGTGTAACTAAAAATTTGCCACCACAATATAACAATTACAGTGTTTATCAAATAATTGACATACAGTGGGAGTGTACAGGGTATATACAGTAACTGTACTAATATTCTGAATTTAATTAAGGAGTAAAATCTCTATACAATTGCTTTTAAATACATTGTCTCAAATTGTTGGAAGCCACAATTGTTGCAATTTGTAGTATGTATTGTGAGATCACTAGCATTGGATACATACTGACACTTCAGAATCACTCTACTGCAATGATATTATTATATGTGGTAAATCACAGGTGTTGTGTATCTATACAGTATACTTTTTTTTCACTGTTTTCATTCAAATTTATGTACTGATTTTTGAACCTGTTTAGCTGGAAACTACTAACTGCTGCTGCAGGCTGAAAGCTAGTTCACAACTGGACATGGACAACTGGCTGGTAGCATTTCAGAAGGTGCTGTTAGCAGCTGAATCTCCATATGCCACTGTGAAACGTAGTAGTTCTATTCATAGACGCAAAGAAACTATTTCTAGTCATCTGTACCTTGTATGTCAACAAATGAAATCTGGTAACATTTTAAATCTTGGTTAAATACATATTCATAGGTTGAATGCGAGTTGGTGTGCTATCGATGGGCTAGTCTTGAAGGACATTGTCTCAACTTTCACACTAATAAAGCATCGGTATATAGTTATGTGTATGAAATGCATTACTACTATACTTATGTCTTTAGATGCCGTATACTCGAGTTGATATGAAGAACGTTTCTCTTACCCAAATCAGTAAACTTCCGACAATATCTGGTGGAGAAGTCACAGCTGAAAAAATCAAGGAGTTGACCCATAATCAATCCAACTTGTTAATAATGCAAATTAAGCGATCGAACAGCAATGATCTGCACTTTATTTTGGAAGGAAAAGATAACCAGGTATGTATGTATTCAGTCAATGTTATGGTGTCTGCAGCTTTTTGCTTCATTTTTAATAGCTAGCTTGGCAGCATCATTTGATTCAGGCTTGCCAGCAAATTTCTGGATTACATATGACAAATACTGAGCGTCTGATTTGTCAGCTGATAGAACACAAGGAGCCTTACGATAGCACCTTATGGAATCATCCAACATTATTGACCAATACCAATGTAATAACTGCATCACTTACATCCCTTCCTTGTACAGATGATAGTGTAGTTGCTTTAAGATTGAATGAGGTACAGTACATTTATCATTTTTTTGGATATTTTTACTTTATTTTGTATAGAACCTTCTTCTTTACTGTTCAACCGAAATGATGCCTACAGCACTAGATTACCACATTGTGTTAGTTCAGAATATGATCAAAAAGTGCCTTGAATATCCTAGCATTCAAAATGAATTTTATTGTCAAATTATTCGGCAAACTCAATGTGTTGGTGATTCAAGTGGCAGAGAAATCAAGGTGTGTTGTAATTAGTTTGCTGTAATGTTAACATTGCTTCCAAGGCATGGCAGTTACTTTCCTTCATCATTCCAATTTTTTTGCCGAGGCAGTGGTACTATGAATATTTGCAGTCCCATGTTAGTCGTCATTCTTCTCTTTCCAAGTTAGTTGAGTGCTTAAAGAATGTGTACTATCTTTCATACCTGCAGAATTCCTGAAGTGATTGATGCTGCTAAACATTGTCAACAGATATTGCATCGAACAGAGCAAAATGGACTGCGAGAAAACACTCCTTCTAAATTTGAGGTATGCCTTTGTACAGTTGTTATGTTAGTGGTGTGCATACTGTATGTGGAGACAAGAGTCCCTAAGCAGAGAATACTTACTTCCTAATATTATTGAACTCTTGCTAGTACTGTTGCATCATCAGTTACTGTGGATGATTATTAAACCTTTTTTGCCTTCCATCAAATTGCTGTACTGTATAATAGGTGCAACTGTATGAAATCATAGAGTAAACCAATTGTTGAAATGCTTGGGGATGACTTGTGCTTGAACTGTCAGTTGATATAGTACATTCAGCTCTAGCTATCTGACTCTTACCATGCCAACAGAATTGAGGGTTTGAAGCTGACTGCTATATTAGGGTAAGTGAGCACTCTATAGAGTACCGGTCTGCACATTTGCAAGATGGAATAAAGTACTAGTGCACACCTGTTTAATTACCAGTGCCGTATTTACAGTAGTTCATGAAGTTATCACAAAGCAAAGTAGCTAAGTTCTGTATGTTCTTAGAGTATTACGATTTTGTAATATAATAGAAATTGACTTCTAGCCTTCTTTGCAACACTTATCTCGCAAGTGCCCTTTCTCCGATTGTTTGACAAGCTGGCAAAACATTAGCTGTGTGTTACTTGTAATGACAATTGTCTCTGAAATATGTATAACCGTACTTCTTTATTCTAGTACTGTACTTTGATCTAATCTCTGTAATTATCATGGTCATGTTGCAGTGTATATTATACAGTAAAACTATGGGAGCAACTAAAAGTGTCCTGATTATCAAGGTGTCCTGAGTCAGTTTACATGTTAAGGGACACTTTGGGACCATTATCAAATGCCCAGATTACACAAGTGTCTTCCACATTTTCAATTAACAGGTTCCACTGTAGTATGCAGTTGCATTTAATCTCTGTTATTACACTCTCTGCAGTTACACAACCTGATGTCTGGCCTTTTGAACAAGAAGACAATTTTCAGTCCACTTACTACTACTGTAACTTTTACTGATCCACAAGAAGATAGCATGGTACAGTACATAGTTGCTGCACAAGCTCTTGACACATGTGTACACTGTGAAATAATAACACATACTGTACAGTCAATGCAGAACTGTGTTTAGATCTGGATATTAAGGGTTTGAGAGTTCATGCATATTTTGCAGTCAAAGTGGATTTTTAATAAACAGAACTTTGTGTCAGAAGTAATTGGGACGTGTGCATCCTTGCCAAAATGTAACATACCATAGGATATTTTTGACACTATGTTGGACATACATGTAATATTGAGGACTCGCAACTGAAGTAAGTTCTCATCCTCGGCCAGCGTAATAATATCACCGCTAGAATAAAGGAAGATGGCATTAATTCCAATTTTGTATCAGCTGTTTACTGACTACTGACTTTAAAATAATACCATTTACCTCCAATCACTAACAGTGTAGATATAAGCCCATACCAAATTATTCAAAAACAAGTTACGTACGTATATGTTAAAGCATAGCCACGAGTGCTTTATTAGCATCGAGGCCAAGCACCGAGTAAATTATTTTTCGTAAATTATTTTTCATATAGCACGAGCAAGGCTATGCTTTAAATGATTTATGGAACTTTCTAGTTGTGTAGCTTCACCATACACTAGGACTCGTAATTAACACGCGTTGCACAAACTATTAGCAGCCTGAATGCACACAAACTAGTAACTCACGCGTAGTTCACCATAGTTTGGCATGGAAGACGTTCATTGCGTATTTTGGCAGGTTTTGCTTGCAACCCACAATCGATTCTATTGTGAGCCACATGGCGAAATATTTCCGTGATATCTCTAGGACTTGTCCATTTACATTAACAAACGTAACAGCAATGTTACCTTCTCCCACCCATCATCGAAGCATTTAGGTATGTCTATAAAAGCAATCCAGTGGTAGAACTCGTATTGGCTGGAGTGATTGATCACTCAGCGCGGCGAGGCTTCAGCCTTCACCGGCGTGGGTGATTAGTCGTACTGCATGAGCCCTGTAGGCTATTAGCCTACACTAAGGCACGTGGGCAACTGTGCTTTATTGCCCACAAAGAGTGCTTTATTGCACCGCAAAGAGTGCTTTATTCGTTCAATAAAGCACTCTTTGTGGTTCAATAAAGCACTCTTTGTGGTCTGAAGCACTGTTGGCCGGCTGAGAGTGTGCTCTATGAAATTTAAAGTACACTTTCCTTTGATCTCGCCCACACAAAGTTCTATAAATAATAATAAATAGGAATTCTCTTGATAAACAACAGATCTTGGAAATTTCTTTTGAAAGAGAAGACAATTGCCTGCTTTATAGTGATGTGCGATATATCGAATAAAATATCGATTTTGCAATAATTTTGTCGATATCGTATCAATTTTCGATACTGCTTTAGCAGATTTCGATATTTATCGAAACGGTAATATTTTGCGAAATATCGAAGAATATTTTGATAAATCTACAGCATTTAGTGTGTGATTGTGCAATCATGCTAGAAATGAAGGTTGGTTCTGTACTATCTAGCCACTTTGAAAACTTGTCTAGGCTTATTATTAGTTTTATGCAATTGTTTGTGTGTAAATTGTATTTCAAACATATTTATAAATATCGGCCTCCCACGCAATTACACCACCTACACAATTAAAAATTATCGAAAATCGTATTGAAATTTCGATATTTCGTATCGATAACATATCGAAATAAAAATCCTGATATCGCACACCACTACTGCTTTGTGGTATTCATACATATGTACACATGTAGTAATGATGTTTTAGTACGTACCCTTACACTCACTCTAATGCAAAACACAGTGAAATTTGTGTACAGTAAATTATCTATGCATGTTGTATAGAAAATCGACTTTGATTCTTGTACTCTGGTTCATGAAGTGTTGACCAAAGTCCGTGATGAAAAAAGAGTTTCTCCAGAGTCCCATTTCACTATAACTGCTAGTTGGTTTGATGATGACGAGACTTCTCCTTTAGAAAAGTACCTTTTTCCTGCTCAAAAGGTATTACATACTTCTGTATAACTATTTCACATTGTGTGTTTACCACGTGTAGCTTTGTGATGTTATTTCAGAGTGGAGTGATGTCATACAAGGCCACAATACTAACAAAGCATCACAGCCAGTATTTACATATAAAAATAGATTGTTTTTCAAGAGAAGGAGAACTAGGCTAACCAACAAAGAAATTACATTACTCTGTCATCAGGTATTGACCGTGTATTTTGTCTCATTGAGTGACCATGTGTGTGTTTAATGTATACCAAGATGGTTTCAAATATACTATGGTTTGTCCA
This sequence comes from Dysidea avara, assembly GCF_963678975.1. Taxonomy (NCBI): domain Eukaryota; kingdom Metazoa; phylum Porifera; class Demospongiae; order Dictyoceratida; family Dysideidae; genus Dysidea; species Dysidea avara. Next base: position 9,537,588 of record NC_089281.1, read on the forward strand.
TACACTGTAAGTGTATATTTTCAAATGATAATCTAGTGTATTTGACATGTACCATCACATGCAGTGTGAAATATGAGGTGCAGATGCCACTACATCATATCAATTAAAATAGGGTTGTTTTGCGGGTACTTGCACAGAAGATACTGTTTGTTATTTCCTGTATGCCTAGACGTGATACAATATCAACTAGTTTTCACATGAAGTATTTAAGACAGTTCTCTACTTGGAATATGGTGCATGTACCATGTTTGTTTTGCAATGACATACTGTATTGTACAGTAAGTGACATGTAGTCAATTGCAGAATTTACAATCGTGCCATACTGTAAGTATTTCTGTGAGTCTCCTTGTGAGTTCACATTGCTGTTATCACAATAGATTCAATAGCAATTGAACCACAGTGAATTGTTTCCTCATTCCAGCTGCTCTGGCATCACAATAAATAGCTTTCCAACTTACAAGCCCATGGACTGCTTACGGTACAGGATAAATTTTATCCTGCTATCAACTGTACTGTATGGCTAATTATTCACATAACTGCATGTACTGTATCTGCCTATACAGTACAGCTATGGCAGGGGCGGAGGAAGCAACTTTTCAGGGTGTAACTATGATGCAATACCAAGGCTTTTATTAAATCTTTATATACAACTGTAAGCCTAATTGTTTGGAGGTGGGAAATACTAATTAGTGTGCAACCAACCTAGCCCAGGAAATGTTAGAAACTTTTATGCTCTCAGATTGAATCTGGTGGCCTTTCCAAAGAATAATAACAGTTATTAAAGTGTAAAGTTGCAATGTGAACTGACTATAAACTTTTATTAAAAAATAGCTACCACTTGAAGTACAAAGCCACAAGACAAGAATATAGCAGTTTTAAAAATTACCAAAGTAGTTCCTTCTAGTGTCATTCTTAGAAACAAAGTCTTTTGCAATATGTTCTATACTTATTTCATCAAGTAAATCCTTGTGAGTATTCAACAGTATCACCTTTCTTGTGTCATAGTGGATCGTAAATAAGACTTAACTCTTCGTAGAGCTGAAAATGTTCTTTCTGCTATATCAGATGACACTGGAATGCAGAGGTAGAGTTTCAACAAATCACGTACTTCCTCAAGCATGATCTTTGGAAATTTGCAGGTTTCAAATAATTGACACACGGTGCTAATACTTGTCACTGTTTTAATTCCCATTTTGTGTTCAATATTTCCTGTTTTGAGGACATCAGTTAGCAAAGGCAATTGAACTTTAAGCTTAGGAATATCTAAGGAGTTACCATATAAGCACTCAAAATTTGTGGATATAATGGGTGTTTTATGAATCTATCAATAGTTTTTCCATTTCCTGTACGATCAAAAAAGTTGGTTGGCTGAATCTCTGTGTGATCTCATTCAAGAGTAAATCAAATACTTCAAAGTATTGCTGCCAAAAGTAATCTTCAGCAGATGAAAAGTGATGGTTAGGGGCACCATCATTGACTTGTTATGGAATACATGTACGTCTTTGCCTGGGTAGAGTTGGCTCACCAGTAAGTTCACAAGCTTCCTCTACCACTAAATCATAAAAAAATTTAAATACAGTGGGTTCTCTTTGTCTTTGTAGGAATCGTTTTGCTGCATCTACTGCTGTAGCTATTACTTGCACACTGATATCTTTATATTGCAGTATTTTTGATAATTGTTCCATAGCTGCAAAGATGAGATAACATAATTTCAAGCCAAAATATGTTGCAAACTTTTCCATTACTGCTATTATCCCAATGGCTTTTCGACTTCCTTCTGAACTAGCTTCAGTTCCAATTTTCTCCAGTTCCAAATATATAATTGAATAATTACTGATCACTGAATGTATAGCTCCAGTACGCACTGTCCACCTTGTTGGACATAAAGGTTTCAATCCAGGCAATCCTTTTGAAAATTCTTCTCGTAAGCACTTGAATTGTGCTAGACGCTTTGGTGAGCCATGAATAATCGTGGCCAGTTCAGTAGCCACTGTCAAAGCATCTCGTATAACTGCACAATTCTTCCCACAATCCTGCAGACAAAGATTCAAACAGTGGGCAGTACAGTGAACGTAATGAGCCTTCTTTTCAATTGCCTGTATTCTTGCAGCAACTACATTTAGGTGGCCAGACGTATTTGAGGCCCCATCATATGCCTGACCGCAACAATTTGAAATCAACAGCCCATTTTTACTGAGCACTTTCTTCAACTCAGCAGTTAGTGTTGCACTATCAGTTTCGTCTACGTCAACTAAAGCTATGATATCTACATTAGTTGTGTAGTCATCCTCAACATATCTAATAGAAACAGCAAACTGTTCTTTACCACTGATATCTCTTGTCTCATGCAAAAAGTATTGTGCTAAATGTGTATCTTTACCAATATCTTGTCTAACAAACAGACTACCATAATTTTAATCTGTTCATCTATAATATCATGTGATAAGTACTGCTTTTTGAAATCCATGGCCTTTTACATCTGCAGAACGGCACTCCAATATAGTATGTTCACGTTGAGCTGAATCCTGAAAAACAGCTAAAAATTAAAAGTGGACATTTTCTCAAGAGTTAACATTTCAGCCAACCAGATGATTATTGGTAACAGCAAAGGTGTCAACAACAGACACGTATGGTTTGGCTCCATTACAAGTTTGGGAAAGGGCTGTAATGGGCACTGTACTTATATGGCTTCCCCATAAGAAATGTATTGTGAAAACTTTGATTGGCCGTAAATATTATGTCAAACATTTGAACAAAAGATTTTTAGCGGGTCAAGCAGTACTACAAATGAGCCAAATTTCAAGATCGTGTGTAATTGCATCCATGAGTTATTAAATGTTTTTGAGGATTCAGCTCAACGTGAACATACCCACTTTCATCATTGTGGCCTCTAATTGCCAAACCCTGCCTCACCAAGTATTTCAATGAGTTCAATACAATGGAAAGCATTTCCCTGTTGTTCTGCTGTTCATTTGCTTTTTGGCTTGATAATTACACAGCAACTGAAATTTGCTTAACTGTGCGTGAAGTTTCATTTGTGACTCCCTATGCATATTTGACTTGATTCATGCTCCCTAAACTTTTCTAATGCTTTTTTCCAATTATCAAATCCTACCGAGACAAATACTTCACTGTTTTTCTTGCTAAATGTTACCAATTGCTGCTTAATAGCGATATAGCAATAGAAACAGAAAATCTTATTGCGTGTCAAACAATAGTTCAGCCATTTGAAGGAAGAAAACCAAGATGGTTGAAAACTACAACAAAGATTTCCTTGATTTTTCTTAGCAAGACTTGAATACTCAAGCTGTGGCTGGTGAAGTTTACAGTATCTCTTTCTGCACAGTAAACTGCTTCACAATGATCATCATTTGATTCTTCTGGGCCAGCACAGTTGTCATTACCAGTATCCATCAACTCAGTATCACTAAATAATATTTAGCTAAGTTTACAATTTTATAGAACAAACAATTTCAAACCTTTCTGCCCTAATTTCTGGTTGATGATCATCAATTTCAGTAAGCACTGCAGGCAGTGTTTGGTCCGTGGAGTCCAGTTCTCTACTAGTAGCCTGTTGCTATGGTTGTTTCGACACCACCTTGATAAGATTGACTGTTTCCCACTCTAGGCCTTTTTGGTAGAAAGGCATTTAAATCTGTTTGCTTTTTAGCTGCCATTCAATTCCTGTACAGTCGACATGTGCAACACGTGGTACGCATCACGTTTTACCATTGATTGTGGGTTCCAGTTAATTAAGATGAATAGTGTCTGAACCACTCATGAAGTCCAGAGTGAGACTGCCCAGTATATTGCTGGTAAGCGTCTGTGTAGTTAAAGACTCGAGTCTAGTCTTATTGTTAATGTCAGGTAGGGCAGCTAGATGTGCCAATAGAGGTGTACTGTTCCAAGTACTGTCCAGTGCAGCTAGGGAAATTTTAAGGGGGCTAAGCCCCTCCATATATAATTTCACAGGGGCTGTAGCCCCCCTTGCCCTCCCTTCTCCACCACCCCTGAGCTGTGGGTTGTAGATAATTGGTTAGTTATAATATACTTTTTCAGCACAGTTATGCAGAAGATACAGTACAGTTATGTAAGGGACGTTATGAAAACAACCCCTTAGACAGCACCATTAGTCACATGCACAGTACAGTAGTACTGTATTTTAGGAATCACACTTTATATTAACCAGAAACCAGTCTCACGATACTATCATTCCATCCTGGCAGTATTGGTAAGCCCAAAATTGTCTTCAGAGCAGCCAAAACGCTGCTGATATTTATTACGTTTTATGACATGTATGACGTTTTGTTATGCTTCATGTGTGTTTTCAGAACTACTACACAGGGCCGGCCAGAGAAATTAAGGGGCCCAGGGCAAAGAGTTAAAGTGAGGCCCCAAGTGCAAGGAGGTTTCCATTCCGGATCATAACTTCACCCAAGCTGTAGGTGGAAGACCAAAAAAAAAAGGTCATTACTGCTCACAATGACAATAGCTACCCCTATCTCCTTATTTATAAGGTTAATACACTGCTCCTCTGAAGAATACTGTGGCTGCTCTATTAGAGTATTTAGATATGACTGCTCTATTAGAGTATATCTTCTAAACAGGTATTCAAGTGGCCCTTCATGGGGCCTCCTGGGGCCCCTTTCAGGCTGGGGCCCGGGGCAAAATGCCCCAGTTGCCCCCCCTGTTGGCGGCCCTGCTAACTGAAGTTTAAGGTAACAAACTGTTTTATTATTTGAGTAACTTATATTGTAACAAATTCACAAAGACTTTTCAATCATCATGTTGGGTTGAGGTTTCTCTGTATTTTCGATTTTTAAAATTTAGTTTCAGCAAGATGTATGTCAAAACAAATTTCCAGCTGCTAGAGAAACTTACATAAAATTGGCTGGTCTACATGCTCAGGTATGGATTTTTTATAAGTGCAACTTATATAATATGCGTATCACACAGATGGTGTGTGGTGATCTGAAGTGCCACGTTGAAGACATTGATACAACAATAAAGAATCTTTTGTTGCAGTGCCTACCTACAAAGATCACCAGTCACTTGTTGAAGCACACAGTTGAGTAAGTCAGTCTGTGTTTTTAGTAGTAAGACTTTACTAGGTACGCATCTAACAACATCAACCATAAGCCATCACTGGTTTTTGTACAGCTGAAAACACCCGTGTTGAATCTCTGTTGTCCTCAGTGTTGGGCAAGTTACTTTTTAAAAGTAACTAGTTACATATTACATATTACTAGCAACTGAACTATTTAGTTACAGTTACATATTACCCATAAAATAAAGTAACTATAATAATATATTACTTTGTGTCCACAGCCTTAAGCTGTCACGTGTGAAATTACCACCTTATCACGTGACATGATTGCATTGTTGGACAATGTGCAAATCTTGGTTATAAGTAAGAAGGTGGTGAATAAGCTTCATTCAGTAAGCATCATTACTTCGTTGTGGCTAGGCGTTACTCAGTTGATTACTAACGAGATTAGTAACTTCGTTACTTTTAGTAATAATCTAATCAAAAACAGCCAAGCTGTAAAAAAAGGAGTGCGGCCCTTGAAAAGGCTATGGTGAAAAAAGATGTGAAATCCAAGGTGGCGGCCAAGAAATGGCTGTGATGGTAGGTTAATGGTAAAAATTTTAATAACAACACTTCAGGTGAATTTGGTGCCGCTTGGTCAATTGGCACAAAATTCACCTGAATTGTCATTATTAAAATTTTTACCATTAACCTACCATCACAGCCATTTCTTGGCCGCCACCTTGGATTTCACATCTTTTTTCACCATAGCCTTTTCAAGGACCACACTCCTTTTTTTACAGCTTGGCTGTTTTTGATTAGATTTCACTTCTTTTTGTATTTGTATACCCCAAAGCCGGCCTATGGCCAGCTTTGGGGCTTTTTAACCTATATATTTTTCTTTACCACAGGAAAACAAAAAGATGAAGCAGATTTTATAAATACTTTAACTCATTCTGATTTTATCAGTAAATGTACAAATTATATATATAATGCATATGTCAAGAGTTCATAATATAAAAAGAGAGCATATATTTATTACATGTCAATTAATTCCCACAGGATAATTTGCAGCTGACCTCTCTACTGGGTGACTTGAAATGTAGCTGAACTCTCTACAGGGTGACCTGCTTGTACGTAGATGAACTCTTTACAGGATTCTCTCTACAGGGTGATTTGACTCTAGCTGAACTCTCTGCAGGGTTATCTGTTTGTAGTTGAATTCTCTATAGGGTGGTTTGTTTGCAGCTGAACTCTCTACAAGGTAACTTCTTCTAGCTGATCTGTCTACAGGGTGACTTGTTTCTAGCTGGTCTCTCTACAGGGTGATTTGTTTGTAGCTGAATTCTCTACAGGGTGATTTGTTTGCAGCAGAACTCTCTACATGGTGGTTGCTTTGTAGCTGAACTCTCTAAAAGGTGACTTCTTCTAGCTGAACTCTCTACAGCGTGATCTTTTCATAGCTGAACTCTCTACAGGATGATTTGTTTGCAGCTGAACTCTCTACATGATGATTTTTTGTAGCTGAACTCTCTACAGGGTGATTTGTTTGTAGCTGAAATCCCTACAAGGTAACTTCTTCTAGCAGATCTTTCTACAGGGCGATTTGTTTGTAGCTGAGTTCTCTACCGGGTGTTTGTTTGCAGCTGAATTCTGTACATGGTGGTTTCTTTATAGCTGAACTCTCTACAAGGTGACTTCTTCTAGCTGATCTCTCTACAGGGTGATTTGTTTGTAGCTGAAATCCCTACAAGGTAACTTCTTCTAGCAGATCTTTCTACAGGGCAATTTGTTTGTAGCTGAGTTCTCTACCGGGTGTTTGTTTGCAGCTGAATTCTCTACATGGTGGTTTCTTTATAGCTGAACTCTCTACAAGGTGACTTCTTCTAGCTGATCTCTCTACAGGGTGATTGTTTGTAGCTGAACTCTCTACCAGGTGATACTTCTAGGTGATCTCTCTCAGGATGACTTGTTTCTAACTGAACTCTCAACAGGGTGATCTGTTCATAGCTGAACTTGCAACTGGGTGATTTGTTTGCAGCTGAACTCTCTACATGGTGGTTTATTTGTAGCTGAACTCTCTACAAGGTAATTTCTTCTAGCTGAACTCTCTACAGGGTGACTTGTTTCTAGCTGATCTCTCTACAGGGTGATCTGTTCATAGCTGAACTTTCTACAGGGTGATTTGTTTGCAGCTGAACTCTCTACATGGTAGTTTTTTGTAGCTGAATTCTCTACAATGTGACTTCTTCTAGCTGAACTCTCTACAAGGTGACTTGTTTCTAGCTGATCTCTCTACAGGGTGACTTGTTTCTAGCTGAACTCTCTACAGGTGATTTGTTTGTAGCTGAACTCTCTACATGGTGGTTTCGTTGTAGCTGAACTCTCTACAAGGTAACTTCTTCTAGCTGATCTTTTTACAGGGCATATTTGTTTGTAGCTGAGTTCTCTACACGGTGATTTATTTGCAGCTGAACTCTATACAGGGTGACTTGTTTCTAGCTGATCTCTCTACAGGGTGACTTGTTTCTAGCTGAACTCTCTACAGGTGATTTGTTTGCAGCTGAACTCTCTGCATGGTGGTTTCTTTGTAGCTGAACTCTCTACAAGGTAACTTCTTCTAGCTGATCTTTCTACAGGGTGATTTGTTTGTAGCTGAATTCTCTACAGGGTGATTTATTTGCAGCTGAACTCTCTACAAGGTGACTTCTTCTAGCTGAACTCTCTACAGAGTGATAGATTTTTTTGCAGCTGAACTCTCTACATGGTGGTTTCTTTGTAACTGAACTCTCTACAGGGTGATCTGTTCGTAGCTGAACTCCCTACAAGGTAACTTCTTCTAGCTGATCTTTCTACAGGGCAATTTGTTCGTAGCTGAGTTCTCTACAGGGTGATTTGTTTGCAGCTGAACTCTCTACATGGTAGCTTCTTTGTAGCTGAACTCTCTACAATGTGACTTCTTCTAGCTGAACTCTCTACAGGGTGACTTGTTTCTAGCTGATCTCTCTACAGGGTGACTTGTTTCTAGCTGAACTCTCTACAGGGGATTTGTTTGCAGCTGAACTCTCTACATTGTGGTTTCTTTATAGCTGAACTCTCTACAAGGTGACTTCTTCTAGCTGATCTCTCTGCAGGGTGATTTGTTTGTAGCTGAACTCTCTACAGGTGATTTGTTTGTAGCTGAACTTTCTACAAGGTGATACTTCTAGCTGATCTCTCTACAGGATAACTTGTTTCTAACTGAACTCTCAACAGGGTGATCTGTTCATAGCTGAACTTTCTACTGGGTGATTTGTTTGCAGCTTAACTCTCTACATGGTGATTTCTTTGTAGCTGAATTCTCTACAAGGTAACTTCTTCTAGCTGATCTTTTTACAGGGCATGTTTGTTTGTAGTTTAGTTCTCTACAGGGTAATTTGTTTGCAGCTGAACTCTCTACATGATGGTTTCTTTGTAGCTGAACTCTCTACAAGGTGACTTCTTCTAGCTGATACAGGGTGACTTGTTTCTAGATGAACTCTCTACAGGGTGACTTGCATGTAGCTGAATTGTCTATCAGATTAACTGTTTGTAGCTGAATTCCGTACAGAATTTCCTGCAATGTAATATAATTCTGTAATGGAGTAAGTTATAAACGTAGCTGAATGCTCTATTAGGGTGATTGTTCTATTAGAGTATCTCGATCTCGCATTTGCTACACGTAGTTGCCTTTCGAATCATAACTCAGTGGTTTGTAATCCGATTCTTCTGTACTACTGCAAGGACTTTCTATGATGATTATTCCAGCTACACACTGATTTTCAGCTCATTGCTCTAAGCGGTTTGCCTGGTAGATGTGAAAACTAATAGTTTTTTTATTCATAAAAATCGATCACGTAATTTTGACACAGGTTGGGTTTTGTGTCATATCTCCATGGTCTTTATCTCAATTCCTTTCAAACTACAAAAAGGCACTCCTACGATGATTACTCCATCTACATATAAATTTTCAACTCATTCCTCCAAGGGGTTTACCCTGTAGGCGTGACAGACCTTCGACCTTATTTTACGCACATAATCGGTCATAACTCCGTGTATGTTCATCGGATTCCTACCAAAGTTGATACAGAGATCCGCCTTAATGAGCCCTTCAATTGTGCCAAATTTCAGCCCTATTCGTGTTTTATGTAAATATTTTAATAACGACAATTCAGGTGAATTTGGTGCCGCTTGGTCTTGGCACAAAATTCACCTGAATTGTCATTATTAAAATTTTTACCATTAACCTACCATCACAGCCATTTCTTGGCCGCCACCTTGGATTTCACATCTGTTTTCACCATAGCCTGTCTGAGGGCCGCACTTCTTTTCCAGCTTGGCTGTTTTGGATTAGATTTCACTTATTTTTGTATTTGTATTTAGGGCTTTTTTTAACCTATCATTTTTTCTTTACCACAGGAAGAAGAAAAGATGAAGCAGGGTGATTTCTTTGTAGCTGACCTCTCTACAAGGTTATCCTTCTAGCTGATCTCTCTACCGGATGACTTGTTTCTAGCTGATCTCTCTACAGGGTGACTTGTTTGTAGCTGAACTCTCTACAGGGTGGTTTGTTTGTAGCTGAATTTTCTATAGGGCTATTTGTTTGCAGCTGAACTCTCTACATGGTAGTTTTTTCTTGTAGCTGAACTATCTACAATGTAACTTCTTCTAGCTGAACTCTCTACAGGGTGACTTCTTTCTAGCTGATCTCTCTACAGGGTGACTTGTTTCTAGCTGAACTCTCTACAGAGTGATTTGTGTAAAGCTGAACTCTCTACAAGGTAACTTCTTCTAGCTGATCTTTCTACAGGGTGATTTGTTTGTAGCTGAATTCTCTACAGGGTGACTTGTTTCTAGCTGATCTCTGTACAGGATGACTTGTTCCTAGCTGAACTCTCTACAGGTTATTTGTTTGTAGCTGAACTCTCTTCATGGTGGTTTCTTTGTAGCTGAACTCTCTACAAGGTGACTTCTTCTAGCTGATCTCTCTACAAGATGACTTGTTTCTGACTGAACTCTCTACAGTGTGATCTGTTCATAGCGGAACTTTCTACTGGGTGATTTGTTTGCAGCTGAACTCTTTACATGATTGTTTCTTTGTAACTGAACTCTCTACAAGGTAACTTCTTCTAGCTGATCTCTCTACAGGGCAATTTGTTTGAGCTGAACTCTCTACACGATGGTTTCTTTGTAGCTGAACTCTCTATTAGGTACCTTCTTCTGGCTGATCTGACTACAGGATGACTTATTTGTAGCTGAATTCCCTACAGAATAACTTGCAATGTAATATAATTGAGTAAATTATAAATGCAGCTGAATGCTTTATTAGGGTGACTGTTCTATTAGAGTATCTTGATCTCGCATTTGCTACACGTAGTTGCCTTTCGAATCATAACTCAGTGGTTTGTAATCCGATTCTTCTGTACTACTGCAAGGACTTTCTATGATGATTATTCCAGCTACACACTGATTTTCAGCTCATTGCTCTAAGCGGTTTGCCTGATAGACACGAAAACTAATAGTATTTTTATTCATAAAAATCGATCGCGTAATTTTGACACAGGTCAGGTTTTGTGTCATATCTCCGTGGTCTTTATCCCGATTCCTTTCAAACCACAAAAGGGCACTCCTACGATGGTTGCTCCATCTACATAGCAATTTTCAACTGATTCCTCAAAGGAGTTTACCCTGTAGGTGTGACAGACGTTCGACCTTATTTTACGCAAATAATCGGTCATAACTTTGTGGATGTTCATCGGATTCCTACCAAAGTTGGTACAGAGATCCGCCTTAATGATCCCTTTAAGTGTGCCAAATTTCAGCCCGATCCGAGCATGCATTCGTGTTTTATGACGGATTTTGCGAAGTGTGAGAAATGAAGTAGAAGAAGAAAAAAACGAAGAAATTAAAACGAAATTTTGTTCGCTCGTATCTCGAAAATGGCTGGTACGATTTTCTTCATATTTGGTGTGTAGACTCCCCTTGCTGGCCGGCACCTCTCTAGAAAATTTGGTTCCAATCAGATAAGAGATCACAGAGCTACATAGGTGTGAAAATTACGTTTTCTTTCTTCCTATTAATATACTCACGGGTGGCACGCCGGCTTCTTGGGCCGCACAACACACTACCGTGTGTCTTGATATTACATAATATTAGATTCGTTACAGTAACTATATTATTTACATAACGCATTACATTTGTAAGTAAAGTAACTTGAGTTATATTACCTGTTTTTATAGCGTATTTCGTTATATTACTTAATTACCACAAAAGTAATAATATTACGTAATGCGTTACTCTCAACACTGGTTGTCCTGTGACTGCCCGCAGTGGTCTAGCCGTGACAATAATCCAAATATTTGCTACATGTCTGTAGTGTCATCTTCTTAGCAAATCTTAGAAACAAACCTGGCAGTAATGGTACACCTTCACTTATTACAATTGTAAGAATTTAGATGATACAAGACAAATCATGCACAAAATTTGTTGTGATTGGTTACTATATGTGTTGCAGTTGTAGTGATTCCAGCAAGCTGTGTTTTACAGTGCCCCCCCCTCCCCCCATCAGGACCTTATATTGTTAACAACTGCAACAATGAAGCAAACCAGCTTTAAAGACTACTAGCGTTGGTACCTGCCCTACATGCAGGACTATCTCCACATTAAACATTTTAATGCCAGGAAGAAGGACCAAGCATTAAACACCCGCACTGCTAATGTAGCTATGTAGGGTACATGGCGATGTCACATTTTTTAAAGAGCATGAAGTTTCCTTATGTCATTAATGATGCAAAACACTAAAGTTTATTGTTTGTGGTTTTGACAGGAATGTAGTTTGTTCAATTATTCAATACGTCTTCCCTACCAGTGACTTTAACATGCTGTATAGAACAAAAGAAACCTTTGCTGCTTTACATGTACAATAGAACAACTAATGCAACAATAATTAATATATTGGGAACCAAGCATAAATATAAGTGTCCTATATTTGCTGTGTAGCATGCATGTCTATAGTACTTTAAAGTACATGATCCTTATGCGGTACTTAATAATTTATAGTGAAATAATGAGCATGCAAGGTTAATTTGTTAAACTGCATGCGAGCTAAGGCAATTGTATATACGGTATATCCTACATTACATACAGGTGGCAGTGGCGGATCCAGGGGGGGCACAAGGGGCACGTGCCTCTCTTCCCCCCCCCCCCCCCCCCCTTCAAAAGATGCATATAAGATCGAGATACTCTAATAGAGCAGTCAATCACCAATCACTCTAATAAAGCAGTCACAGTGTTCTTGAGGAATTAACTATGAAGCTATGATGAGGATCTGAATAAGGATCTTTATATACTTTATAGTATATACACTTGATAAAGGACAGCCATTATTGTTGTCGACCTTTTTTTTTTTTTTTTTTGGTCTTCAACTATTCAGCAAAGTACACCCCCGTTTCCAAACTCTGGATCCGCACCTGGGTGGTGTACAGTTTCAGTTTCTACATTATGATGTTTACCTTACCAACTGTCACAAAGAGAAATGAACTTGGGCATAATTTAAAGCCAACACAATTTGCAGTTATAGTTACTGCATGGCAAGCAAAGGTTCAGAACTATGCTATGCACTTTCAGTTCTAATGTTGCAGTGACACATATACCTCTTGCCATACAAAAACCCAGTTTTAAAACACCTGCAGTGTAATTGACCATTAAGGTAATGTACGAATCTTTAGAGTGAAAGCGTGTAAGCAGGATTATAGTGAAACAGTTGTACCAGGTCAGATGCAGTTCCTCGGTATAAACTATGGATCTGCATGGTTCCAGTATTATCATTTTTCAGATACACAGTAGTATCTGTCCAATCATGCAAGCTGCCTATTTACTACAGCAGTAATGAGGTAAGTCTGAACAAACAATTTTGCATGTCAGTGCACACCTATGTGCTTAAAACAAAGATGTAGATATTCTGGATACTGGTGAAAGAAGCTTTTACCTACTGTAATCAAGACTCACGGTAGTGAGGCGCACGGCCAAGAAACTACAAAGCACACGCCCAATTAAAAGATGCGTGGCCACTACTGTGAGTTATTTACGTGTAGGGACGGTTTTGCAATATTATAGCCCTGATTATGCAACATCTCTCAATAGGTTTGTATTAATAAAAAAATCTTTTTTCGTAGTAGTAGTAGTTTTCTTGCGACCAGTATTAAACGCGTATTTAGACATATTTCGCTTTATTTCTCAACCTTGTGTTATACCTAGTGTCATCTTATACCAGTCAACTTACCCATGTTTGTACAGTCCATCTAGCACTGACATTATCAAATCCTGGTTTGTTCATACGTGTATTTTCTTTGATCAAACCTCTAATCCCTACAATAACTTTTAAAGACACGATGTGGACACAAGCCCTAATGTCTGATAAACAAGTTGTAAAAGCGTGTAGAACCATAAGTTCCCTAGGGAAAGTGTTTTAAGCAGAAATCTTTTAAACTCCATTTAGTGCCACGCCTCATGCGTGCGTTGATGATTGGCAGGTGTCTTATAAACAAGTGATGTGAAAGCGTCTAGAACGTAGTGTCACTAGAGAAGGTGTTCCAAACATAACTCTTGTTACCACACCACACATGGTGTATTGTGTGTTCTGGTGGTGCTCAAACCAGCTTGTTACATAGCATTACCCACCCTAACAGCAAGTAGTCACTCCTATTGTGGCTTTTGTCATGCATGTCAATTAATTAATGCACATGTTACATAACAAAATATATCACATTAATTGTTTGTGACATTAACAATAAAATTCTGACAATAAAATGGGATATAGTGGAAACTGTCTATGCCGGTCACCTTTGGGCCAAGATTTCTTGGCCTTAATAGGCAGGTGGCTACTTTAGACAGGTAAATTAGTGTATAAACTTCTCATTAGGGTTTAAAGCTGGTCTTTATAAAGAGGTGGCCTTTCTATACAGGTGGCCGCTAAGACAGGTTCCACTGTAGTTAGTTCAATCGCAACTGTACGCCTCATCCTGGAAATTCAGAAGATTGTAATCAACTGAGATATAATGCCAAGATCTTATCAGGCCTCATCGTCCACGTACACTTGACAATTGAGAACTAAAGAACACACATAACATTATATAATTCCTCTGTCTATATAAACTTACTCCCCCAAACCTTGATCTTTACGTATATATACTCCCCCAAACCTTGATCTTTACGTATGTACCACTGCTAGTGAGAGAACCGCATGTATCTGTAAAATTGACAGGGCATTAAATACAATACAGCTAAAAATTTGTCACTTTTTACGCAAATGACAGATTTGGGAATATGAAAATTCATCACACCCTTGAGGTAATACAAAAATTTTTTAGTATACACACAGAATGACCTGAAGATCCACAACGTCCTTGATGTTACTACAGTCCATGCACACTTGGTGTACAGTCCACGTACACTTGACAATTGAGAACTAAAGAACACACATAACATTATAAAATTCCTTTGTCTACTTACCCCTAAACCTTGATCGTAGTTGCCAGGTTTAGAGCAGCTCTAGCCAAGTTATGTATGTAGCACTGCTAGTAAGAGAACCGCATGCTATGACCAAGTACCCTGTACCTGTAAAATCGACAGGCGGGCATTAAATACTATACAGCTAAAAATCTGTCACTTTACGTAAATGACAGATTTGGGGAACTGAAAATTCATCACACCCTTGAAGTAATACATTTGAGGATTCACAAGTTGGCCCAGCAGTGACCTTACTACACAGTGTCCTGATTATAGACAGGTTTCACTGTACACAAAGACCAGTATGCAATGTGAAAGAGTATTTTTTTGTACAAGCATCATGTAGATTACCTTACTTCTTCCACCTAATTCTAGAACTTCTAAATTGGCACTACAGTAACAATACTGAAAGCTGTTTGGTCTGTACGAGTACACCTTGTTGACAATCCATCCATGAGATATAATTTCAAGCGGGAAAATATTGGTACTTGCTGCTACTCAAATTGGTACCATCACAGAAGTTTTCAGCTTGGTACCATCACAGAAGTTTTCGGCTTGGTCTCAGTGAACTTGCACTATTCAGTGCAGACGTCTGACAGTCTAAAAACCAATCGCATACACGCGGTTAATCAGTGTGAATAGATGTGGCACTTTGTACACTAGCCTCATTTTTTTCACTTCTCCTTTCATTGCTGAACCTCCACTCCTTGTTTCATCACTGAACCTCCACAAAGAGCTGAGTACATCAGTATTCTCGCCGGAGACTCTTTAATATCTACCCGACGTTCTTCTTCAAGCGGTGTAGACTCTACGTATCTTAGTTTCAAATCAGTTAAGTATGCTTCGCCGCTCCATTGAAATCCAGTTACAATATAACAAATATTTAGTAGTATTCAGTCCTCTCAAGACATGAACTGCCATCAATAATTAATGTAAACCGCGTATGACATGTATTCACTTGAGGTGTTACAGGGACTTTTCAAGGGATTTCCCCTAAATAGGCCACGTGATCATTGTCAGTCAAGTGGAACTTGTTCTTGGTTATGGATCTACAATGCGGTACTCGTACTTTAATGTATTTTAGTGTTTAATAATATTATACTTCTCTCTCAAGACATATATGGACTGCCATCAATTATAGTATAAATGGCGTATCAAGTGTCATTCACTGTTCACTTGAAGTGTTACTGTGCAGGGTCTTTCAAAGGGATATCCCCTAAATAGGTCATGTGATAATTGTCAGTCAGGTGGAACTTATTTATTTCCATTAATGCACCATGGAGCTTGTGTTGTGGCTTTCATTAATAGATCATTATGCACATACCATGGTGCAACAAACTTTGTAACAAATTGCTGGAATGTGGTTCGTGGTTTGCTGGTTTGAGCTTGTGTTGTGGCTTTCAACTTTTGTAACAGATTGCTTGAATGTATGTGGTTCGTGGTTGCCAATGATTGTGTATATGAGTTGGGGTTGTTCCACACAGCTTGCACAATATTCAGATGTCTGCATGACGACACAAGGATAAGTGAGACCTGTAAAAGAACAAGCAGGCACTGAACTCAACCTTAAATTAAACACACATACAACTAACCTGGAGCATCAGTCGCAACACCAAAGACACTTGCTTGGATATCCTCATGGCTTAACTATGGAGTGACATGTGTAATTAGCCGGCACTAAACAGTATCTACAACACAATTTTCTTTTCTGCAGAAACTTTTTAGTACCAAGTAAAGGCACTACCATCTCTCCTACAAGAGCATTTCACAAGAGATGTGATATTAACTTGAGTACAACCAATATGTGGTGTATGTTTGTGAACATGTGTGTATAGTGTTTGCACATTTTGTGTGTGTCTTGTGCTTGTATATGATGTAAGCGTGTGTTTGTATGTAGTGAAATAAAAATAATAGTATGATGTTTGTGATCTCTTTCATAACCCTTAGCAAAGCATCTAGCTCTACGAGTGGCAAACCAAGTTGATAGGTCGTCCTCAGGACACTATGGCAGTGGTCATAGCAGGTTTTATTCATTGACAAGTACAGAATGATTGATATACTCCAATAGAACAGTCAAGCAATAAATACTCTAATAAAACAGTCAGGCAATAAAATACTCTAATAGAACAGTCATTGAACAATATAGCTGAATATTTACATCTCTGTCTGAAAACATTCCCAGATCCCAGGTGCAATCTCAGAGTTGCTATTTCAAGATGGTGGCATTCCCCAAGATCACCTAGAAAAGCATGCTTTGCAAATAAGTGCTTTACACAGCTTGAACATTGGGTCTCTAAATTATATAGCTGACAAAAATTAGTGATATCCCCCCCCCCCCAAAACACCTTTGCTGTAAAAAAAGGCGTGTCCAAGAAACTACAAGTATCTGTAAGCCCATGTAAAACAGATAAGCTGTAGTAAAACACTCCATGAAATTAATGGGTAACTGAAAGAGCTGATATCTAGAGCGGCCAAGAATCAATAATGTTACTACAACTGACTATGAATGCCTTTGGGTATAGAACAGGTAAGTATAAGTAACTGGCAACCAAAACAGCTGATATCTGAAGCGGCCAAGACTAAAAGTTAAGTTGATACACTTACTACAATTATAAACTTGCAACATTGAATCCTAATCATTCAACTGTGTTCTGTACATTCACCCTTGCTACGTCCTAAATTAATTCTTTGTAACTCTAATTGGCTGGTAATTTGGTCGCCTTTTTTTCTTTACTTCTGACTATTGATATTTGCTATGTAGCATGCATGTCGATAGTGATTTAAAGTACATGATCCTTATGCAGTACATATAGTGAAATAATGAGCATGCAAGGCTAAGCAGTTAAACAGCATGCAAGTTAAGACAATGTATACCTACATTACTTACAGGTGGTGTACACATGGCACAGTTTAAGTTTCTACATGATGTTTACCCTACTGACTGTCACAAAGAGAAATGAACTTGGGCATAAAGCCAAAACAATTTGTAATTATAGTCATTGCATGGCAAGTAAAGGTTCAGAAGTTGTCCTATGCTATGTACTTTCAGTTCTGATATTGTAGTGACACATGTACCTCTTGCCATACAAAAACTCAGTTTTAAAACACCTGCAGTGTAATTGACCATTAAGGTAGTGTTTGATCCTTTAGAGTGAAAACACGTAAGCAGGATTAAAGTGAAACAGTTGTGCCAGGTCAGACGCAGTTCCTAGTAAAGTACGGTATCTGCATTATCATTTTTCAGATGCACAGTAGTATCTGTCCAATCATGCAAGCTGCCTAGTTAAAGAGCATGAAGTTTCCTTATGTAAAGAGCATGAGGTTTCCTTATGCCATCCTGCTGAAAATAATGATGCAAAACACTTAAGTTTATTGTTTGTGGTTTTGACAGGAATGTAGTTCAATGCATCTTCCATACCAGTGACTTCAACGTGGTGTAAAGAACAAACAAAAACTTTGTTGCTTTACATGTAGGACAACTAATGCAACAATAATTAATATATTGGGAACGAAGCATACATATTAGTGTCCTATATTTGCTGTGTAGCATACATGTCAATAGTGCTTTAAAGTACATAATGAAATATGGGCTAATTAGTTAAACTGCATGCGGACAATTACAGGTGGTGTACACATGGTACAGTTTCAGTTTCTACATGATGTTTACCTTACCGACTGTCACAAAGAGAAATGAACGTGGGCATAATTTAAAGCCAACACAGTTTTGCAATTATATAGTTACTGCATGGCAGGCAAAGGTTCAGAACTTGTCCCATGCCATGTTCTTTCAGTTCTGATGTTGCAGTGACACATATTATACCTCTTGCCATACAAAAACCCAGTTTTAAAACACCTGCAGTGTAATTTACCATTAAGATAATGTACAATACTTTAGAGTGAAAACATGTAAGCAGGATTATAGTGAAACAGTTGTGCCAGGTCAGACGCAGTTCCTTGGTATAAACTATGGTATCAGCATGGTTCCAGCATTATCATTTTTCAGATGCACAGTAGCATCTGTCCAATCATGCAAGCTGCCTATTTACTACAGCAGTAATGAGGCAAATCTGAACAAACAGTTTTGCATGTCAGTACACACCTATGTGCTTAAAACAAAGATTTAGGTATTCTGGATACTGCATGGTAAAAGAAATTTTTACTTACTCTAATACAATGCACTGGACCAACACACAAATGGACAAATATGTTGGCAATTTGCCTGCCCTATCCCAAAAGTGCTCTATGATGTGAGGCAGTTAAGTGCCAGTGCTGAAAAACTGAGCATAAGAGGTTTGTAGATGAAGAACAGATAGAACAAAAAAGTGCATCAAAAGGTCCCAAAAGTGAAAAAAAAAGTTATAACCTAGGCAGGGATTGAACCCAGGTTGGTTATAATAACTTGGGGTTAAGGGGCACAGTTATTATCTGTGGTTTTGACAGGAATGTAGCTCAACTTTTCAGTGATCCTTCCCTACACCAGTGCCTTCATCACCCTATAAAGAGCGAACAAAAGCACGTATTGATTTGGTACAACAACACTCTAGTTGCCAGATAATGGGCGTTTGATTTTGCTAACGTCCCGTGTCGATAAGTGCTTTGCATGCCAAGATACGATGAGCTAAAAGGCGTGTTTTAAAAAGGTGTGCACAAAAAGGTACTGAGTAGAAAGAAAAAAAATCTGCCAATACGTGGATTCGAACCCACAACCTCTTACATGCTAGTCAGGCGTTCTACCACTTGAACAGTATGTGCTGTGGTTTTCAAAGGAATGTTGCTCAAGTTTTCTCTACACCTTGGCCTTCTACATGCTGTAGAGAACGAACGGAAGCACACATGAACTCGTGATAACAATCTTAGAGTAGGCGGATGATGAGTGCTTCATTATAAGCACAGATTGTGTTGATTCGCACCAAGTTTGGTGAGTAAGCGGCGTGATGGTCAGATGGACAGACTGCTTTACAGCTTTATATATATATAGATTACAATTACTTACAGGTTTACGTATTAGAAACTGCTTCCTGATTTCTCTTTTAGAGCTACTATATGTGACCATCTCAGCGAAAACCCGCACAAGCATGCGTATTGAGAAAACAAAATTTAAAAATAATTCATAAAATTACGCATGCTACAAGAAAAAATACACAAGTTTTTATCGGGCCAGTACTTGAAGAAGGAATTAAACCTATACACCATCTTATTCACCTACTCATGGAGAGTTCGAAAATCTTTCTTTTGTAGCTGCAACGGTATGCATGTCATGTGCGTTTGTTTGTGATGCGGTAAACGTAAACAAGATTGTCATCATTTCTTCTACTAAACTGTCTTCATATATATCCATATGCACAAGTGACTACAGGGCTCACACTATACCTAGGCTGATGTGCTAATCTATGGTGAACATTTTACGCCAAATTCCAACATTGTACACTAATCCAAACAGAAGTTATGGCTGCGAATGTAAGTACCTGTAGTTTATTTTCAATATAGCCACTGTACAAATCAATTATCTTGCTCTTCCTACTGTCTAGCACTATAATTCCTAAACTACTCACTACAGAAGGCTGAACTACTCACTACAGAAGGCTGAAGCTTTGGTTGGACAATGCAGATAATGCTGAGAAAAAATTTAATTGTGCGAACAAGTTGCGTTTTTGCTGAGACGGCCTCATATATGTGATTGGATTTTGGAAAAACAATCCAAATCGCACATTAGAAGTTTCGAGATAAACGGTTTTAAAGAATTCAAGCCAGCATAACTCTCCAAGGATAGCAAGCACGTGTATGAAATTTACACAAAAGATGCATCAATCTATTACCTTTCAGGCCACTTCCAGTACTTGTAGCTGCTTGTAGAGTTTCCCGCCATATAAGATAGAAAATCTGAGCAGTTGGACAAGCGAAGTAGTATCACAAGTGCTCACAAAGGGGTGGAGGGTGGGGGTTGGCGGGGTGGGCAAGGGCCAGACCTCAAAACGGAGGCAGACTACGATTGGAGTCCAGAGACGAGATTACAGGGCTGTGCTGGCTCCTTAGTGACTGATATGTAGCAAAATCCACAGAAAAAACGTCTGACCAACATTATCAGGCTGTCCACCAGTAAACCACTGATTCTTGCCAAGCCAGGTCCTCCACAAAGCCTAAAATCGCCACTTGAGCTCTACACACCACCCAGAAAAGACGTCTGTTGAACCAGCCTTGAGTAGTTTGAGTGGTACTAAGTGTCAAAACTACTAGTACAATAGTGTAGCTATCCACTGGAGGTGTTAGTTTGCTTTTGCCTGATGTGTGATTTGGATCGGTTTTGTAAAATCTGGTCACATATAAACTACACTTTTTCTTTGACATGCATTTTTAGAGTTCAAGATCATGCCCATTAACAATATTTATTCTTGATAACATTTGAGCACAAAGACCACACCTCTTAACAATTAATTTGCTTGAACATGATGAAACACACCCTTGTTGGTTTAGCTGTATTTATAATATAATAGCTGTATTTATAATAATGCAGTACCACAGTGAAAATAATGAATAGTGACCTTACCCCTTGGTGTGCTGATACTCTAACACAGCAGCCACCCTAATAGAAAGTCACATGCACATGTGCAGTATAGATGTATAACTATAACAAAAAAACTAAAACTAAAAATTTAACAATGAAGTAGGGATCCAAGTGATTAATAGCAGTAAAAAATAAATGAATGATGGTAATACAGCATTGCTCAGGAAATTCCCTACTTTGGTGTTGAGCAAAGAAATAAACATACCAATGTAGTGATTTTCTCACAGAGCTATGCTGTAATGCCATCATTCATCTCGTTTCATCACTTGGATCCCTACAGTGTGTACTTCATATTTCTAAAACAAGTAAACAAAATAAAATCAGAATTTTTAATGACCACAACACATCAATCAAAAGTACTGAAACAAGCTTGGAGTAGTGCATATTTAAATCACAGTAAAACAATAAGAAGTGGTATACTGTATATCTCTACTGTGCTCAAGATACCATAATGGAAATGCACAGTAGGAATACAACACTTCTTTTTGTTTTACTGTGATTTAATATCGTGCACTACAGCTTGTTTCAGTACTTTTTATCGATGTGCCTACTCGATGTGAAAATTCCATTATTTCAGTACTTTTTATCGATGTGCCTACTTTTTATCGATGTCCCTACTCTTTTTGAAAATTCCATTTTTTTGTTTACTTGTTTGTTAACTTTCTTTGTAAATAATAATTATTATGACCGGTGAACCCATGCATACTTCATCAAACAAAAGAAATGGCGCCGCATGCCCCAGTTATATCAATTATCGTCTGAAAAGTGAAGTATCCAATATGCTTTGTTGTCAGCTACAACCCGTTACACAGCAGTACGAATCAAGAAGTGTTTGAAAAGCACCTCTGCAACCAAAGTAGCCACTATGAAAAATACGGACGATTTCCATTACGAAGTGAAGCCATCATATGCTACTGCCTAATTGACACTTTTCGCTGTCAGCAAAGATGAATGGGACACAACTGGTAAGTCCATGAAGAATGTATTGTACGCACTGCAGTATGCCAAAAAGCACTTCTCGGGACGAAGCAACGTCGAACAGAATCAAGTCCGTAGCCTTTGCTGTTATCAAGTTACACTTGTCTGAAGGCATCAGTTACTCAGTCAGTCACTAGAAAATTCTGTTAAATAATTTTAATTCCATAGCAACTTGTTGAAAGCACTTCGGAAAAGTGAGGCTGAGGCAGGTTTTTGGGTGATGTTTTTTTTCATCGGTCATGCCCACATCTTTGTCGTCCCTATTGTACAATGCTATTGTACTGTATGATTAATATCAGTGTGAATGTAACAACAACAAAAATGCTAATAGAATACAAGATGTGCTATCAAGGAATCAAACCCACTACCTCACAAAGTCACAATACTAAGCTTATAACCTAGTTTAGGGGTAAATAAAATCTGCTTGTAAAGGTAATCTAATCCAAAACAGCCAAGCTGTAAAAAAACAGTGCGGCCCTCAGAAAGGCTATGGTGAAAAAAGATGTGAAATCCAAGGTGGCGGCTAAGAAATGGCTGTGATGGTAGGTTAATGGTAAAAATTTTAATAACGACAATTCAGGTGAATTTTGTGCCGCTTGGTCTTGGCACCAAATTCACGTGAATTGTCGTTACTAAAATTTTTACCATTAACCTACCATCACAGCCATTTCTTGGCCGCCACCTTGGATTTATCAGTAAATGTACACCACCTTGATTTAAATAAATGTAAATTCATAATAATTTTTCAGTAAATGTACACCACCTTACCGCCACCTTGATTTTATCAGTAAATGTACAAATTATATATATATATAATAGATACATTTATTGCAGAACTCTCCATGGTGGTTTCTTTGTAACTGAACACTCTACAAGGTGACTTCTTCTTGCTGCCCTCTCTACAGGGTGAATTGTTAGTAGCTGAACAATCTACAAGGTAACTTTTTCTAGCTGATCTCTCTACAGGGTGATTTGTTTGTACTGAACTATCTACAAGCTTAAGGTAACTTCTTCTAGCTGATCTCTCTACAGGGTGATTTGTTTGTAGCTGAATTCTGTGCAGGTGATTTGTTTGCAGCTGAGCTCTTTACAGAATGGTTTCTTTGTAGCTGAACTCTCTACATGGTGGTTTCTTTGTAACTGAACTCTCTACAAGGTAATTTCTTCTAGCTGATCTCTCTACAGGGTGATTTGTTTGTAGCTGAACTCTCTACAGGTGATTTCTTTGCAGCTGAACTCTCTACATGATGGTTTCTTTGTAGCTGAACTCTCCACAAGGTAACTTCTTATAGCTGATCTCTCTACAGGGAGATTTGTTTTGTAGCTTAACTCTCCACAGATGATTTGTTTGTAGCCGAACGATCTACAAGGTAACTTCTTCTAGTTGATCTCCCTACAGGGTGATTTGTTTGTAGCTGAATTCTGTGCAGGTGATTTGTTTGCAGCTGAGCTCTTTACAGAATGGTTTCTTTGTAGCTGAACTCTCTACATGATGGTTCTTCGTAGCTGAACTCTCTACAAGGTGACTTCTTCTAGCTGATCTTTCTACAGGGAGATTTGTTTGCAGCTGAACTCTCTACATGATGGTTTCTTTGTAACTGAACTCTCTACAATGTGACTTCTTCTAGCTGATCTTTCTAGAGGGTGATTTGTTTGTAGCTGAATTCTCTACAAGGAAACTTCTTCTAGCTGATTTCTCTACAGGGAGATTTGTTTGTAGCTGAACTCTCTATAGGTGTTTTGTTTGCAGCTGAACTCTCTACATGATGGTTTCTTTGTAGCTGAACTCTCTACAAGGTAATTTCTTCTAGCTGATCTCTCTACAGGGAGATTTCCTTGTAGCTGAACTCTCTACATGTGATTTGTTTGCAGCTGAACTCTCTACATGATAGTTTCTCTGTAGCTGAACTCTCTGTAAGGTAACTTCTTTTAACTGATGTCTCTACAAGGTCACTAGTTTGTAGCTGAACTTTCTACACGATGGTTTCTTTGTAACTGAACTCTCTGCAAGGTGACTTCTTCTAGCTGATCTCTCTACACGGTGATTTGTTTGTAGCTAAACTCTCTACAAGGAAACTTCTTCTGACTGATCTCTCTACAGGGAGATTTGTTTGTAGCTGAACTCTCTACATGATGGTTTCTTTGTAGCTGAACTCTCTACAAGGTAACTTCTTCTATTGATCTCTCTACAAGGCGATTTGTTTGTAGTTGAACTCTATACATGGTAGTTTCTTTGTAGCTGAACTCTACAAGGTGATTTCTTCTAGCTGAACTATCCCTTTACATGCCTTTTGTGTATCCCTTTAAACAATTTGATAATTACATAACCAAGTAATAAGAATAATAAGAAATGACGTCATAAATAATTAATGTACAGGCAAAACTACGCAGCATATAATAATAATAATAATAATTCGATAGTTGCATGAACTCCCTATAAGGTAAATTTTTCTAGCTGATCTCTCTACAGGGTGAATTGTTTGTAGCTGATCTCTCTACAGGGTGACTTGTTTCTAGCTGATCTCTTGAATTCTCTTCAGGGTGACTGCTCTATTAGGATGACTGCTCTATTAGAGTATCTCGATCTCGCACTTGCTGCACCAAGTTGGATTTCGTGTTATAACTCTGTCGCTTTAAGTCTGATTCTTCTACACCATTCTAAGATGATTACTCCTTCTATACAGCGATTTTCAAAGCATTCGCCCTAGCGTTTTATCTGGTAGGCGTGGCAAGTAGTCGTTTTTTATTATTGCATAATTGTTACACACTGTTGGTTTTTTCGTTGTATCTTCCTGGTTTTTAGCTCGGTTTCTTTCAAACCACAAAAAGTTTGAGGTTCAATAGTTAACCTATTCACCCACCGATTTTCAGCTTCTTCCCATGCGCGGTTTACCCTGTAGGCGTGACAACATATTGGTGTTATTTTTCGTGAATAATTGATCATAACTCTTTTCCTGTTTATCGTATCCTAGCCAAAGTTGGTACAGAAATGCGCCTTTATACCCCCTTTCTGTGTACCAAATTTCAAGGCAATTGGGTATAGCGTTTGCATTTTATAGCAGTTTTTGTAAGTTTGCGAAAAAAGGAAGAAAAATAAGAAAAAAACTAAGAAACTAAGCCAATTTTTGAAGTTGCATATCTCAGGAACGCTTGAAGCGATTTCGCTCTAATTTGGAATGTGGAGTACTGAAGGTGGAGGGAGTGTCCACAGCACAAATCGTCTTGTTTCATCAAGGCAGCACAGAGCTACGGAGGTGCGAAAATTGCGTTTTCTTTCTTCCTGTCAATATACTCACGGGTGTTATGCGCCGGCTTCTTGGGCCGCATGTGTGTCTTGATTAGGTATTCACATATTGTACTTTGTGTGGTAGGATTAAAGTGCTGCAGCATACTGAAAAAGTACCAATTAGCTACATGACTGTACTGTAAGAGTCATACAGTACAGTTATGTGCATAAATGTGCATAAATGTGCATAATTGGGCAAATACATTGCTAAGGAATGTTATACAACGACCTCACTCAGATAGCATGTTTGATCACATGCATGACACTAAACTAGCCAGACTAATCCTACCAGTTGGTTCTATGGCTAGAAATAGACTACATACTGATGACTAAAAATTGAAGCAGTTGGGCATGCACAAGATGAATGCTCCAAGCAAGAAGGCCAGGAAGTACAAATTAAAACTTACAGCACCATCTATGCTTGTGTGTATGATAAATACAGCACTTGCAGGGTTTCTAGAGGCAAATATAGCACTCAGCTCCACCTCGTGCTGTATTAGCTTTTCAACACATCCCCTCATGTTGTATTTTCTGTACAGATTAGGGCTGGAATGAAGGTCAAATTTTACTCTCTGAAGCTTCTTGCAAGAAAGCCACCGAACCTTCAAAGATTTGTTGATTGTCATGTTAGTAATAATTAATGACTATAACTGATTGTATGTACTGTACACCATCTTATCGATATTTACATGTTTCCAAGTAGATTATGGCTTTTTTGACTGATTACACCCATGGTTATGAAGCTTTGGAGGGGTAAACCTTTAAAGGTTTTCAAGCTTCCGAACCTTTTGTTCCAGCCCTAGTACACGTACAGTAGTGCTTTAACTATAACTTGCGATTCTTCATGCAGTTTACACAAAGAATTTCAGTGAGTTTTGCTCTACACTGTTGCATTCAACACAGCATAAATGACAGCAATCAGAACCTGTCCTAGATGATGAGTACGTTTTTGGCACAAAAAGTCCTCCAATACATGCGGCAGTTGGCAAGACACTGTATGTCTGGCATCACAGAAACATAGACAAATGGATAACTTTGTATTTAAATTGCTCATGGCTCAAATGGTCTTTGTTATAATATACTTTTATTACATTTGTATGTAGTGTAATGTGCATTGAGTTGAAGGAACAATGGAAGCGTCTTGATAAACACACACCATTACAATGTGCAATGGAACATCTTAAAATTGGATGGGAATGGCCTCACTTTGGCAGCAAGATTTTTCACACCCAGGTATCACTATATCATTAATATACAAACTGACATTCTCTCATGCAGCTACTTCACACTGCAACTTGTGTCTGGCTTGCTGTGAGTGAAGAGGGTATAACAGTTTTATCTGATGATAAGTTGGTAGGTCACTGTTGTCATGTGATTAGAAATTATTTATGAACCACAGGAAACAGTGCAGTTCTTTTCATACAATAACATATTGTCATTTGGACAACAAGAAAAGTGCTTCAAGCTTGTTGTTACTCAATCTAGTGGAGCGTACTATGCAGAGACCCTTCTTTATATTATGTCACAATTAATGGTAACTTGAGTAGTTAACAGTACATACATAGCAATCAATTGTCTGTCAACAGATCGAGGAAATCAATTCACTGACCGCAAGCTACTTAGAACATTTTCTTCAAGATGACAGTGACAATGAAGAAACAGGCTCAAATAATTAATCATCCATTTATATTTTTTATATGTATACAGTATATTGCTCTTAGATACATTTCAGTCTTTTGTTAGATGTCACTGTTGAGATGGCCTCAGATGTATAGTCTGCAATGTTACTTCCACTATAGGTTTTATAGTACTCTCTGCTGGTATTTCCAGAGAAGACCAACAGAGTTTTTAGACTATTATTCTTTCCAAATGCAATATCAGTGGACAACCTGCTGAGGATTTGAAACATATGCACAAAAAAGTTGATACTAACATGTCTCCAATCATGCAGGTTCTAGCTGGGTCTATCTCTGCCCTGAAAATAACATTGTGTTAATTTAATGTTCACAAATTTCAACTCACAATGACGAAATGACATCATACATAGGTTTATGAGGTTTTCCGACAATTATGGGAGTTCTTAATGAGCAATGAGAAACAGCTTTCACCACAGTACCTGTGCCTATGACATGAAAATTTTTGCCAGTATCAACACATTATACAGTTAAAATATGTACAGTACATACCTGGTATAACAATTTTTCCTTTTGTTGGCAAGACATAATCCTCATTGGTGGCAACATAATGGCACTCAGGTTTAGCTAAATACGAAGCTGCTCGGATTAGTTTCATGTAGCTGATGTGCCAATCCAAACCAACTGCTACAGCATCAACACTCTGAAAGATCATGTACTATAATATAATAATGTGAAAATATGCCTAACTGGTGGATCCAGCTCCATATTCACCCAGTCTTGTAAAGTCCCTTGCAAAGGATCAGGCTAAAACAAACAAATCAGCTAATATAATTATTTCCTTTAATTAGAACACACAAGCCAACCTACCCCTGTCCCAAAAATTTCAATTCCTTGCAATGACATTTCTTCCAAAAGTCCCTGATTGCCAACTAAAAATACTTTTCCAGTCACTTTTAATGTATGCTTTAAGTAGTGGGCAGCAACATACGTTGAAGTTACCATTTCTTCCTATATGATATTAACATTAATGGCTATGGGAAAACAAACAAAACGGTTACCAATGATCCTGAAAATCCAAGTTTTTTGAATTTTTCTAAAACATCTTTTCTTGATTTGCTGCTGTTGTTTGATACAAAAAATAGATTTTTGCCCTTTTAGGTCACACAATTAAATAATGCAAATGGACAAAACCATACTTGATCCCTTAAGTATGCTATGGCATCCTGGGCTCCTGGAATAGGATCTGCATCTCCACTCCATAGAACTCCTACAATGAACAACATAACTGTGTATATGTGACCTAATTTTAGAAAACCGTCGATATCCGTACAATTTCAAAATGCATTTTATTTGTTCATTGTTTTCTACAGGGACAGAGGAATGGACTAGCCAAGTTTCAGCTTCCTAAGTTAAGCAGCATTGGAAATACAGCCCTAGACAGCTGGACGAGCAAATAATTTGATATGTATAGAAGCTATCAAGAAAAGAATCTACAGGCGCTTACATAAACCATCATAACTTACTGATACAACGACGTACGGAATTGAATCTTGGCTCATTGTGTTCGCCATGAATTTGTGCATCCACCAAGGTATAGTTTTTCCCTCAAGCATGCTTCTTTGTTCAAGAAGGAAGGCAAATTCATTGAAAAACGATCGTTGGTAAATTCTTTTGTCACCGCAACGTAAACAAATGTCTGTAACTTTGGAATCTTTTCGTATATGGAGATGAAACAAAGATTTTTGTACTCACTATGGACAGGCGAACAAGATATGCCCAGGATTTATCCATTGGCGGCTTAATTCGCCCAGCGAGGCGATAAAAACTTGCATTTTTTTTTCTGGAGCTTGCATTTTTTACCCATAGTTTTTAAATGCGTTTTATTACAAAAGTACTGTTGTGCGTATATCGACAGTTTTCCAAAATTCGGTCACATATAAATGTATTGAAATGGTAATCACGACAAACATATAAATACATGGCACACATTTCATAAAAACAAGTCAATGATATTCAAATACTGCACAGTGGAAGATAGAAACCTCTCCTTATAACCCCACCCTGTTATTTACCACTAAAACATCAAAGTCTATATCTGGAGATGTACCATGAAGCCCAACTTCAAAGGCAAATTTCAAGGTACATATCTTATAAAACATGGCTGGCCAAGGTACATTTAGGTTAAACCATGGCTGGCTATGGTGTCACCCTTGCCATCCTATGAGTTGAGAAATGTTGATTTAAGGTGAGAACTAGTGCTATAGCATATTCACAAGTGGTTCGCCACACTTTAGAATTGGACATGCCCACTTTTTGAGTAACACGAGATAAACACCTTACAGCGAAGCTTACCCCTATAGATGTTTAGTAAATGTTGTAAGAAGTCTGTATAATAGGGCTGAGCGATACTACCGTTTTAGCGATATATAGCGATATTTTGAAAGTATCAATATCGCGATATTTTTGTTATTAATTATCGTGATACCATGCTTGTACATTACTATCATTAAAAATCCATTTGTTATGCAGTAGTTGGCTAAGAATCCTTGTAAATGACAAAGACCACCCATCTGGTTTCCCCTGCAGAGAGGTGTGAACACCATAACAACCTCAAAGCATGTGTTACAATAACTGTTACTGTAAACAAGGATGATAGTGGCTAGTTTGCTATCACCTATAAGGACTTCCTGCAGGAATGCTAAGCAATACATTATGTGGTACCAGCTATGATTGACTTATTTGTAAGTATCGTGAACTATTCAGTTCGTGAATAGTGGCTTTAGTATCGATCGTGATACTAAAATGACAGTATCGCTCAGCCCTACTGTATAATTGAACTTTTCCGTGATACTGTTAACAAACGTAGTCACAACGTTAATTGCTGTTGTTCCATAATCAAATTTCAGAGGTTGGTCTATAATGAATTCAGTGGTCGGCCTCGCATTGGTTTGGGTGCCTGCATTGGCATGGTGCACATCAGTTGTATCACGTGCCCTTGTGATTTGCCTGATATGTACACCCACACTCTCGGGCCTGACAGCCCTCAAGCTTGGGTATACATATCAGGCAAATCACTCGGGCTCATGATACAACTATTGCCTATACATGAAACCACAATCAGAGATTTGTAGAATGGTACAGCAATAGCTATATGATATACTACTTTTTGATTGAAGCATTAGCAGTAAGGAAAAATTAAGTTCGATTAGGGATCATAGAGGTGACCCTAATGGAGGTCACCTACATCTGCAGATATACTACTGGACATTTAAATCTCTAATTCAGTCGATTGTAGGTGTAGGCAACCTCCCTTGTTTCCCCAACTTTTTTTTCTATGACCTGAT
Organism: Dysidea avara; assembly: GCF_963678975.1. NCBI lineage: Eukaryota > Metazoa > Porifera > Demospongiae > Dictyoceratida > Dysideidae > Dysidea > Dysidea avara. The sequence goes on from NC_089281.1 coordinate 9,567,949, forward strand.
CAAACTTGAAATTCATTGTACTAGTTTGTTTAGTTTTTAAAGTAACATTATTATTAGTGTTGTTCCAGTACCAGCTTGTTATTTCAGTTCCAGTTCTAGAATCATAAACCTTTGGAATTACAGTTCCAGTTCTGGAACCATAACCTTTAGAATTACAGTTCCAGTTCTGGAACCATAACCTTTAGAATTATAGTTCCAGTTCTGGAACTATAGCTTTTAGAATTACAGTTCCAGTTCTAATTCTAGAACTACAACCTTTAAGATTACAGTACTGTTTTAGTTCTGCATAATTGGTTTAGTGCTCCATTTCTAAACTATGGGTTTTGATTTGATTGTGTTATGTATCTAGGCAGAGCAACTACTTGAGAGATGATTTGAAGTTAATTATCAAACATATAAACACATTTCAGAATGACAGAAACACCTAGGTAGTGAGAATTATTGGTTTCACTTCAGTGTTGCATTGGTTGTATACAATCACTGGACTGGATCGTGGACTAGACCAGTGGACAGACCACATGGACAGGACCAGTGGACAAGCCATGGACTGGACTAGTGAATAGACCATGGCCTGGACAAGTTTCTTTCTTTTTATTGCAAGTATTTAGGAAACTGGTTGTAACTACAGTATTTCTTCCACAGCGGCACTAAAGTTAGACTATACATGTAGGTGGACCTGTCAACTTACCTTACAGCTTGTATATGGAAAGCAAGATCGACAGATAAACTACAGCTACTTAATTTTGCTTACTCGAATGCCCATAACTTGTGTTAGAGGATGCATGTCACTACTATAACATTAAATGTTAAGAACAAGAAGGATGGTGGATGCACACGCACACACACAGCTAAGAGTTTAACTGTAAACGGAAGTATTTACTACTTCAATTTTTAACAGCTATTTTGCACATGTTTCAAGATTGACAAGCAAACAATTCCTGCTCAATACATTAACACAAGTTGTTATTTGTAAACAACCCTAGAAAAATGAACAAGCAATACAGGTGGGCAAAGTTGATAGGTTCATTTGCATATTCTACACATATGTAGCAATATCATTTCTTTTATAGCAGTATAGCTAAGTTCATTATCTCAAAAGCATGGAATTAACTCTAACAATGTAATGGTTTCTCCAAGCCTGAATTATTTATATAAGGCATGAGTCCAGTTGTTCAGTCCTCAAGTTCAGCCCAGTGTTTATAGCTATATAACCTTTTGCATCATTCTATTGAATACTTATCAGTTCTTGCTTTTATCAGCACACTAACTGTAGTCGTGTAATGAGCATAGTATTTGCTATTTTTATTGATAATAACTAAATGATTATGACCAATTTAAGTTCCAGTATTAGTTCTAGTACTTGATAAAGTTTCATTTTAGTTCCAGTTCCAGTTCTAGTTCCAGTATTTAGGAAAATTAATTGTTGTTCCAGTTCCAGTATTGAGAAAAGTAAAATTGTGACTGAATTTGACAAAACAAGGCTTCGATGCACAAAGCTTTGTTAGGAGATATGGCGATTTTAAGGAATCATTGTGTAATAACTCCCAGTGCCTACAGCTGTGCAAACAAAATTTGCACCAATTGTTCATCTGTTCACTAGCTATCACTGAGTGGGTGTATACATTTCTGATATCCAAAATTTGCCCTGTTTCGAGCAGCTTTTTTTCGAGCGGGTAATAATATCACAGGTGGTAGTAATAGGGTGGGAGGATGGGGGTGGATGGTGGTCTTAATATAGAGGTATAAAATGGAGTAAGAAGACGGTTGGAATCCAGAGGCCAAGTTTGGGCTCTCCATGGCCCTCCATGGCCCTCAAATTACTCCAAATTGACTGAGAACACTATTGGCGAGCTCTCTGTGAAGTCCCAGCTCACTACACACCATTATCACAAAGCCATGGCCATTTAATGGTGCCAATCTCCCACTCGTGGCTTTGACAGGGTCGGAAGAAAGCTGCTACAGAAACCAGACTTGCCAGTGCTGAAGGAAGTACAGTGTGAAATATGATAGTGTATTAGACCAGCAATCCATTTCTGGTAAAATCGTGGGTTTGATTTTGTGAGTGTGGAAGCCTTGTTATATGAAATCCGGTCACAATTATTGTTCTAGTTCTAGAACTGGAACTAAAATAAAATTGCTGGTACAGGAATTACTTTTAGTTCCAGTACTGAGAAATGGAACACTAATTATTATGACTGGTGAACTCATTCATACTGCATCAAAAGAAAAGAATGGTGCCAGAGTTCAAGTTTCGTTTTGAACGCACATTACTGACTCAAAAGTTAAGTAGCCATTACGCTTCGCTTTCAGCTATGTTCAGCCCACTAGACAGTGCTACAAATGAAGAACACTAGAAGCACCTCTGCAATAAATCCAGTCACCACAAAAAATACAGATGATCCATGCTCCCCAGCTGCAATTACTGACTCAAAAGTTAAGAGGCCATTATGCTTTGCTTTTATCTACAGTGGAACCTCACTATTACGGACATTTTAGGACCCAGAAGTTTGGCTACTTTTTGCTGTAATATAGACGTTTTCCTCTTTCATAGGTAAAAATGTATTAACCAGGCTTGTTGGGACCAATTTTTTTTGTCCTTATTATAGTGGTTTTTTCTGTTGTGTCCTAATGTAGGGAGTTTGTTAAGAGAGGTTCCACTGTATGTTCAGCCCATTATACAGTGTTAGAAATGAAGAACAGTAGGAGAAGCGCCTCTGCAATCAATCCAGTGACTACAGAAGATACGGATGATTCCTGTTTACAATTTACAAACGTAGGGAAGCCATCACGCTACTGCTAATTGACACCTTGGGCTGTCAGCAAAAAGAAATAGAACACAAAGGAGGACAAAGGTAGCGTGCATTGTACACACTGCAGTATGCCAAAAGGTACCTGTCGGGCTGAAGCAGTGTAAAGCAGTGAAAAAATTAAGCCCATAGCCTTATCTGTTATTGAGTTATGCTTGTCTGAAGGCATCAGGCAGACAAGCAAGCGGGTGGGCAGGCAGGCAGGCCAGGGACTATATGACACCAGGTGTTTATTATTTCCAATGTGCCAGCTTATTGAGACTAAGTTTAAACGATATTTGACGTAGCCTTTATGAATATGGCAACTGTATTATAACTAACATGCACGACGACACATCTCTAAATACTGCATCAAAGTGGTGGAAAACATACTGATAATGGTCATGAAAGCATGGTAGTATCGTATACTTCCTTTTAAATTTCAAGCCATGTTTCCACTGGAAATACCACCGTACCAGTGATGAGAGACAGAGAGGCTGTTTTCTGCAGCTGAAAAGTGTAAATACTTGATTCGCCTTTACCCTATTTAATTTTACAAGGAATCAAGTCCTTTTCAGTTGCAGAATACCAGTTTCCCAGCTTGAAATATTGTGCATGTTACATGCATGCACCATGCGACTTCCATGCATGTTTACTGTAACATGAGTGTTCCATATAAATAAGTGCATGTATCATGCAACATGTGTATCATGCGTATCATGCAACATGCACAGGGGGACACACATGCAGAGACCATGTTCCAGTTCCATGCATAGTACATGCATGTTGGTGTGGTGCATGTAGAATCCCACAATGAAAATTGACACTTGGTTGTTAGATAATAAAAAATAGTGAGAAATAGTTTGGTAGGTCAAAGCTTTGTGTTGTGTGCGTGTGTGCCCTACATACCGTAGGTGTTCTGAAGTAGTAACAGCTTTGAGCTTCACATAGCAGGGTGGTACAGTAGGGCCTTGATTATCCGAACAGTATAAGTGACTGCTCTATTAGAGTATTTCCAGTGTTGGGTTGGTACTTTTAAAAAGTAACATACTCCTTACTACCACTGCGATGAAACATGTTACAGTTATACATTACTTCAGTTTAAAAGTAACTAGTTATATGTTATATTACACCATGTATAAAGTTACTTCGTAAGGTAATAATATTACAATAACGAGTAGTTATACGCTACTTTACCTATGTAAAATAACTACCCATTAGATATTACTAACCTAAGAAATGTAGCGCATTATATTACTCCGTTACTGCATTAAGTAATAATATATTATGTAACGCGTTACAAATATAACACATTACGCCCAATACTGAGTATTTCGTCATTAGGTGAATGTTCTATTAGAGTAAATGTATGTTCTATTAGAGTAGTTGAGCGGAACTCTGTATATAAATTAATGGGCTTTAGTTATCTGAACAAATTCACTTATCTGAACACTTTTATGATTGAACTGGCACACAGGTGTTCAGATAATGGAGGTCCTACTGTATATAGCCATTAGATACAGCAGTAACCATAGTAATAACAGACACCATGCATGGTACATGTGGGTCATTCCATACCAAATCAACCAAAAAAAATCCGGACCCCTTCGGATTTTCATGAAATTTGGTATAGACATGGACTCTACTAAGAAACTTTCTCACACCAAAATTTGGCCAATTTTATTGATCTCCCTTTAAGATATGACCGCTCAAAGCTTATTAGAAAATATTACAGCAGCTTACACAGGTTTAATAAAATGGCCATAACTTAGTCAGTGATTTCCACAGAACCTTTCTGTTTAGATTTTTGGAATGCTTATTAAATTTCCTTTCAAGTGATATATAATTCATTATAATTATTCAAAGGAAAAGGTCAAACCACAAAAATGTGACTTTTTCCTTTGATCTTAATTATTTCAAAAACGGATATTTTAATTGCTTTTATTTTTTGTTCAAATATTCTTCTAATAGCTTTCTTTCATGCCAGTAAGTTTGAAGTTGGGATGGCAAGTAGACCATGAGTTATGGCTACATACATAATTCTTATTGATGTTTGCATGCTACAGGGGGTATAACTATGAACACTACTATAACAATACAAACTTTTAAATTCAATTATAGTATGGAATGATTGGAATCTCATAAGAATGTGGTTACACATACAGTTGGAGGCATAGTACACAGGTATAATCATGAGATTAAACAGAAGTATCATTTTATGGTTATCAATGCAGTTTTGATAACTGGTGAAAATACTGTCAAAAGTCCATAGCTAATAGAGATTTTGTGCCATATATTGGGAAGGTTTGGTACTTAAGTTTGGTGAAGAAAATAGTTTGACAAAATTGTGAAACTTCATAATAGGAGGGTTTTAATTTGGTAAAGTAACCAAATTTGCCGAACAATTTCTCCGCTAAGCTTTTCTGTTGTTATTTTGTATAGTGCTTGTCCGACATGCATAGGCTAGGTATAACAACTGGGGGGGAGGGCAAGGGGAGCTAGAGCCCCCTAATGATTTTCTATGTTTAGTGTGCAAAACGATCGAAGTACTCTAATAGAATAGTCAGTTGAGCAGTCATTGTATAAAATTGCCCTCACAATTGATATCAGAAGGCAAAATTTTCCTGTGGGGGCATGCTCCCAGACCCCCTAGAGGGGTTGTGTCCGCATGTTTATACTGTCCTTTACAACCACCTGGAAAAGAGCCCCCCCCCCCCCCCATTGAAAAATATTCAGCTACGCCTATGACATGTATAATTTGTTTTGCGGGATCTGTATGTAATGTTTTTTGATGTAATAACTATACTTCATAAAGTCACAAGGAAAACTCCAGATGGGGAACAATATAGGCTATAGCATTGCCTTGTCGTCAGAGATACTATAGCAATTTAGGTGGTAGAGTACAGACTGTCTGTGGGATCAAGACCTCTCTATATTTACTCTGTATATTGGCATGAATTTTCAAAAATGTATTGCACCAGTAACACTTAGACACTGGAAAACTTCATATATGGACATCAACATAGACAAAAGCATTATTGAATATTTCAAAACCAAAAGATAAATTTGTAAAAGAATATTTTCATTGTCTGAAATTTGAGTATCAGTGGGTTACATTTATTGCTGGACATACGTACAGTAGTTCACCATCAAACACTGTATTCTGATTAATCTTAATTGACTGTACAACACCAATGGTGGTACTATATATGTCCAGCAATGAATGGAATCCATGCACTGATATACTAGAATACTTAACAACAAATCCTACCATTTCACACACTTTTTGTGTTGCTTTTCATGAACTAATGAATGAAATTACCTTAGATTATCATATTTTTAAAATTGATAAAATTATAGAATTTTAGTCTGCATAGATTAAGCAGTATACGTATACACTATATACCCTATCAAATAAGCTATGCTAAGTAACTTTTGTACGTACAATAATAATAATATATATATTTACTGAAAAGAAGTTGGATCCCTATGCAAGTTTGTAGTTTTTGATGTGTATTTAGCTTTTCACATAACTGCTTGCATAACTTATTCTAAAGCGGTAATCAAAATGCCCTGTAACTTTTTTTTTGCTGTACCATTGGTGAACACTAAATGTTGTAAGTGTACTGTAGGATAACTTAAACTGTCACTGACTTGATGCATTTTTCATGAAAAATCAGGAGCTGTAGGTGCACCTCATACTCAATTTGCAAAAATTCGAGAAATTGGTTTACGTACATTATCAGTGTCCAATTGTGTGTAACTACTCCAAATTTCATGGTCATACCACATTCTATTACTGAGTTACAAAATTTTAAAAACATTACCAGATTTTGGAACAGTACACTAATCCCCTCTGAAGTTTTCTTTGCACTGGCACTTTCTTGTGATTTTATGAAATGTAGCTGTTATGTCAAAAAACTTTGCATACAGATCTTACAAAACAAATTATACATATATTGTAAAAGACGCTATACGAGAAGTTGGCAGGGGAGTTGTTTGGCGAAGAAATGGAAACTAAAACCCTTTTCCTTACCAAACTTACAGTACCATAAGATAATTTACCACCAAACCTCCCCAATATAATTATGGTATACAACCTCTATTATGGACTTTTGACGATATTTGCACCAGTTGTCATAACTGCATTGATATACATAACATGGGTATATTGGTGTGCCTCAGCAATGGAGAGTATTAATACTTCTGTTTAATGTTGTGATTATGCCTGTGTACTATGCCTCCAACTGTATGTGTATTACAACTTGACCACATTCTGATGAGATTCCAATCATTCCATACTATAATTGAATTTTAAAGTTTGTATTGTTATAGTAGTGTTCATAGTTATACCCCCTGTAGCATGCAAACATCAATAAGAATTATGTATGTAGCCATAACTCATGGTCTACTTGCCATCCCAACTTCAAACTTACTGGCATGAAAGAAAGCTATTAGAAGAATATTTGAACAAAAAATAAAAGCAATTAAAATATCCGTTTTTGAAATAATTAAGATCAAAGGAAAAAGTCACATTTTTGTGGTTTGACCTTTTCCTTTGAGTAATTATAATGAATTATATATCACTTGAAAGAGAATTTAATAAGCATTCCAAAAATCTAAACAGAAAGGTTCTGTGGAAATCACCAACAAAGTTATGGCCATTTTATTAAACCTGTGTAAACTGCTGTAATATTTTCTAATAAACTTTGAGCGGTCATATCTTAAAGGGAGATCAATAGAATTGGCCAAATTTTGGTGTGAGAAAGTTTCTTAGTAGAGTCCATGTCTATGCCAAATTTCATGAAAATCCGAAGGGGTCTGGATTTTTTTTGGTTGATTTGGCATGGAATGACCCATGTGCAATATTTTGAGCTGGGTTGTTATAGGGCACACTTTATGTAACTAATGTCTTTGTATCTAATGTCTTTGAGCAGGCTATAGGACCAGGTGTCCTACAGACCTTCAGCACTTGTGCTGTAAAGCTTTAAAAAAAAAAAAAATTAAATTTGTGCATGCGGCTTGAACAATTTGAGACTGTGTCCTCTTGTTGCACTAGACAATTGTCGGTGAAAAAACATTTCAGACTGTAAACTGACATTGCCAAAATATTGTACACCATCAACATATCTGCACGATGTCTTTGGTAAGATAGTGAAGGAAGATTTAGAGCACTTAGACAATCATCATATTCTAAATTAAAAAGTTCTGGAATACATTTCGTAGCTCTTCTTTGTACCTTTTCCAACATCTGAAAATCACCAATATAATCAGGTCCCCAGACAACATTGGCATACTCCATCACTGGTCTTAGTAGAGATTTATAAAGTATAGGAAGTGATCTGGTGTTTAGCGAGTTGAATGTTCTTTTATAGGGGTGTATATTATCTATGGTCTGGCCATGTGAGAACCCAACTTCAAACCTCCCTCTTTGTCATTTGCATCTATGGATAATTGATATTGTACAGGCACCTAGGCACAGAGCAGCGGTTTGGAGGTAACCACTTTCACTTAAAATCCTAGTGTCGCGTAGCCAGACCCTATTTCTCTGTACGGCGCTTATTGATTGGAAATTATAAGCGTATAATTTCTAATCAATAAGCGCCGTGCGGAGAAATAGGGTCTAGCCCGAGGGGTCTGCAACAAGCTAGAAATCTCGTAGGTCCACAATTGAAATCTTTACTACAAATTCCCGGAATCCTGAAATCTTATAACTTCAAAGTTCCCAGAAATTTCAGACATGTCCAGATATTATACGTGTATAAAAACATGTTTTCCCCGATACGAACTGAGTTGGCAATGGTTGGTTTACATTAGTCGGCTGGATTCGGCTCCTCGGTAAGTCATAGCATGTAGCTACATGTAGTAGCTACGATTTACTCTACTATATTAGTGTTCATAGTGTTACCCAATTGGTGCTCGAATCCGCGCTTGACTTGGCATTTAATACTAAAGCTAACTGAGCTCGAGTTAAGTGGAGAAGCAGTTGGCTAGGACACAAACTAGGACAAGCAGCTGGCTGGGACACGCAGAACTCTACTGGATATTATTGGCTGAGCTAATTGGGATTCTCCGAGGGATTCTTTATCAGCCTGAATATAGAATTATGTAGCTGTTAACTTAATACTTAGCATAATTATACTTGCACACATTTAGCTAAAATTTGAAACTGGCTGCATGCTCCACTGAAGCTGGCTGGAGAAATGGCTGATCGTGATTGTGTGTTTGCCGCTGCATATTGCACTGCACTGGCACATGGGCAAGATCCTGGATCATTTGTGTACATTCAACTGAAGTATTATGAGAAAACATTTAGAGCAGTGTTTGTCCAATACGAAGACGACTCCCTTTCCAGTGATCAAGGCAAGAAGAGGTGGAAATCCAAGGTATGGTGAAGTTGATGTCTATTGTCAATGCAGACCAATAGATGATGGAAGCCCAATGGTGTATTGTGACAAATGCAATGAATGGTTTCACCTGAGTTATGCAAAAGCTAAGGTGATTGCAGAAGACAGGTGGTACTGCCAGACTTGCTCTCTAGTTTAATCATTGCTTTTAATACTTACATTTAGCCAACGACTAACACAATAATCATCAAGCATATAACTAATTGAAATTTAGAAATCTTCACAAGGATCTTGAAATCTTCCCTGGAATCTTGAAATATTTGGGTAAAATCTAAAGATTTCGAAATCCCGTAGGCGATTTAGCTTGGTTTGGTACCCCTCGGTCTAGCCATAGATAATATACACCCCCTATGGTCTGGCTACGCGGACTATTAAAATTCCCCATCCTCTGATCCCCCAACACACATACACACGCACGCGCGCGCACACACACTATATTATACAAACAGCAAAAGAAAAAGTGTCTAGGTTGCGGGATGCGAGATTTACCGTCACAGTCAATTAAAAATGTATCAACAGAATCCAGTAGTTTCTTCCAATCAGCTGAGCATTTCAATTCTTCAGACGCCATCTCCATCACCTTGAAATCGCATAACCGCAAACCACTACGCACGTGATCCATGATCGGGAAAGAACCTTCACTTCCTGTTCTCAGAAAGCGGTTTTGTCGCGCTGTGAAGTATATGGTTTTAAGATTCTTATTCTAGGTTAATCTTTTAGTATATTACTGTCCGTAAATAGTTCACTTCCAACTTGGTGAAAGACTTCGTCATATTTTCGGTTTTGTACGGTGAGAGACTACGTTACTAAATTACTACTTGGTGTTGTCGTTGTGTAGTTTGTAGAATACTATTTGTTTGTGTATAGTTGTTGATAATTCACTAAAATTCACAAAGTTAGTCAAGAGTTCTTAACCACATGTTCATTTCCTGGTTTCGGTTTTATAGTAATAAAATATGGTAGCGCCTTGAGTCAAGAAAGAGTTCAGACTGCCTTAACTTTACATTTGAGTACACTCCTGCATAGATGTTTAGCACGTTGAAGCATGTATATATGTATTTCTGTTTTTTTTTTTCTGGATTTGCGCGCTGGTAATTTGCTATTTCCTCTTTAGCATATGATGCCTTGTGACCAGGATGTGTCACGAAAGCGATTTCAACGCAGTCCCTCCTTGGAGAATCTTGATGAGTTTAGTATTGAACATCAACAGCAGACATTATTGGATCTGTCGCTTGGAAAGTTGCACCAGGAACAGGCACAACCAATTGAACCATGTCTCCTCAAATCAGTGCTAATTAGTAATGCAGTGCGTGCTCTTCAGCATCACATGTTTACTGCAACAATGTCGCCATCAGTGGAAGTGATTACTGAAGTCAAAGAAGACAGTGAAACTACAAACTTTATTGTGAATACTTTTAACAGTAGTGATTATTGTTTCACTCCATCATCGCCTATTGCACCACAGAAATTTCCAAAACTAGATTCTTCATTCGAATGCAGTCCGCTTACACTTACACAACAAGCAACTGATGAAGGCTTTGTTCACTCATTATTACCAGTGACTGATAAAAGTAGTGATTTTCTGAAATCCAACATTCATCCTTTTTTTTCACACAAATGCACCTCTGCACATACATCATACACCAGTTCTGTCCATTGTATTAATATTGAGAATCATGCCACTGAAACAGTAACAGTTAATGGCAATAGTTCAGTGGAAGAGAAATGTGAGTTGTCTAGTGAGGCACGTAAATGTAGCAGTGAACCAGACAGTAATTTTGACAGTATGGATACTTCACTCAGTCCGCTTGATTTAAAAGGAATTGACCCTTTGTTGTATGATTTTGATGCACGTACTCCACCCATGTTACCGAGTCCTTGTGAGATGAAAGTTGGTCACTTTTCATCCTGCAGTGTGGCAGCTAATGTAACTAGTGCCATAGATGATAATTCTAAGGATATGGAAAGTGATCCGTCTGTCTTGCTAGATGAAATAGTGAATATGCTAATTGAAACTTAATTCATTTGACAATTGACTGTCACAGAAATTCATTCAATTCATCTGTAAGCTCTAAGCTTTGGTCATTATGTATTTATTGTATATCATCACAGTCTTTTGTCAATGTGATTTTTATTTCTTTACAGATCTACCTTATTTCTGTGTTTATGTATTATATTACTTTTCTTCATTGGATATATCCTTTTTTACTAACAGTTTTTATGTAGGTATTTAAACCTGTGAATATGTACAGTTGCATACTTACAATCCAGGTTATATCACTGCCACGTTTTGTACCATAACCTGTAATAATTTAATATACAATATATATTATGTGCTTTAAAAGTTGTCAGGATTATGATGATCTTCGCCAACCTCTTCCAATATTTCATTATATTCTGTCATTGCAACTTGCTTTGTAGTAACATGAAGATACAAAGTTCTATTGGAGAGAAAGATGTAGTTTGAATTGGTGTTGAATATTTGCTTACAATAAAAATGGCACAGATAACAAAACTGCCATAACATGGAAACACAATCCAGGATAGAGTTTTCTTGTCAGTGGGTAGACTGCGTTGTACAATACAGATGCTAATACCATGCATACCATCTCAATTGATGCCAAACCACTAAATACTACACCTATAATTAAATCGTATAATATATTTCATTAAACATTTCAAAAAACCTTCTTTATCTCTTGGGCAATACTTCGACATCATTGCTCGTAATACTGGTACCACGCAACCTCGAAAAGCACCCAAAATGGGAACTACAAATAAAAAATAGTTCAAATTTAAATCATTAACAACCTCACCTGTTAAAACAATCCAACTGTAGTAAGAAAGGCCTAGTGCTACCAAAGCCACAGCACCACTCAGCAAACCAATAATAATGATGATGGTATCTTTTAGTTTCTTTGATAGTAGTGGCAGTAAAAATAATGATGCAAAACCATTAAATGCAACTTTTAGAGATAAAAAGTAGCCAATATTCTCTGGAGACCAGCAAAGTGGCTTTCCCAGTGAGAATAAGACAACCACATCAGACAGACCTAAAAAATTAATTTCCACAAACAAGAAAATGAGCAGCAGTGGTAAAAGAATGTTAAAATGTTCACCATGTATAAAAACTTCGACAAACGATTTCATATTCTGTTGCAAAACAGTAATCAAATTAAACGTTGCACCTTTTTTAGCTTTAACTGACTCAGGAATAAGACATGGAATAATGCAAGCAATAAATACAGCAATGTGTAATGCAGCAACAGCATAAAATGGCTGGACATAGTTTCCACCTTTCAGCCATAAACCACCTATCAATCCACCCAAACTGCCACCAATGTACGTCATTGATTCTAAAATTCCAAAGCGGCATGTTCTATCCTGAATACTACTGATGTCTGCCATGTATGAATAAACTGCTAGATTAACAACAGTAAATCCACCCATACAACCAGATATTGATGCTCCAAATAAGAATACATATTTTGGTAGTGCAGCATAGTATGTCATAAGAATAACAATCATATTGATGGTACCACCTGCCGATGCTATTATAATTAGAATCTTTCTGCCAATGTGATCTGATGCACCTCCAGCCACCAAAGCTGATAAAATGGATGGTATTCCATTGGCAATATTAATATACAATAACCAGTGTGAAGTGGCTGTTTGTACATGCTGTTCCACATCACTCGGTTTTCCACACTGAGAATTCGTTTCATTCTGACCATTCTCGCATCCCTTTGTATCTTCGCATATCATCGCGTAAATCAGTTGCTGCAGTACAGGGTAAGATAGAAAACCACCCAACATAAACATTAACAACACCGGCTCCACGGTTGGCCTGATAATGTATCGTTTACATCCAGACGCCATCCACTAGTTTGTGCAGGTACCAGCATGTAACAGTGCGAATATGTGATGTGGTGAAAGGTGAAAACGTGCTTCCAACCTGGCCCGCACGTGCCAAAAAAAATTGCTGGAATGATAGGCATGATTTAGAGTTCGAGAAACAAGTTTACCATATCGGGAGAGACGGAAATGAGTGATGCAAAAGATCTTGATTTAGACAGTATTATTGGAAGACTACTAGAGGGTGAGAAACGTAGTACTTCCTAGTCAAGTTAGAAGTAGGTTCAAAGTTTTAAAAGTTCATATCTTTTCGTTATGTAGTTCGTGGGTCACGTTCGTTGAAGACAGTACAACTGACAGAAAACGAAGTGAGACAGTTGTGTCTCAGGTCTCGCGAGATATTTCTCAATCAGCCAATTTTATTGGAGTTAACAGCTCCTTTAAAAATATGCGGTGTGCATTGTATTGTTTGATGTTAGAAATCATAATTCAGATTCCTATTTCAGGTGACATTCATGGACAGTACACGGACTTACTCAGGCTGTTTGAGTATGGAACTTTTCCTCCTGATGCAAACTACCTCTTCCTTGGAGATTATGTTGACAGAGGGAAGCAGTCTTTGGAAACCATTTGTCTCCTATTAGCCTATAAAATAAAGTACCCGGAAAATTTCTTTCTCTTACGAGGGAATCATGAATGTGCCAGCATTAATAGGATATATGGTTTCTATGATGAGTGTAAGTGTAAGCATAGTTGCAAATTTCACTATTATTTACAATCCTGTGTGTACAGGCAAGCGTCGTTATAACATCAAATTGTGGAAAACCTTTACTGACTGCTTCAATTGTTTGCCTGTGGCAGCCATTGTTGATGACAAAATCTTCTGTTGTCATGGAGGTAAGTAAGACTTAAAAGTGTGCCATAGTCCTGCTAGTAATAGATAATGTATTGTTTAAGACATATGCTGTGTTTACAATGGCATTAGCATGCACATAAATAGGCATAGTATCAGAGGAAGTTCCAATACCTGTACTTTACTTTTTTCCTGAGTGATATTATCCCTTAAATGTTTGCAAATAACTACTTGAATATTAAATATACTACATATATAGTGATAAACCTCTAAATAGTCTTAAACCGAAGTATTATGCCCTGCAGGGAGCCTGTATTCCACGGAATAGCAGAATTACGGAATAAGCGAAAATCACATTCTAAATATTTTATAGCCTCTATAACGTTTTAATATACATTCCTCACTTCATAGAGAACACAATCACGATGGCATCATAGATAATATACGAACATGGATTGGAAACGCCGTATTATTTACGTAGTGACGTCATAGACCATCCTCGTTATGGTGCGAAAAGTTTACAGTCGTTACAGGTGGAACATTTTGCATTTCTTGTAAGCTACAAATACTTGTTTGTTGGTTATAGCTGGGTTACAAAGCACCTACACTAATTGGAGGCTGGACTGGTTATGGATACTGGCGAGTAGCAAACAACAGCATAACAAGATGCAAGTTGAAAGGTGAAGTATAGTGTTTCATAACGGTTGGGCAAATTTCCTGAAGAAATAAAAAGTGCAGCATCGTTTGTTTTCTGTTCTTAACTTCACTTATAGCAGGCAGAGTGGCTTTAGCTAACCAGGTATCCAAAGTTTCACTGTATACTCAGACTGTTTGGATAAAACGACAGATAAAACGACAGAAAACAGGCGCTACTTTGGGCAATTGTTTTACCCAAGCCGAACAAGTCTTTGGCTAAAAATTCCTTTCAGTTTATCAAACATTTATTTGATTGTGGCGTAGAGGCTATGTTAAGATAGCTGGTAAAGATGCTTCTGAAATATTTTCCTGCCAGTATCCACCTGTCGCCAATGATATTCCCTCCAATGTCCACAGACAAGCTGTGTTCTTGTTCAGTACAAAACGTTACACAATAAACAATGTAAAAAGAATGTCCACGCCTTGAAACTAGCCTTCAAACAAGCGAGAGAAAGCCAAACAGCCACCTAGTACATTTCAACAAATTTCCCAATGTATTGGCGCACTGTAACTAGGATAGGTAAATAATTTAAAGGGCGTTTCCAATCCATGTTCGTGTATTATCTATGATGGCATCGATCCTCGGGGCGATCTTTAAATAGGATATGTACAAAGATATTCACTGTAGAACAATCTAACTAAGCTAAACTACCATCAAATACACTTCACTACACAATCGCTAGAAAACTAGAAGTTCTTTGTGCTATACTTACTCATACCAGCTGTCACACACAAGTAACCGCCCGAATTTATTAGAGTTATATACGAAGTGTTAGAGCCAAGGTTGGAGCTCTGATGTTGGGAGCTGAAAGCAGTATTATACTCCGAATTTATTTGAAACACTTTAGGAAATGGTAACAGAGTTATAAGAAAGGTCAGATTATTCCATGCATGCATGCAGGGTAGCTACCTAGGGGGTGGATTGTTTTGTCCTAAACTCTTCGGCCAGTTAGCTAGCTGCTCGTGTGTGACAGCTGGTATGAGCAAGTACAGCACAAAGAACTTCTAGTTTTCTAGCGATTGTGTAGTGAAGTGTATTTAACAGTAGTTTAGCTTAGTTAGGTTGTTCTAGAGTGAATATCTTTGTACATGTCCTATTTACAGATCGTCCCTAGGATCGATGCCATAGTGATTGTGTTCTCTACAAGGTGCGGAATGTATATTAAAATGTTGTAGAGGCTATAAACAATAACAAAATATTTAGAATGTGGTTTTTGCTTATTCCGTAATTCCGCTATTCCGTATTCTGTGGAATACAGGCTCCCTGCCCTGCATGTGCACTTAAACTGGTCTTAAATCTCTGTCTTTTTTTACTCAATTAAAAGCACACTTTTCACGTTACAACTGTGAACAAGCCAAGACACAAGCTTCAAGAAAACAATGGATTAACTTGGATTTGCATTCAAGTTAATTACTGCGATTAGTTTTCATAGTGTAACAGGCTGCTTATCAGTTTAACAGGTAACGGGTGGTGATAAGGCATTATATACTTAACCTTACATGTTTACAGCACAATAATGATGACTTAGCTTATCACTCACCTTTTATTATAGATCAGTTTTAAGTGCAAGGCTTGATATTGGCTTGAGTGTCACGTCCCAAGGCTTGTGCAAGACCTTTGTTGTATATTAGTATTGTTTTGGGGATTTTGGAAAAGGCTTGTTTGTTTGCGATCCATTCCATGTTCTAGTCACATCTCACTTCTATACAGAGGTTTTTGTGTTCTTATTGAGTTTCCGTATAACCACAAACCTACCTTCAACCAAATATCGCTTTTAATGGTTGCTCATGGTTTGCCTCACATCTGTTTAGCTTAACTGAATATTTACTGACTGACTACTGATTCCTTCAACCAAAGCATAACTCGACTATGTCAAGGTTACAGGTTTGATTTCTTCAGTGATCATTAATCAACTGTGCTTAGGCCCAAGACATTCCACTGCTAT
Source organism: Dysidea avara (assembly GCF_963678975.1). Classification (NCBI taxonomy): domain Eukaryota; kingdom Metazoa; phylum Porifera; class Demospongiae; order Dictyoceratida; family Dysideidae; genus Dysidea; species Dysidea avara. Next base: position 9,584,492 of record NC_089281.1, read on the forward strand.
GCATACATCATAGACCTACCTTTGTCCTCCTCCTCCTTTGTGCCCCGTTTCTTGTCTACTTCATAGGCGCTGTTGGTAACGCATTATGGCTTCTGTATCATGAGTATTGTCCATAATTTCTACTATTTGTCATATAGCATGTATACGTAGATGTTAGGGCTTGGACGAAGCTTCGAATGCTTCGTGGGTTTGAAGGTTAAGTAAACTTCGAATTATAAAGTATCCTTCGAAGCTTCGTAATGCACTCATAGTCTACGAAAGAATTACAAATACACGTTGTTATGTTTATTGCAACTGCTTATTCCTCTTACGTGATCAATGTTTGTTTCTTCGCGATCGATCTTCGTGTGCCACGCCCACTTTTAAACAATCGCTGTTCAGCTTGCTACCACAGTTGCAGCCTTAAAAACACGTTATAAAGTGATAGATAATGCATGGAATATGTACTTTTAGCCATTTCTCGGTGATTGCAGTATAGCGGACATGCCCATTTGCAATCGATCGATCGCGTCATTCAGTACTGCTACTATGCACTTTCCAAATGCTTACAAACTTATTAAATAGGTTTAGAAAGATAAAACCTAAGAAAGATTTTCATAAATACAAGAAAACCTACAACTTGAAAGCTAACACCAAAGCTTCGAATGTTCGAACATTTTATTAGCAAATGTACCACTCTGCGTGGGCAGTTCAAAGGCACCGCCAGTGCTATAATTTGTATATTGCACTGCTGCAGACCGCAGCGAGTGCATTATAGCTTATAACGCACTGGTTGCGGTTTTTTAGACCACAACGAGTGCATTATAAGTTATAATGCACCGACCGCAGTGCAATATACAGATATTGCACTGGCTGCGGTTTTATGCAGCATAGCACAAGTGCCGGTGGCGAAGACCACTACGACACCTCACCTAATAGGTGGAAGAACACTTCACAGATCACTCGAATTCTTTTATAGCCTGACATGTAAAGGTCGATTGTGGGCCATAACGTCACCAATACGTATATGTTTACAAGCAGCCAATGGCGATCGAAAAAGCCAACACGGGTGGCCACAACTCTAGTCTACATATATATAAACGTACTTATACACCTTACTAGTCTGGTGCCATCTTAGCCCAGATTAAACTGTAGTCCACTTCGACAATGACTCAATAAAACAAATATATTCTAAATAATACTAACCATTACGTTCGATTGTGGTAACCAGTTTTGTCATGCCACCAGATTCGAGTTTATCCAGTGTGAATAGTAAGAATTAGACTAGTATCGTTTAGTAGTTGGGTTTTGTTTACTTAAAACATCTATTTAGCTACTTTTTTTCGCTCGAGGGAATCACTATGGCGATTAGTCTGGCGCTTAGTCTATATGGCGATTGAGTGATCACGCTGGCATGTTGAGCACTACATAATGAGAGTCGAACAGCGAATGCAGGTTAGTGATATAACCCATAGCGTACTAGCTTTCAATATCTCAGGTGGCTGCAGTACTGCAGGGGGAACGTCATCGCAACGTCCGGCTTGGTTACCCACAATCGATGTTAGAAACCTGGCCTTTATAAGTGTTACAGCTGTCTTGTGAGACTCTCCCCATCTATTAGGTGAGTGGTACATAACAGTTATACAACGTGCACTCGTGCGTTTATATCAGGCAGAGTACTCGTGGCCGTTGTATAACTATATAATATTCGAAGGTAAATTTCAATATTCGTCCCAGCCCTAGTAGATGTAGAACATAGCTAATGATGAAGCAGAATAGTTTTTAGCAATTGATAGTTGAGTCTCGCAATTAATTCTATAATGTGTCGTCTAGTGCCATTCTTTCCTTTGTTGTGGTATGTGCTGGTTCATTGGCAATAATTACAAATCATGTTATTGCAAAAAGATAAATAGCATAATGAAAATTTGGAATCAATGTATGCATCATAGAAAGAAAGAAGAAACTATGAAACAAAGGAGGTTGTACAGATGCAGTTATAACATGTGAACATTTAATCCTTACTTGAGTCATGGCTATAGTATTGAATTTTCTTAATTTCCTTATATAGTTATTAGAAGCATTCTTATAGGTTTTTGCGATTGAATTTGTCACCTTTGCAATTGACTTTGTCTCGTTTAAAGTAGAGTTAGTCTCCTTTACAATAGAATTCATAACGTTTGCAATTGAATTTGTCCCGTTTGCAATTGAATTCGTTACTTTTGCATTAGAATTTATCACGTTCGCACAAGAAATCGTCATATTTATATTGACTGCAATAAACCAGCCGCATATCATAAGATGGACCATTTTTGCAACCAAGCACACCATTTGAGACACTAGAGGGTGACTGAAGCTTTTTATACGCAAAGCCATTCAAGTTAATTAGCTTGTTGTGAGTGACCACACCCATCACCAATGGCAAAGCACAACTGTGAATGTTACTGAGGAAGCTATAGCAGAAGAATTATTACAAGAATTGTTTACAACAGTTATACTTCAACAAGATCATGAAGCAGCTGCTACATCTTGTTTTGTTTTCATGTTTATTGCAGTTGCCTATCTTGTTACAGACGAATTCAATTGAAAAACCGATTCTACGATAGATAATATAGTACAAGTAGGGATTTGAATTCGCAATGGTGATGTCATTTCTGTAGGAACTAATAGTTTTATGTACGGGCAATCCTTGTTATGGGTTTGACTTGGTCTTGGTTACAGGTTCAGAATCAGCCTCACTTCACAAAACATAATCTTCATAAAAATCTTCAGTCATTGGGGACTTAGTTGATGCTTAAAGAATTCTTGTACCATGTCACAATCCTTAGTAATGGCACCACAAAAATTATTGGTGCCACATCTGAGCAACCATAGCGAAGAAGTTCTGAGACAAACTGGCTGCAAACTGCTGTGATTTGATAACACTCACTTAATCTGAAAATGAATAGGAAATTGTCAAGGTAAATTAATGGCCACTCAAAGTCCCTACTCGTAACGAGGATTGTCTGCAGTGATATCACCGTTGCGAATCCCTACTTGGACTATATTCTATTGCAAAAGTGACAAGCTTTACTGCAAACGGGACAAAGTTAATTGCAAAGGTGACGGATTCACTTGCAAAAACCTGTAAATCAAATTGTATTAAAAGCATAGCTTCTACATACAATTGTGTTTATTCTTCCTTGCATGCCAATGCCTTGTATTACATGTATTCGTTTACATAATGATGTTTGTTCTTAAGGGTTGTCACCTGATTTACAAAATTTTGACCAAATCAGATCAATAGCCAGACCCACTGATGTTCCTGATACAGGTAGGTTGTGTTTATTTACTGCTAGTATTGTTGTAGTGTTAAATTGTCACAGGTTAGTGCATCTTTGCACAGTGTGAATAGTAGTGAAATGAGACACATGAGATAATGTGTCATGCGGCCCAAGATGCCGGTACACCATGCCATAGGTATATTGAGAGGAAGAAAGTAAACACAATTTTCATACATGTAGCTCCATGATCCCTTATTAGTATAGTGGCACAAACAAAAAATCGTGCACTTTTTACTTTCCACATAAATAGTACTCCTCAATACATGTGTTTTTAGATATAGTGCCGTGGCTGATTTGACCTTTGGTGACCTTTACATCCATTTTTGTACAGAAAATTGATCATTTTTGTCTTTAACTCCCTGAGGCAGTAATTAACTTGTTAAAACATGGTACCAAACAAAAGATCTTACTGATAGAAACAACTTGGTTTTTATTTGAAGTCAATAGGTGATTTCATTACAAAGTTATGATCATTTTTATTAGCTACAAAATTTGATATATTTACCTGCCCTCGAGGTGTGAATTACCTGTGGGCAGATAATTATGCATAAATTTATCAAATTTTGCAGCTAATAAAAATGATCATAACTTTGTAATGAAATCACCTATTGACTTCAAATAAAAACCAGGTTGTTTCTATCAGCAAGATCCTTTGTTTGGTACCATGTTTTAACAAGCTAATTACTGCCTCAGGGAGTTAAAGACAAAAATGGTCAATTTTCTGTACAAAAATGGCCGTAAAGGTCACCAAAGGTCAAATCAGCCACGGCGCTATATCTAAAAATACATGTATTGAGGAGTACTAATTATGTGAAAAGTTTCATGGCTTTATGAAAAAGTGCACAATATTGCCAATTTTTGGGGCTACGCTGCTATACTATATATAACCGATTAGAACCAATTTTACTGTAGGGTTGCCCCCCAGGAAGAAGAGCCCACCAGCCACTTCCAAAATACAAGCGGCCAAAGTTTCAAGCTTTTTTCTTTTTATCCCCCACTATTCTTTTTGCACACTTTGCAAAACTCACCATAAAACACAAATGCATACTCTATTCAAGCTGAAATTCAGCCTACTTTAAAGGGGTTTTTAAAGCAAATCTCATTACCAATTTTGGTGAGAATTTGATCAACATTCACGGAGTTGTGACTGATTATTCACATAAAATAAATGCCTACTGGATAAACCACTTTTGAAAAATCTGTTGAAAATTGGTCTGTAGTAACCACCTTAGGTGTACCTTTTAGTGGTTTGAAAGAAATCAAGATGAAGACCACAAAGAAAGCAACAACGTGTAACAGTCATGCAATCGAGTTTTGTTAACAAAAATGTTAGTTGCCATAACTACCAAGCAAACAGAAAGATGAATAAAAAATTGAAAATCTTAAAATGGGAATAGGGATCGCTGAAAAAAGCCACAAAACAAGAAGGGATTGCGGGGGTGGTAATGTAAACCACAAATCCCTATTTTGACTCTGTCATAAATTATTAGTTTCATGCTCTGTCATTTTGAAGTGAGTCAAAATAGGGATTTGTGGTTTAGATTAACACCCCAGCGATCCCTTCTTGTTTTGTGGGTTTTTTCAGCAATCCCTATTCCCATTTTAAAATTTCCAATTTTTTATTCATCTAGTTTGTGTACTTTTTATTAATCCAGTAATGGATTATGAAGAAGACTGTTGTGAATAGTGTAATTTTGCATTCTGCATAGTAACACCATCAACACTTCAGTACACACATGAAACTGATCAAATTGTAATGTGCATACAGACTGAGAGTCTCCTAATATGAGCTACAATTTACATTACTGGTGCCTTTAATAGCTGTAAAATTCAGTGCAAGGATTGTTGTTATACACTTGACTGCATTATACATCAGGGTGAACTCCCTTCAGACTGGAAGAGGGCATATGTAACACCAGTATACAAGAAAGGCCGGCGTACTAATCCATCGAACTATAGACCTATATCATTGATTAGTATTTGCTGCAAGTTGTTGGAACACATCATCTCCTCAGCAATATCTTCTCACACTATTGACTACAATATCATGTGTACAATTTAACATGGATTTCTTTGATTGATAATGAAGACTGTGGTGAATAGTGTAATTTGGAGTATCGCCGTCAACGTTTCAGTACAAACATGAAACTGATCAAATTACAATGTACATACAGACTGAGAGTCTCCCAATATGAGCTACAATTTACATTACTGATGCCTTTAATAGCTGTCAAATATTGTTGTTATACACTTGAATGCATTATTTACATGACTGCTCTATTAGAGTATTTAATCTGGATAACCCACCCACGTACAATAATCACGAAGCGAAAAAACCACCTTGCAACAAAGTCATCAGCCCAGATTAAGCTTCCTGGTCTATACTGAGTTTAATAAAAGACAGATTCTATTAGCCATAGGAAATAAACGTAACTTTGAGTACGATCTTGTATGGCTTCTCTAGCGTAATGGCGTTTTAGCAAGAAGAAACGGCTTGGTTTGGGCTGTTTCCATCTGAAAATGAAATCAAAAATAGGTCATGGACATGCACAATGATCCATTCAGCAAGACTTGCTACTTTTTATCCCAGGATTCTCCTTGTAAATTTCGCTATCCCTGTGAAAGAATAATATTATGAATAATAATATGAACAAACAGGCAAATTTCAGTTTTGTCAGAACTACACTTGCTGTTTCCTTTTCACTTGTGATACTTACTAGTGGACCTATACTCCTTGCAAAGAACCACCAGAGGGTTGTTTTGAATTGTAGGATGCTTTTCAAGGTGATTTTTAGGTGAGCGTTCTATTAGGATTTTTGCAGAAAACATGGTCGATCCCTATTATGAACCAATCACCATCATGAACCACGATAGTGGGTTCGCATAATAAGGACCGCCTATGTTTTGTTTTTTTTTGCAAAAAAATGCAAATAGAACGCATACCTAAAAACCATCTTGAAAAGCATACTGCTCACAACATAGTTGACCACATAATAGTATATGATTCCTTCAGTGTGATTTACCCAATGGGGCTAAATAGTGAAGTTTCTATACTGTCTCCAGCTGGGATGATAGCTAAGTACACAATCACTGACTGCTAAACTTGCACTCATCACCAGCATGACTGGAAGCTAGCTCAGTGTAGCATCTTGTGTGTGATTTTAGTAAGGACATGTACCCAGTGTGACAAGAATGACTGAGACAGTAATCATGTACAGCAGTATGGCAAGAACTACATAATGGCTTGGCTCATAAGAATATGTCATTCCTTATACTTTATGTATGCATTCACAAATCAGGGTGTCAATAATCTTAATTTGCTAAATAAAGTATCTAATATTAATCTTAATTCTGGTGAATCTCTGTTAACCTAATGTGTCTAGCCAGTTACAATCATAATGGATTTAGAAAAAGTGCATCTCTGGTAAAACTGCATACTTGCATTCCTTATAGTGCGTATAGTCTTAATGCATAACCACTGACTGTCTATAACTTGTGGCAAGGGCCACATGGGTGAGCAGTTGCTTGCTGTTGAGGGAATTGGTTCTGCTACAAACTTTTAACTGCTTATCAGAGTTTCATGTCTTGTGACAGGTAGCTAAATCAGTATACAGTGTTTTCATGAGCACTGTACGAGGATGGTAATGTGATGACAATGACTAAAAGTCCTGAAACTACAACTACACATCATACAGTGCGATAGTTCTGTATAGTAGGGACCACAAAGGTGTTGGCGTGGCCCATGAAAAACATCATCCAAAAACCAGCCTCAGTTTCCCCTGATGACTATGAAGCAGTATTGGTTAGCTGACACCAAACAAGCCTTCAAATCAACCCAGAAAGCTTCAACAAGTTGCTACTGAATTTTTAATAAATTTATTAAACCGAATTTTCTAGTGACTGACTGACTGATGCCTTCAGACAAGCATAACTTGATAATGGCTAAGGCTATGGACTTGATTTTTTTCACTGTTTGACATCGCTTCAGCTGGACACATGCCTTTTGGCATACCGCAGTACGTACAATGCTTTCTTCGTGGACTTACCAGTGTCCAGCTTTGTGTCACATTCATCTTTGCTGACAGCAAAAAGTGTTTATTTGGCGGTAGCATGTGATGGCTTCTCTTCGTAACAGAAATCGTCCGTATTTTTCATAGTGGCTACTTTGATTTCTGAGGTGCTTTTCGAGCAGTTCTTGATTCGTAATGCTGTGTAATGGGTTGAACACAGCTGACAATGAAGCGTAATGGATACTACACTTTACAGATGATAATTGATAGCTGGGGCACCATTTCTTCTTTTGATATGGTACGCCAATGTAGGGATTTTCCCACAGGGCTACAGTAGAGGACAGAAAATTTTACATTCTGTTTCCGTGTTCCGTTTATATTTGAAATGGTAAACAATTAATGCATGCTAAACAGCTTTGAAAATTATACGTTAACGGAATGTTTTATTAAGCATGTAAAGTTTAATTATGTGTTATTGGTATAGAGCTCTTGTTAAATACACTGTAGCGTACACTTGGAGTCCTAAATTTCCTGGCGTGGAAATTTATGGCTGGTATTAAACAACAAAAGCTGAAACTAGCTACTGCAGCGAGTTACTCTACATATGTATAGTTGTATCTACTCGCACATGGTAAACAGAGTGTTATTATAAATACTGTTAACTATAGTAATGTGCGATAATAAGTTTGCAACTGTGGCAATCAATCACGATGCTTGTATCGCAATATCACAACAAATGGTAAGATAAATATACAGAGGACTGCTTCAATTATAAGAGTATTTTGAGGTAAAAATGTTTGATTTGTGCTCAATAATTGCAAGCTATTATCATATCACAGTGATGGATCTCTATCACACTATTGATATTATTGCACATCACTGCTGTAAACATAGAAATAGACTTCACAGCGCCTACTGAGATAATGAGTGAATATGATAAGCATTTCTCACTGAGCAGCACTCCCAAGTCTAGTGGTCCTGATATTCAAGCTGCCTTTAAGAAAATTGTCATTTGTTCAAGCATTTTGTTTCTTTATGCGTGTATGTGATAGTATATGTTTTAATTACATCCCCTTCAGTGATGCCACAACCGGAACAAACTGAGCTTGTATTCCTGTTGATATCATAGCCTTGATACAACTAGTAAATGACTTGCTTTTTTGTGTAATCATCTCTGCCAAATAAGCAGGCTACTTTAACACCAATGCTTAGTTTTTCCACTACGAAATTAACAGGAGTATCATAGACTGTGTATCATAGACTGTATAGCTCCTACAAAATCATGACATCCTGTATGTAGCTTGGTGTAGCTGTAAGCATTACCTTTGTGCCTTTGTACAACTAAACCAAAACATTACCACACCACTGTAAGAAATGTATAAATAGGCGTTGTAATTTAAACGTTACGTAATTGTTTGTATAACTTCTGAGTGCCTTGAATGCCATGGTATGAAAATGGAACACATAATTATACAACGGCAAACAGAAACAGAATGTAAACTTTTCTGCGTCCTCTATTGCATCTTAATAGACACAACATACTTTAATTAGCAAGCATCGACACGACTTCAAACCCTTGTATTCATGCCGGAGTCAGTTATTGTTATTAACAGAGGTTATTCTCAAAACCATGGATGGTAATAACCAAGTTGATATGATCTTAGATTTTTGTGAGATGTTTAATAAAGTACCACACAAACGATTACTTAATAAACTCAGGTACTTGGAATTACCGGTGATCTTGTAAAGTGGATGGAGCAATTCTTAACTAAATGAAACCAACAAGTAATAGTAGAAAACCATGTATCAAGCAAACTTCCTGTGAGGTGTGAATCTCACAGGGTATGGTATTGTGACCTTAATGGTTCTATTAATGACATGGATGAGAAAGGTTCGACTTTGCTGATGACTGTGTGGTGTACAGAGTGATTTATTCAGAACAAGACTGATTGAGCTTTCTAAACACTATCAGTGCCGGTCACTGTAAAGCAGTAATTATACAACCAAGCAGTAAGAGTAATAAGAAATGCGGTCAAAATTAGACGTTGATGCATACACTGGAACCAAGGTACAACATTACCTAGCGGAAGATATTTATTCTGAGACCGTGATTCCAAGCATAGTTGAGAGGATGGTTCGTGTCATTAGAGGTAAACTTGAAGTAGTATAATATCTCAGCTTTACCACTGATGTATGGAGCTCAAATGTAAGCAGTGATTTGTAGCTTAGCTTGACAGCTCGTTGGGTGAGTGATGATTTTCAGTTAATTTCAGTGGTTTTACAAGCCAAGTCTCTTGAAACTATTTACTTGGTGGGTTGAATACCACAGTAGATATCCAGCTATTGCACAGATAGCTAAACGATACCTAACTGCCACAGCAATATCTATACCATCAGAGAGGTTGTTTTCTTCAGCTGGAGACATCCATGGTGAAAGGAGAAGCAGGGTATCACCAGACCATGGCAGAAAGCTTGTTGTTCATCAAAAGCAACTATTCTTTGTTTGGTAAAAAGTAACTACATGTTAACTCTTTAACTGTTTGTTAGGTTTTTTACTCTTGGTTACTGTTTGGTTATGATTTACTGTGCAGAAACTTGTACCCAACTTTGTACTTTGCTTACAGAACTTATATCTACTCAGTGAAGAATTTATTAAATAACAGTGAAATTTTGCATGGCTGTATAGAGCGGTTTCACCTTTTACGTGCTTAATAAACGTGTGGCAATACCACAATACAAAATAGTTTCGTTTTGTGATCCTCTGTCACAACAGAATCGTTGACAGCAACTATACCACAGTAAAACAATCATGTATCATTGGGCATTAACAAACTAAAAAGATGATAGCGTAGCTAGACTGGTTTTTGATATTTCCATAGAACGTCCCATTTACTAGGTGTGCAAATTTAGAAAATGCGTAGCCGAGTAGATGGAGCATTGTATTGCGATATCAGAAAGTAGACAAGCTATGCCGCCATCCTTCTAGTATATTAATACCAACTGGTACGTAGTTGTTTGGCTATCCATGTTTCTACAGCAGCAGAATACCGAAATATGCACTCCACCTGTACAAATGGCACACCATTTTGCCACACGTTTCAGTTTAACGCCGCACCCTATGACGTCACTTGAAACCGCTCTATTCAATAGATAGATATTGATAACTGCTATCCACCACGCCAAGAGTAAATAATAGAAACCAAGAGTGTTGAACGGTGTATTAGCCCGTGATTAATCATTGCATAAAGTAACACGGATATTTCAGTAATTGTTTGTTTACGTGAAATGGCAATTTGAAATGTGTACATGGCAATGGGTCTTTGTTCACCAGTTTTCGTGTTATTCAGCCAAGTATTCAACAGTTATTTTACAAAGAAAGTGTAGTAAGGACCCAAGATAACTCCAGCTCGCTAAATCAACGTTTGCACAAACTAGCGTGTTGCCACGCCTTCAGGGATCCACTTGGAAATGCCAGAACTTTAACATTAGCTAATTCCCTTTAACGCTATCATGTTTTCGCTTGGTTTAGTGGCCGAATTGGGCTAAACACAGCAACCCTTAATTGCAATGAAAACGAACAATTACTGAATTATCCGTGGTACTTTACGCAATGATTAATCACGGGGTAATATACCCGTTCGATACTCTTGGTTTCTATTATATACTCTTGACCACGCTAAAGGAAAAAGAAAACATGTATAATTATTAGTAATATAACCATAACAGCTAGGATATGCAACATACACTATGTTATACTTAAACATGGCTGTAATTATAGAAACATGACCTAAACACACGAGGTTAGAAGAAAAATCGGATTGGTTGCTTTTATCTCAATCTTTTATTATTAATATATGGGATTATCTGTTTATCGGTAAAAAGCTGTATCGGTGCACCGTTAGTCAAACTTACATCATAAATAATTAAAATAATGACTTAATGTTTGAGGAAACTATAAGGCCTATGAACTTGCACTAACCAGGACTGCCGGTGAGCGAAGTTGCAAACATAATAATTGGGAGCTTATCACCGATCAAAACAGCTTAGCACGTGATGTGCATTCCAATGCCAGTGCATTTTTGGGAACAGGTGTTACTAGAGAGTCAAAGTGACAACTCGTCATCCGTTGTGTAAAGTGCTACAAACAATATACTCTAATAGAGCAGTCACTTAGCTGTGTAATAGAACACATACTTAATTGGTAGTAACAGTCTGGCTCGCAATCCTAAATTAAAGCTAAGACCTGTGTGTCCAGCTTGAAAACCTGCACAGATTGACATACTACTAGGTGAATAAAAAATTGGAAATTTTAAAATGAGAATAGGGATCACTGAAAAAAGCCACGAAACAAGAAGGGATCGCTGGGGTGGTAATGTAAACCACAAATCCCTATTTTGACTCTGTCATAAATCGTTAGTTACATGCTCTGTTATTTTGAAGTGAGTCAAAATAGGGATTTGTGATTTATATTACCACCCCAGAGATCCCTATTCCCATTTTAAAGTTTCCAATTTTTTATTCACCTAGTTGGTGTACTTTTTATTAATCCAGTAATGGATTATGAAGAAGACTCTTGTGAATAGGGTTGGGAGGTATTTAGGTATTAGTAGTTAAAAAGGTATTTTTCAGATACCGAAGCAGTTTTATAAATACCGAATTTGATGTAGTAATTAATTTTTGGTGGTTTAGTGGTGACCATACGTACATGAAGTCAAGCCTCAAACAACCATAAGTATGCTGTGGACAAGGACAGAGCTGTGAGTACATGTTGCAGTATTCAAAATGGTTTTTACTTTTTGGGATACTTCAAAACTTACTTTGTGGCACAATATTATTGTTGTTTCTTTTTTTAAAAATGTGGGTATAAGTGCAAATAATAAGTTTAAAACGTATTTATTGATACCGAGATATTTTTCCTAATACCGTAACGTTCTTCAAAAATGCAATACCGCCCAACCCTAGTTGTGAATCGTGTAATTTTGCATTCTGCATAGTAATACCGTCAACACTTCAGTACACACATGAAACTGATCAAATTGCAATGTGCATACAGACTGAGAGTCTCCTAATATGAGCTACAATTTACATTACTGGTGCCTTTAATAGCTGTCAAATTCAGTGCAAGGATTGTTGTTATACACTTGACTGCATTATACATCAGGGTTAACTCCCTTCAGACTGGAAGAGGGCATATGTGACATCAGTATACAAGAAAGGCCATCGTACTAATCCATCGAACTATAGACCTATATCATTGACTAGTATTTGCTGCAAGTTGTTGGAACATATCATCTCCTCAGCAATATCTTCTCATGCTATTGACTACAATATCATGTGTACAAATTAACATGGATTTCTTTGATTGATAATGAAAACTGTGGTGAATAGTGTAATTTTGCATTCTGCATAGTAATGCCATCAACGTTTCAGTACAAACATGAAACTGATCAAATTACAATGTACATACAGACTGAGAGTCTCCCAATATGAGCTACAATTTACATTACTGATGCCTTTAATAGCTGTCAAATTCAGTGCAAGGATTGTTGTTATACACTTGAATGCATTATTTACATGACTGCTCTATTAGAGTATTTAAACCCACCCACGTACAATAATCACAAAGCGAAAAAACCACCTTGCAACAAAGTCATCAGCCCAGATTAAGCTTCCTGGCCTATACTGAGTTTAACAAAGACAGATTCTATTAGCACAAGCAGCGCATACCAAAAAAAACTTTGAGTGCAATTTTGTATGGCTTCTCGAGCGTAATGGCATTTTGGCAAGAACAAGCGACCCGGTTTGGGCTGTTTCCATCTGAAAATTAAATCAAAAATAGGTCATGGACACGCACAATGGTCCATTCAGCAAGCCTTGCTTCTATTTATCCCAGGATTCTCCTTGTAAACTTCGCTATCCCTGTGAAAGAATGATGATAATAAGAATAATAATAATATGAACAAACAGGCAAATTTCAGTTTTGTCTGAAATACACTTGCTGTTTCCTTTTCACTTGATACTCACTAGTGGACCTATATACTCCTTGCAAAGAACCACCAGAGGGTTTTGAGTTGAAGGATGCTTTTCAAGGTGGTTTTTAGGTGAGCGTTCTATTAAGGTTTTGCAAAAAACATGGGCAATCCCTATTATGAACCCACTATCATTGTTCATGATAATAGAGCTCTTGGTATAGCAGTACTGTACAAACAATACAGTGTGATAGAGCAGTCACTTAGCTGTGTAATAGAGCACATACTTAATTGATAGTAACAGTCTGGCTCTCCATCCTAAATTAAAGCTAACACCTCTGTGTCCAGCTTGCAAACTTGCACAGATTGATATACTATAATAGAGCTGTCACTTACCTTGGTATAGCAGTCAATTTCATGCTAGGTATTGTTTCGTACTTCTCTTGACAGCAAGGTAGCTACACGCATGTCTTATCCTGGTGTTAGTTTGTCGCGTTGGTACCTGTACTTAGTTGTATGTGACGCTGTCCTAGTAATTATACAACCAAGTATTAAAAATAATAAGAAATGAGGTACTTCATAAATTAATAAATAGTAATTAATATTCTCGAAAACTACAAGGCCTAAAGACATGTACTAACCGGGGATAGATTTGCCTGTGAACGAAGGCACAAACATATAATACTTACGCCAGTTCGTGCTGATAACTTGAACAAACATATAATTCTATATACCGCCCACCACAAAGCAGTTAATTACTGTAAGTGCCACACCCAGTTTACTTCGCTATTCACGATGACCGCAGTGGAGGGATTAGCGACCTTGGAGAAAGGCCACTGAACTAATTGTTTGTGGCTAGAGCCTATTTATTTGCTCAGTTGTTTTCAGGTGGCACAGTGAGTTCCAAGTCACCATGCCAGGTGCTAGTGGAGCCACTCTGTGTGATGAACAAGATTAAGCATGTTATCATGATTGTGATTGTTTGTTTGTTGTTTGTTTGTATTATTTTGTATTCTTCTGTTCATCATTCACCTGGGTTGCTAGCTGAATTATTTTAATATTCAGTGTCCATCATCCCTGATGGAGTTAACAAGCATCCCTGATGGAGATAACAAACACAACATACACAAAATGTGCCCTTAGGCAGTAGTAATATTGCACCGATATGAGATTTTGCCGATATTCCAATATTGAATAATGTTTTCAAGTGATTTAAGTTTTCAAGCTGATAAATGTAGCCAATCTGATATAGCAGAACATATCTATTTTGTAGTAATTTTTACTAGTACAGTGGAACCTCCCTTAACGGTCACCTGAGTTGGGAAGTCACCTCAACATAGCAGCCACGTGACTACAGTCCCGACCAATTCCCAATCAGTTTGTACAGAAATAGTTTGCATTCAGCGGTCACCTCTATAACACGTATAATAGCCAACTTTAGCAGTCCCTAACAGCACTTCGCTACACAAAAGGCCTCTCACAAAGCGGCCAGCTACAGCGGCCAGCTACAGCGGCCAGCTACAGCAGCCATTACGGTGAGTAAACTAGCTGCACTACTTTATACTTCTGTAGTACGGAAAAGTTATAAACTCACAGTATAGAAAAGCTCATAGCCATTCCATGGCTTTGCCTCTTCGTGTGATTCTAATTAAAGCTCACCTTACTATCTTGATCCTGGATTTGCAATTGTGTAGTTAACAGTTTGCCGTCTTTAACCCTTAAACGTGCAAAGGCCATTATAGTGGCCCTCACGCATGGCAGTAAACAAAGCGCTGTAACTTCCGAACCATTGTCCCTATGGCTACGCAACTGCCATCATTTAATTCGTGATGTAATAGTGAATAAAATGATATGTAGGGTTTTACCCTACACTGAAACACAGGGCCAAAAATCGCCATGGAACTAACTTTTACGAAATGAACACGTAAAACTGTATATATACCTTTGGAAAAAGACTTGTATCTCCTTCCCAGTTCATTCTATTGTTCTACAATAAACGCCGATCGATTTGCCATTCAATTATGCCTCAGGCCATATATGGGTCACGTGACTCAGCCAATTACAAATATGGCTGCCACCATAAGGAATACGAAATCGCGAAAAGTCAAGACGCTGTTCTTCATCGCTTCATAACAAGTGAGCGCCTGTTGTTACAGTGGTTATTTAAACTTCCCCTGATAGCCTGTTGAATAAACTTTCTGTTTATATAAGGTGTTAGGCTAATTCAGTTTAGCAAACTCTCACCACTTTCAATATAAAACCAATTTTGGTAAACACGCATTTCTCAAAACCTGCATGCGCGTTTAAGGGTTAAGGAAGTCCCTGTTTTTACTCACAGACTTTGTAGCCAGGGATCAGCTCAATTGCTGTCTCCAAACTCAGAATAGCTTCAGGCTCATTTGTCTGCTAGCTATGTAAGTAAGCGATGTACTGGAGTGTAGCTAGATGCATTTTTATAGCTAAACCTGAGTATATAAGCCCCTGGAACTTTGTATAAAGGCCAAACCTCAGTTTATGTCCTATGGCTGCTTTATGGAGGATATTGAGTTAGGCAGCCACCTCTCTATAAAGGCCAAATATTTCTGGCCGGAAGGTGACCGCTTTAGACAGGTTCCACTGTAATTTGATTGTGAAGGACCAATTTAGCTTGTTTAAAGCAGCAGTCTTGCTACAACAATTGCAACAGCTGACAGTACACTGAAGCAGTAATAACAACATTCGTGATTCAACTATATGCATTTGTAAACATCATTTGGTGTACATGACCATGTATTTTTAAATACATG
The DNA here is from genome assembly GCF_963678975.1 of Dysidea avara. Lineage (NCBI taxonomy): Eukaryota > Metazoa > Porifera > Demospongiae > Dictyoceratida > Dysideidae > Dysidea > Dysidea avara. Next base: position 9,600,556 of record NC_089281.1, read on the forward strand.
TACATACAGTACTAGAGATGCAACAATATATCGATATATCGCGTATCTTATCGTTTTAAGACAATATTGCTATGTCGATACAAAGTCAAACAACATATCGATATATTGTGTATCATGATATATCGACATATCGTGGCTTGTTAACATGACTGACAATCAAATTATTGTACATTGTGGTTAAACTGAGCAGTATGTAATGCTTCTCAAAGAAAAATTACATGTAGCTCACTTGTTTCTCTTAAAAAACAACAACAACAAAGAAACAACATTAAAAAATAATATAGACCATTGCTTAGACTCCACTTTGTATCGCGCAATATATTGCTGTATCGTGATACATCAGAGGCATTGTATCGATATGTCTACACACTGTATCATTGCATCTCTAATACATACACATATCTGTATCTGCTGGTGTTTTCATTGTGGTGCCGATCCGATACCAATATACAAAAACAAGCCGATATATGGTTTTTCCAATAACTGATCCGATTACCGGTGCAACACTATTAGGCAGATAATTGCTATGTGGTTGTGCTTGCTGCTGTCTATTTACTCTCATACCTTAAACTATATTATTGTGTCTATACATAGTTACAGTCTGCAATGCTACCACACGCTGAAATTATACTTGTTCTTTGGTTGTATATCCATTATATTCTGGTATTGGATTTTTATCTTATTGAAGGTATTGCCATCTTTCACAGCGATCAGCTGCATGCAGGCGTGTTCTCCAAAATTTAATTTCATCTTTTAGTGTATCCATGGCATCACGTGATCATTTTAGGACATTAACTCAGATAACAGTTGCCAGTGACAGATAGTTGATATACTCTACTTTTTTTATCATTGAGGTCTGCTCTTGACAACTCCAGCAGTCATGTGACTTAATCCAGTACCCTGATCCATCCTCATTAAACAACTGGTATTACACGAGGAGAATGACGCAAAATAATTTTGTTGAGTTAGACTAAATTTTATGGACTGTTTATTGGATGTTTAAGCTTCATTGCTTGTAGGCGTGAGATTCAATACTATAGATGTGAGAGCATGCACTTGCACCTCAACTTCTGAGAATCATGCGGGAGGGGTGACAATGCATGATGTGGTCTTTCATGATCGAGTGATCAAGACAATATAACAGTATCAGGCCCTCGTGATTGTAACTGCATCGCTTATGTTTACTGTATGTGCTACTGTGTATGTGCATCTTTTCCACGTACACACACTGTGATGGCCATGCAATGTTTGTACAGTACATGCCCTATTTAGATTTTCTCATTGGTAGTTGTATGTGCTCCAGGCCTAGTTATACAGGTACAACCAATTACTAAAAATAATAAGAAATGTGGTTAAAATTCTGTCATAGAATGAATAAATAAATGTTCTCGATAACTACGATACCTATAGATATTTACTAACCAGGGATAGATTTGCCTGTGAATAAAGACACAGATATATAATACTTATGCCAGTTTGTGCTGATAACTTGAATGGATGTGTAATTCTATATAACTCCCAGTCCAAAGCAGCTAATTAAGTGCCACTCCCATATTCATGATGACCACAGTGGTACTTCTGTTCATCCTTTACCTGGCTTGCTAGCTATGTTATAGTATTGTGTTACACATCATTATACCATTGCTACACCATTGATGTACTGGAACTCATCTACCAGTATTTTCGTATTGGGCCTGGCAGGTCATTGTGTAGAGAATGCCAGCACAGTTTTCAGGTGATAAGTTTGTGTGATAATACATAACTCTCAACCTGAAGCCTTTGAGTGCCAGGAGTGAGATCACTGACATGCACTTTGAGACGAAACTATATAAACACTGCCATAATTACATACATCCGTTGCAACCTGATGGAGATAACAAACACAGCATACACAATATGTACCCTTGCATGTATGCTGATACAGTAATTGGTATGTAGTTGTGCTCGCTGCTGTTTATTTACCTACATACCGTAAACCATATTATTGTGTCTATACGTAGTTACAGTCTGCAATGCTACCACACGCTGAAATTATACTTGTTCTTGGGTGGCATATCCATTATATTCTGGTATTGGATTTTTATCCTATTGAAGGTATTGGCATCTTTCACAGTGATTAGCTACATGCAGCCGTTTGTTCTCCAAAATTTAATTTTGTCTTGTAGTTTATCCATGGCATCATGTGATCATTTTAAGACATGACCCAGTTCATATCGTACAGTGTGGTAGTACTGTATATTAGGGATCATGGAGATTTGGGTTTACCTAGCCAAAAAATCACCCAAAAACCAGCTTCACAACTCTATCCTGGCACCTTGGCGGTATCGGTTAGGTATAATAAAGCCAAAAAGTGCCTTCAGTATAATCCTAAAGGCTTCCAATAAATTGTTACAAAATTTTATTCAATATAATTTTCTGCCTGCCTGCCTTCCTGCCTGCCTGCCTGCCTGCCTGCCTGCCTGCCTGCCTGCCTGCCTGCCTGCCTGCCTGCCTGCCTGCCTGCCTGCCTGCCTGCCTGCCTGCCTGCCTGCCTGCCTGCCTGCCTGCCTGCCTGCCTGCCTGCCTGCCTGCCTGCCTGCCTGCCTGCCTGCCTGCCTGCCTGCCTGCCTGCCTGCCTGCCTGCCTGCCTGCCTGCCTGCCTGCCTGCCTGCCTGCCTGCCTGCCTGCCTGCCTGCCTGCCTGCCTGCCTGCCTGAAGGCAAGTGTAACTCGATAACAGCTAAGGCTATGGGCTTGATTCTTTCACTGTTTGACATTGCTTTGTCCCAAGACGTGCCTTTTGGCATACCGCGGTATGTACAGTACAATGCATGCATCATGGACTTACCTTTGTCCTCCTTTGTGTCCCATTTCTTTTTGCTGACAGTTCAAGGTGTCGATTCACGGTAGCACGATGCATGGCTTCCCTACAGAACGTTTGTAAACAGGAATCGTCCGTATTTTCCGTGGTGACTGGATTGATTGCAGATACGATTCTAACACTGTTCTTCGTTTATGATGCTTTGTAACGGGCTGAACATAGCTGAAAGCGAAGCATAATGGCCACTGCACTTTCGAGACAATAATTGATAGTTGGGAGCACGCAAATCATATTTTCATGGTGACCGGATTGTTGCAGAGGCACTTTTTGAAGTCTTCTACTGATTTTCGTCTGTAGTGCTGTGTAATGGGCTGAACGTAGCTGAAAACGAAGCGTAGTGACCACTGCACTTTTGAAGCAGTATTTGATAGCTGGGGCACACGTTCAAACAAAAACATTAATTCTGGTGCCATTCTTTCTTTTGATGAGGTATATGCATGGGTTCACAATGTTTCAAAAAAAGTAAATAAGCAAGTTTAAGGAAAAATTAAGAATTTTAAGTTCGATTAGGGATCATAGAAAAAAAAAGTAGGGAAACAAGGGAGGTCGCCTATACCTGCAGATATACTAGTGAACATTTAATCCCTAATTCAGTCTTGATCTGAGGGTATAGACTGAATAAGGGTTTAAGTATATCTGCAGGTGTAGGTGACCTCCCTTGTTTCCCTACTTTTTTTTCTATGATCCCTAATCGAACTTAAAATTCCTAATTTTTCCTCAAACTTGTTTAAAATAACTCAGATAACAGTTTCCAGTGACTTATTTTATCATTAAGGTCTGCTCTTGGCAGCTCCAACAGCCATGTCTTAATCCAGTACCCTGATCCATCCTATTGTAGAACATGAGGAGAATCATGTGACACAAATTTTGTAGAGTTACTAAATTCTGTCAACATGGATGTTTAAGCTTCATTGCTTGTAGAAATGAGATTCAATACCATAGATGTGAGAGCATGCACTTGCACCTTAACTCATGAGAATCATGCAGGAGGGGTGACAATGCATGATGTATTCTTCCATAGTCGAGTATTCAAGACAACATAATAGTAGCAGGCTCTCAGGATTGTACAGTAATTGCACTTATGTTTACTGTATGTGCATCTTTTCCACTCACACACACTGTGCACTGTTTGTACATGCGCCGTTTGTGGATTGTCCTATTGGTGGTTGTACTTGGTTGTATGTGCTAGTAATAGTAATAATTATACAGTACTAAAGATAATAAGAGCAGTCAAAATTACATCATAAATAATGAATGAATGTAGGCGTACACTAAGACTGCAACGCCTACAGACATGTACTAACCGGCGATAGAATCGCCATTCATTGAACAAAGGCACAAACGTATAATTCTTACTCATGTTCGTGCTGGTGACTGAAAACCCATGTTATTCCATATAATGCACACTACAAAGGTAGCCATGCTGACACCAACAGGAAGGAAGTTTGTCATGCAAGCTGTACAAGACAGTGATAGCAGTATGTTTCCTTGTATTGTATCCTTCGACTTGGCTTGGTTGGCCTGGTTGTCTGTAGAGATGTACCAATACGGATGTTTCAATTGTACTGATATCCAATTAATCTATACCTTAGAGAGCCAATACCGATTATACCGATCCAATATTTGCATACTGTATATTGTAAGATGTAAATACAGGTGTAGCTACTGCATCTTTAGTATTGGAAAAAAATTTTTTTTTTGACTAAAGCGTAAATATATACCTATTGTGGGTGTCTGGATTCAGTGGAATGGAATGGTAATTAGATAATTTCACCCAGTGCTCACCTCTTTATAAAGATCACCTAACAAAGATATAAAGACCAGTTTACTTGAATATTCAAATTGCTGCTATCTTGTTGTGTTAGAGTGTATCACCATAGGATGGTCTTTAACATGCCTAGAAAAGTCAGAGTGATACATGCACTGTTCCACCACAGATCTTGCCATTCAACCATTAATGCACAAACCTTTCTCTGGTATATGGTTTGTAACAAGTGCACAAAAAAATTTTTTGGGAATTTTCAACTAGCATATATAGATAGTTGCCAATATCAACATTCATTTCTTGGCCTTACCAGATTTTAGCTCCTAGTTTTAGTTAGATATTAGCTCCTAGTTTTAGCTCCTAGTTTTAGTTGCCAACTTTTAGTTTTGTGGATACATCTTTTTTTTGTACAGCCAAGCTCTTTTTGTATGGGTGTATTATTGTATCATAAATCAGATATCACACTGGCTTTTCTAGGCATAACATGTGGGCGCATGCATCGATAAGACTGTCCTATAAGGAGACACCATAAAACGGTCTTTATAAGAGGTGGTCTTCATTAGAAGGAGGTCTTATAAAGAAGTGTCCACTAAGTGAAATTACCTAATTACACCACCACCTCCACCATTTCATTCCACTGAATCCAGTCGCCCACCTATGGTGGTGTGGCCTCTATTACACTACCCAGACAATTAGGCATCACGAAAAAAAATTTATTAATGCTCCCACAAAGGCTTGTCTGAATTACTCCGTATTTTGATTAGTTATCATGCAGCAGATTGTTTTCATCTTGTGTTGCGGTTTCTTTGTTCTTAGTATGTATACTGTATTCAGAAGACCTATACAGTACGATAGTATCATACAGTATGATAGTAGTACATGTAAGTATTGTATAGTAGGGACCACAAAGAAGTAGGTGTGGCCCACAAAATAATATCACCCAAAAACCAGCCTCAATTTTCCTAGACGACGATGAGGCAGTATTGGTTAGGTAAAACTAAGCTCAAACAAGCTTTCAGATTGACCCGAAACACTTTCAATAAGTTGCCACAGAATTTAAAAATATATTTATTTAACGGAAATTTCTATTGATTGACTGAGTAAGTAAGTAACTGACTGATGCCTCCAGACAAGCGTAACTTGATAAGGCTAAGGCTACGGGCTTGATTTTTTCACTATTTGACATCGCTTCGGGTCGAGAGATGCCTTTTGGCATATTGCAGTACGTATACAATGCATTCTTCACTGACTTACAGTACCAGTGTCCTCCTTTGTGTCCCATTCATCTTCGCTGACAGCGAAAAGTGTCGATTGACGGTAGCACGTGATGGTTTCCCTTCGAAATGGAAATCATCTGTATTTTTCATAGTGGCTACTCTGATTGCAGAGGTGCTTTTCGAACAGTTCTTGATTCGTACTGCTGTGTAACAGGTTGAACAGAGCCGACAATGAAGCGTAATGGATACTTCACTTTTCAGAAGATAATTGATATAACTGGGATGCATGGCACCATTTCTTTCGGTATGCATGGATTGCAGAGGTGCTTTTCGAACAGTTCTTGATCTGAAATGCTGTGTATCAGTTGGAAATAGCTGACAATGAAGTGTAATGGATACTTTGCTTTTCAGACGATAATTGGGGCGTACGGCGTCATTATGCGTGGGTTCTCCAAGTCATGAAATTATTTACAAAAACAGTTAACAAACAAGTACACAGAAAAATTTGGAATTTTCGACTAGAGTAGGGACCATAGCACATCAATAAAAAGTACTGAAACAAGCTGGAGTAGTGCACGATATTAAATCACAGTAAAACATTAAGAAGTGTTATATCCTTACTGTGCTCAAGATACCATAATGGAAATGCACAGTAGGGATATAACATTTCTTATTGAGTTAATATCGTGCACTACTCCAGCTTGTTTCAGTACTTTTTATTGATGTGCTATGGTCCCTACTCTAGTTGAAAATTCCAAATTTTTCTGTGTACTTTTTAACAATAACAACCATGCTTGCATGTGCACTCGTGTGGCTTCTTGTTGTTTAGTGCTATACAGCATAGAAATCTATCTATTTGTTTGTACTGAGCAAGAAAGGTTTTTTATTACTGTAATGCAAATAATGGTATTTTCCATATCAGTGGTAATATCACTTTGTAGAGCGTTTGTGCCAATTACCGATAGGGTAGAAATTGCCATATTGGCAACCAATCCGATCAGCAAGCCAATTATCAGTGCATCCTTAGCTGTCTGTTTGTAAATGTATTGTAAGCAGTGAGTGTGTCATGGTGGTATGTTTTAATGTTTGTTTGTATTGAAGATTTTGCCTCATCTGGCTTGCTAGGCTCTAGCTTGCTGACTTGGCTGTCTTCTTCTTTTTTTTTTATCTGGTTCACCTGGCTTGCATACTCTACTGAACTACTACAGCATTGTGTATCTCCTGCAAGTTGTGTATGCATACGGTGTGTACACATCACTGTGCTATTTCCACACCACTAATGAACCGCCAGTGACCTCTAGTTGATACTATATTGGCTACCTAGCTGAATAATTTCTATCTTCAGTGTTGCTGATAATGTATTGCTGCATACAATACTACAGTAATGTATGTATACATTGTAGCTCTCTACTGTATGTTTTGTATGCATATATACTGTGTACACATCACTGTATCGTTACCAGCATGTGCTGCATTTTGACATCATGTTTCTCTTATACCTATCCAGGACTCTTGTGTGATTTACTGTGGTCTGATCCAGACAAAGAAACCAAAGGATGGGGTGAAAATGATCGAGGTGTTTCATTCACTTTTGGTATTGACATTGTCACTAAGTTTTTAAACAGACATGACTTAGACCTTATATGCCGTGCTCACCAAGTAAGCCAAGATGTTATAATTCCTGGTTTTGTATGTTGTTTTTTATAGGTAGTAGAAGATGGATACGAGTTTTTTGCTCGTCGACAATTAGTCACATTGTTTTCAGCCCCCAACTATTGTGGTGACTATGACAATGCTGGTGGAATGATGACTGTTGATGAAGATTTACTTTGTTCTTTCCAAGTATGTACTCATCATGAACCACAATAAGGGGCTTATAATGGGGGAGATTGCCCATGTTTTGTTTTTTACAAAAATCATAGAAATTAAATACCTTAAATCCACTTTGAAAATATCCTTTTATCAGAACAACCCTCTGGTGGTTCTTTGTGAGGAATATAGGTCCAATATAGAGTATCAAGTGAAAAGGAAACAGTATTTTCTTGATATCTGACCACAACACAAGTATGTTGCGTACTGTTACTCTATAATAACAGTACTCATTCTTCCAGTATGATCCCTTATAATTAACATTTAGCATTTTAAAGTTTTCTTAGCATACTTTTTTTTGCAAAAAATGGCGTCTTATTGCATGACGTGATTTTATAGAGCACTTTACTTTAGACCACACATGGTCTATAGCCAGCACGAGATTCATGCACACAGTATATAGTTTCTTCCAACTGTGGCGCATTACATGTATAGAAACACCAGAGATACTACAGTGCAATAGCCGCAATTGTATTACTTTTAATTCTAAGGTATAGTGTAACTGTAGATGCACGTGTACAGCTCCTATATTGGGATAATTGTTCTATTAGAGTATCTTGATCATAGGAATGGAGAGTACAGATATACTGGATGAGCAATATATCTGCGAGAACACTTCATGTCTGTACAGCAGTCTGATCACTTTGTGGTGTCTAAATAACTGAAAGTGTTAATAAAGAAAAGTAATGTGTTGATATGGTTTCATTGACAAGAAACCATACTAATGTTTTCTTAAAAGTGTATTCCAGAAGTGGTTGTAAAAGTCTACCTTCAGGCATTTACTGACCAATTAGATTGTCACCCATTTCCTTGTTAGGTCTGAGGTCAGGGAAGTTATATATGCCAGGGGTGCACATCTAGCAAATAATAATCATTTTGACAAGCTTCTATACCATCCCCAACTAGGTAAAACTTATCCCAGAGCCTTGGTCAGACATTTGCCCTTTTCTACCATTTTTGGCTAATGTCTGAGCACTTTTAGAAAGTTTTTGTACAGTACTATTGAGTATGTCCGACCAAATAGCAGATTTGTCAGATCAGTTTCAAAATATAATTTCAGGCCATGTTACAGTGTACCCTGAAATTTGTCTGTAACCACATTTGGAACTTTTTATTGCAAATTTCTATTTACTACCAGTAGAATTCTATTAAACGCCCACCATTCTGCCTGCTGAAGGACAATCTTGGGGTAGAATTATTTCTTGCTTGTTCTAGCAGGTTGTGTTGTGGCGTGTACCCAAGCTTTTTATAACAATTAGGATGGTTTTCTGAACTTGCCATTATTTGAGCTGATTAACTGTAGTTTATGCATGGAGTGATGTGTTTATTAGAGGTACACTGATATCGGTAATATCAGAAATCAGTAAAAAAGTTTACTTTTAGCAGATATTTCACTTCAGCACTATAATTATGCAATCTGAATCATAGTTGACCTTGTAGTACAATAGTTAAAGCATCAGTGTGAAGTTACGAGCAGACTTTCAAAGTGTGGGGGTTTGAATGCTCTTTCATAGACCTTTTTATCACCACTTTTTCCATAATTTTTTTTTCCTTTTACAAAAGGGTTTTAGCAAACAGCTTTTTAGGGGGTTGCCATATTTTTTTACACTGAAAACCTTGTTGATCAGTTACAGCCTACTACCACTAAATATTGGTATTGTAATCGGTAATTTTGTAGCCAATAAATTGGTTATCATTATAATTATTGGTAAATTTCCACATCAGTGCAACTCTAGTGTATATTGTAAAGAATTATACATTAGGAGACTTAAAGATAGTCTTTTGCAGCGTAACTGCGTGAGTTAAAGTGTAGACTCATATGAAGTATTCATGTGGTAGGAACTACATGTAGACAGCTTCTAATGTACCTGTAGGTAGAAACAAAAAAGTTTTTTGTAAGAATAGCCAATGTGCAATGGAAATCAAAAAGCTATTTTTAAAATTGGTTCTCCCTAAATGGTTCCATTCGGGTTCTGTTCCGTTACAGCTTTTATACCTTCCCCTGAGGTCAGAGAAGGTTGGGTATAGGCTGTCGTTTTCACCTGTATTGTTACTGTAATAACAATGCTCTGTTGCTAGGAGATTTAACCAGATTGGGCCAATGTACACCATAGTATAAACAAGTATTTTGAGGTAATTAGTGTTGTTGACTGATTGGCTAGCAGCCATGTCAAATCATAGATATACGACTCTTAATAGGGATTGAAAACAGCGTCACACACCCAGTACTTGTACATTTGACATCACTGGTTAGAGACGAGTTGCAGTTCGCTTGCTACTGCTTTAAAGAACATGAAAGACTGACATTTCTTCTTACTGTAGAGTATTCCTATAGGTTTTGTATAATATTAAGGTTGAATGATACAAGCTGCTTTGGTGGAAGCCACTGAGTGACCTTCCCACAGAAGAAATTTGTTATATTGTGCTGTTTCGGTATTGCTTCTACACCAAGGTACATTGTTGTTCCTGTGGCCTCTGCACACACTTCCTGGTATCAATGATATTCCTGGTATCAATGATACGTGGCTTAGAATACCTTTGGTCATTAGAATTGAACAGACCGGTTTGTAAGTCACACCCCTGGGTATATTTCCTTAGTTATAATTTTGCTCGGTGCTGTAATACCCTCATGTTTCTGTTCTTGTAATTCTACATGGTTGTTGTCTGGCAAATTTATTTGTCTTTCAAACATTAGTCTAATGCCCAAGCAGTTGAACAAAGCTAATAGTACGGTGACACACTTCGCTAATGGGTTCTAACCCCTCTTGTAAAACCTGCAAAACTCCATTGACCAATGAATTTAGTATGCGGTGCAAATTACGGGAACCACTTGTCCATTTGAAACACAGCTATTTTAGGTGTGTAATGCCGTTTCCTATCCCTATTAAGAGTCATATATCCATGGTCAAATCAACCACCAAGCTAATGGAACAGTGGAATTGGAAGCCGGAAACAGAAAATGGAAATGCTCAAGTCGTCATACTGTATAAATGTACCCTAGAGTAAACCCTTTGTTTAGTAGCTACCTCTTAAAGACCACCTCCGTACAAAGACCATATTGTAGTTATATCTCAAAGATATCTAAGGTATAGTTACAAATAAGACCACTTTATGATCACCTTTATAAGACCACCTCTTCACATTGTAATAATACCTACGTTCCAAACATAGTATTTCTTGACTTTATCAAAACAGTTAGTTCAGCTTAAAAGTCTAGGCTCTCAAGGTTATGAGATCTCTGATAGCTACAGTAGGTTACAGCGTACTACAGTAGCTACACTTCACTAGCATGGACTATTTTACATTACACATTCTGGTACAAACTGAGCGATGCAGATAGCCAGATGACTTGAGTGAAGTGTGGACCAAAATGTGGGAGATGGGATTGACTCCTTTTTTGAAATACGTGTTTACAGCTTATCAAATATTACCATGTAAAGAGGTAGTCTTTGTAAAGGTGGTCTTTATGTGGTCTAATCAATTACAGTGGATCATTGAGTATGCCTTAGCTGTCTTTAGAACCTAATTACAATGTGGTCTTTGAATAGAGGTGGTCTTTGTAAAAAAGAGAAGTGACCACTAAGTGAGAGTTTTACTCTATAAGATACACATATGTAACAATTTGACCGTTTCCATTTTCCATCCATTGCCATTCCATTTCATGTAATCTGAATACCAGAGGTGATTATAATTTTCAGTAATGACCATACAAATGTCAGACCACGTCAGGCAAATTGAAAACACTGGTTTGAAGTGCTTTCTGGTCATCTTTGTTCAGTATGTTCATTTCGTAGACTCGAACTGCAGTGGTTTTCAGCCATCACACAATCGGTAGGTGTCTATATGCAGTAGTAGACAAAAAAAAGTTCCTGTTGCGTTTTATGTTTTTGTTGAGGCATTTCCGTTTCGTAGTGTTTCCATTTTGCTAGTGTTTTAATTATTGCTGAAAATGCGTTTTATTTTTGCAGAGGAAATGGAGTGAATGAAGAGTTGCTAATAAAAGTAAGTGAATACTGACTAATGCTAACACACTTACTGTCACAAGAGGCGAGGCTCACAGAAAGTACAGTAGCTGACTGCAACAAACAGCGAAGAAGACTTATAACTAGTGTTACATGCACCGATAATCGGTTGAATTATCGGAAACAGCCGATATTAGCTAATTTTACAAGTATCGGTTTCAGATACGAAGCGGAAATAATTTGCCGATTGATCGAAACCCACAGTCAATCGTTAATGATGGCAATGAACAGGTGAAAGTAAAGAAGGTGGTGAATGTACCAGTAAGTGGTTTGCTGTAACTTTTGGCTTGTTTGTTTGCACAAGTATGGTTGCAAGGCTATATGGGCTGTGTATAGTTATCGGCCGCCCAACGCAGTTAGTTGATCGCTCTTCACAAAGGGTCTGGAGTCCCACTAAAAACTGTTTGATAAGCTGGCTTAGATGTTTTATAACTACTTGGCTTCCTTTCCATGAAAGGGGTTAGTGGCAAAATTGTAGAAAACATTGTAAAAGTCGGCCGCCCATGCAATTAATTACACTGATTACATTATCATTACAAATGCAGTTTATACACATAAACTTTAGGTGATTTTCTTCTCCTCTCCTGTTCTGAAGAATTGAAGAATATCGGTAAATATCGGCATATCGGTTACAGGAATTAGCAAATAATCAGTATCGGTAAATGTGAAAAATGCATATCGGTGCAATACTACTCATAACCAACTATTCTATTGTTTATTAAATCATATTTTTGTAGTGTTCGAGCGAACTTTGCCTAAAATACTAGCACCTACACTATTACACTTTCTCCCTAATTAGTGCTCACTACCTATTTTATCTGAACAGAAGGAAATTTTGTTACTAAATTAATAGTGTGCCATTGACAAAAATTAGTCAAAGTATATAGAAATATATCATACATTAAAATATAACTTTTAGAAAAGGAGACATTAGTAGAGATAGCAGCATCCTGGCTGGTTTTGCTTTCTAGCACATGGTGGCTTCATAGCAACAAACCTGTGATTAAAAAAGACAATAAAACTAATTGTTTAACAGTTGTACTAACCTTCTGTAGATGATGTCACAGTTCTTTTATTCCACTTAGTGTTATATTGGCTTGTTTAAGCTGACACGAATGTTAAACTGCCAACTAGCTTCCATCCCAGACTCTCGGAGCATCGTAGCAACGATTTTGCTGGCCAATGGTGCACAGTATTATTCATTGTCTCGAATAACTTGGCAATGGCTTGTACAACTGTTTGCAAATATCACAAACGCTTCAAAAACGGTAAGACTGATGCTAGTGTTTAATTCTGTTCTGTAAGCAGTTTCTTAGCCTTCTATTGCACACAACAGAAACGGAACAAGACCTTTTTTTTGTCCGCTACTGTAGTACAAGTTTGGTGATAAACACAAACAGATAATATCATTTTGTCTACTTCTGGCGATTTAAAATGTTACCCACATGATCAACAGTGCTGTATTTTCCTTTCAGTACTGTATTTTCCTTTCAGTGCTGTATGGAAATAATAGCACTCTTATTCATTAGATCTTCACACACGCAAGTGCTTTAAGATCACTTTAAACCCCAGTGCGTGGGAGTATCAAAGCGCCGCGCTGGGTTATAACTACCATACAGCTAGACAGAGCGGCGCTGCTATTGTACGATATATTAGTTATCACCCTGTTGCGGAGCCACTCAGTCTCTTTCGTGACATCATAATAACCGCGAATGGCATTGTTTACCAATGGAACAAAGAGCCAAATAAGGAAATATTGATACAAAACACACCAATACAGCACTTAAAACTACCTAAATCTTACAAGAAAACTGTTAATCCTTTACACAATAACACTACAAGTTACCAATATGATAGTTTAACAAATGTCAAGAATAGTACGTGACGATTTTCGCTCCAGCAATCACTCCCAACGGCCACTATGGTGAAGAATTAACTTCCTCTAGCTTCATCGTTCTATCTTGGACTATGGTAGCCACTTGTTGATCTTTATTTTTCTCTTGCACACCACGCGACACCACCATACCAATTTCTGACGAAGGCGAATCGTACCTGGAACCGCTGCTTCATAACACCGCCCTTCGCTACAGTTGTAGGCAGTATGTAAGGTCTCTCTTGTAGCTACGAAGTAGAATCTCCACACAATTCGGATGAAATCTTGAGCACAGTGACAGGAACTCAAACCGGAACTTAATTTATTATCCGTAAACTTCTGCACACTGGGATATAAAACAGTTATATCCCGTATACTCAGATGATATCACCCTTGTACCGGGATATAACTATGACTTATTGTATGTTGTGTTATTATGTTGTGCATTGTGTAATTAAGTTGTGCATTTGGCCATTTCCATGTTGCTTTGTTTATTGTATTTATTTTGTACTGGCATGTGAGTCTCTGTATGTAACTGTCTGTATATTCTGGAAAGGAAGAACAGCCTTGACTGAATTCCAGAGTTAAATAAAAACTAAAAACATCGTAAATGATGCATAGCTACACAATAGAGATGCAACGATACAGTGTGTAGACGTATCGATATATTGCCTCTGGTGTATCACTATACAGCGATATATTGCACTATACAAAGTGGAGTCTAAGCAATGGTCCTATGTTGTTTTTTAAAGTTTTTGTTTTTTAAGAGAAATAAGTGAGCTAATTTTTCTTTGAGAATCATTACATACTTCTCAGTTTAACCACAATGTACACTAATTTGATTGTCAGCCATGTTAACAAGCCACAATATGTCGATATATCACGATACACGATATATCGATACAGTTTGACTTTGTATCGATACAGCAATATTGTCTTAAAATGATACGATACGCGATATATTGTTGCATCTCTACTACACAATCAACTTAGTGATTATCTAGGATACATATCCTACAAGTAGAAGGAAAAATTAGGAATTTTAAGCTGGATTAGGGATCAAAGAACAGAAAAGCAGGGAAACAATGAAACAGCTAAAAAGTTGTGAAACAAGGGAGGTTGCCTATACCTGCAGATATATTAGTGGGCATCTAATCCCTACTCTTCAGTCTATAACCATGACTTAATTGTCCACTAGGTATAGGCAACCTCCCTTGTTTCACAACTTTTTAGCTGTTCCCTTGTTCCCCTGCTTTTTTGCACTTTGATCTCTAATCCAGCTTAGTATTCCTAAATTTTCCTTCTACTTGTTTGTTTACTTTTTTAATAACACAATTATGACAACTGAATCCACGTGTACCACATTAAAAGAAAGAATGGTGCCAAGCATTCCATAAAATAATACCCAATAATCAATTACGCACTGAAAAGTGAGGTGGCCATTTTGGCTTGGCTAATGCCTAATCAATACTGCCAAGCTGTTACGAAGGAAATTTGAGGTTGATTTTACAGTGATATTTTTGAGAAAGAAAGCCCAAACTACATGATTCCTAATATACAGTGCGGTATAATATGCAGTACTACCGTACTGTATGATACTAGCTATATGCAAGCAACATACAGCAGTGTGATACTGTCTGCATTATGAAAGACCAATGCTTATTATTCTTTTTTGGTTTGCTTTATCGTTGTGCATGTCAATCCGTAGCTGCTCAGTGGCTTAACTTGGGTGATCGGTGTTCTATAAATGCTCAATATAGGACTATTGTGTTCTGTATGGCTATTATAGTGCTTTGATCCCCCCATGCAAGGTCCTTTATATCTTGACTCTTACTTTACTATAGATATTGAAGCCTTCTGAGAAGAAAGCAAAGTACCAGTATGCTGGCCTTAATTCTGGAAGACCAGTAAGCCATGGAAAAGATGCAAGACCAAGTTGATTGAGTACTATCTACAGATTGTACATTACTTGTAGTTATGAAATAATAACTATATATACTCTTTTATTTTTAGTAATCAGTGTATGATTGTAATGTATTGTGAATGATGTTGCATGATAATAATATCTATTTTGCAAAGTGTAAGAAAATAACACTGAAACATATAGCAGTTAAGACATTCAAACAGAATTATCAATTTGCAGTTTTCGGTGTCAATAAATGCCACCAAAAGCTATTGACATGACCAAGCAACTCAAGCATCAAACATACTAAAATGTAGAAGGTGATATCAAAGCAAACTAAGGTTGGAGGGAGTAAAGTGACTGTCCTGGCAAAGCGGGGCTAACCCTAGCTTGCCTAAAATTCATACCTATAAATGCAGGATGAAACCAAGGCTGAATCCAACTCTAACCCTAGCAACAAAGTTAGCCTATTAAAAAGGCTTCAAGCTGACTAAAGTGCATGGTCACCTCTTGGAAAGTGAAAATATTCAGCTTTAATCTTCCAAGATTATCTGCTTAGTATGCTCTTTTTCTATTATGCATATCTCTATGTATAGTAGCTGATCATAATAACTGAACTAGTAATTTGGCAATGTACTATGAAATAGGTGGCCAAATTACTATTCAAATGGAAGGCTGGATGTAAATACAGACAGTGAAAGACATCATTTTAATTGGTTGACACTGTTTACAACCCTAGGAAGTGTGAAATATCCCAGTAAACAGGTGTTCTGTGTGCAATAGTCGGTGTAGTGCAAACATGGACATATATAGTAAACAAATAAGTTGATATTGTCATGAATAGCCGTGTTTGCAATTTTAATTTTGCTAAACAAACACTTGTTTAAACCATTACAGACGATTGCACAACCTTTACAACTGAATTGTGGATACTGTATGTCAGCCTTATGTTTCTATTTTATTGCAAGTACACGCGAAACTGTATTGAAATGGCAGGTAATCATCCTGTTACTACTACAGCAGGAAACCTACAGCTTGGATTAGGAAACCTTCTGTTGTCTCTAAATTCAGGGGGGGTGCTTGGGGCGCTGAAGCACCCCCCCCCCCCCCCCCTCCAAAATTTTACAATGAGCAAGCTAGGAAGCTTCTAGAAGCTGTAGTACAAGTACAGTTGCATTTTATACACATGTATGGGCAATGTAAAGATGGAAAAAGCAAGGGGAATAGCTAATCTTATCCAAGAATTACTAAAAGTGGTTCAAAATTATACTTTTGGAGTAAGTCTTACCATAGAAGTTGCTAAATCCGAAATACTCTAATAAAACATCCATGATTAAAACTATAATTTTCAAGAAGTTACCAGAGTGTAAGCTGAAATTATACCTATTCTTCTAGACCTGTGCATTGCTACCCTCATCATTGTACACCAAACATCCTGCCATATACCTATCACTTCAGGTAAAAGATTTATACCTTTAATGTACTATAAATTATATAAAACATCATTAATTGAAAATCTATTCTGAAAAAATAACCTTTTCTGTCAAATAGCTTAAGTTTTTTTAGGCTCTGCTACAAACTTGATTCTTGGGTTGAAATGCTTCTCTTGAAAATAAAACAGTAGTCTTATATTATAGTGAATTTCTTAGCTTTTATAAAGTTCACAAGGCTGCAACATCTGAGAGCTGTTCGTTTTTGTTTCCCTCAAATCCTATGCTACATTTGTATAAATCTAGCAGCTTTGGAGTTTGCACTATCAAATCCCTTGAAACTCAACTTTAAGCTTAAATGATACTGCAGTATTTATGTTGTCATGATCATTGTGTGCTAAAAAGGGGTTAGTTGTGGCCAAAAACTAGTTTTATTTGTAGACTAGTTGTAAAACAATTATGATGGATGGATCCATCATTTTAAAAGTTAGATTGAAATAGCAACCTACACTTCAGAACAGTGGCTACATATGAAGGTAGATCCTATCCTGTGTTTTAAATATTCTCTTTGACCTTAAATTCAATTAACTATACACTCTTTATTCTCTTTGACAAGCCACTATTATACATTTTCTTAAATTCAGATAACAAGAAACAGTGTATAATATATAGTTCTGTTTTTTTAATTAAAATTACTTCCAACTGAACTCATTCAAATTAAATTACTTCCAACTGAACTCATTTATCTTGTACCCAGATTTGGTTAAAAATAGCTTCTAGATTCAATCTTGTGATAGCCATTTTCCAAAATTTTCCAGGGGGGCCGGGAGTATATATGCAACCAGATCTAGAGCCCCCCTAGCTAGAGAATTATATACAGTTGAGTGCACATGCACTCCACATCACTGTCTACTTGTCCTCTCCACTCCCACTTACCCTTTCTACTGTTTGGACAGCTAGTGTAGTTTGAGTCATGAGATGCTATACTTCAAAACACTAAATTTGATTGTGTGCAGCTGCTGATACCCATATGTTTCCACTACTAGTTCTTTAAGATGTTAGTCTAAGATTGAATTTTAGCTACACGGCTGCACCCTTTAGTTATATTGACAAGCTGCAGGGGAATCATGGTATCACATAAACAAAGTGACATCATTTTTTCACTCAAAATTACTACCAAATTCAATCTAAATAGGCCAAATTTACAAAACTTTCCTGTGGGGGCATGCCCCCAGACCCCCTAGATAGAGCATGCTCCGCATGTTGAGTGTGCTTCTCACACTAGTTGTATCAACTATCTTGCTACATATATAAAAGTCCATATTAGCACCCCCCCTTCTGAAATCCTAGATCCGCCCCTGTACTCATACTTCTGAACACTCATCTACTGTGAACTTGCATTATATAATAACATCTTAATTTCTATCATTAAAAGTTCATGCATGTAGGTACTTTTACAACTGCATTTATGTTTGGATAGGAGTGTACAAATGCTTGTATGCAATAGTTACAGGCAGGATTGCATTTATGTACTCATTTTTGAAAAGAACTTAATTATGGCAGCCAAAAAGCTTTACCTAGCACTAAAGGATAGAAAAATCAGCTACCCTTGTAGGCATACATAACTTCATTTTGCACATCCTTACATGCATGACTATTGTTGTGTACCGTGGAAGTCCCTAACATAGCTAAGGTGTACACAATAATAAAACCACCTCGATCCATGTAATTATAAGTCTAATATTACAAACGGTAAAGTAAATAGGCGCTTCGCACGCTGTGCGTGCGAAGTGCCTATTTACTTAATCGTTTGGTCACTAGGAAATTAGGCAATTGGAATTTGCAAATTCCAATTGCATAAGTTTCAATGCTCAAAGTTTAAGAATTTATAAACACTGCTGACCTGGTTTGTTACCATGTCGGGCGTTAATTTCCTCTGTTCCTGACATGGAAAATAATTTAAAATTTTGCATTCAGTATGCACGTGATGTAGCAGCACCAGCCTCAGTACAGAACTCAGTCTACCCCAGAAAGTGATCAGCACACAGAGGAAACTGCTCAAAAGGACTAAAGGTACAGAGGAAACTGCTCAAAAGGACTAAAGGTAAGTAGGATAAGTAGATACACACGTTGAGATTATAGTGTTTTGAAAGGCTAGTGTGGTACCAGACTACTTTCTCTAAATAAAATGCACCAGTCTGCCGTGGCTATAGTAGTCTTGCGTAGACCAGATGGAATATTTTCTTAGTGTGTGAGTGGGGAAAAAGTGGCCAATCAGCACCCACCATAGAGCTGGTGAAACATTACACAGAAATTTTATGCAAAGTGTACCAGATCACTTATTGCCCACCCACACACAAAAGAAGAAAGTTGGTCTGATCTTAGCTATATCATAGTGATGTTGGAATGGGCTCCTTCACCCCATTGGTATTCCCTACTTTTGGGGGAATGGGAGGCGCGGCTATAGTCTCGCATGGCCAGACCACTTTTTCTCTGCACGGCGCTTATCGATTGGAAAATATAAGTGCCTGCTCCGAAAAGGCCCTGGAACGGTTAGCATAGGCAACTCGTTTCTAACACCCCCAACCACTACGGAGGGTGTTAATGAATTCCAACAAGCTTTCGCCCACATCTCGACCCATAAACATTCAATATTCGGTTCTACGTGTTTTCAACAGCAAGATTTCAAACCGTGCCGTGACTGACACCGTAGAGCCTGCTTCACTGGCAAGTAGTGTTGCACCGATATGAGATTTTGCTGATATTCCGATAACCGATATTGAATAATGCTTTCAAGCCGATAATTGTAGCCAATCCAATATAGAAGAACATATCTATTTTGTAGCAATTTTTACTAGAAATTTGATTGTAAGGATCAATTTAGCTTGTTTATAGCAGCAGTATTGCTACAACAACAGCTGACAGTACACTGAAGTAGTAATAACAATTTGTGATGCAAGAAATACAACTAAATGCATTTGTAAACATCATTTGGTGTACGTGATCATGTATTTTTAAATACATACACATATCTGTATCTGCTGCTTTTTTCATTGTGGTGCCGATCCGATACCAATATACAAAAAACAAGCTGATATGTGGTTTTTCCGATAACCAATCCAATTATAGGTGCAACACTACTGGCAAGTACCGTGAAGAAGGAAGGGTATGGTTTAAAATACAAAATATGTTTACCTGTTAGGCATAGTGTCAGTCGCTTTTGTCACCAAATCCATGCCTCACTTTGAATGGTACACGACTCATCCACTGGCACTGAAGTGCCAAAAAGATTTAGAATTCAAATTTTGCAGCACTTTTACATTCAATATGATTTTATAATTGTGACCTGATCTTGGAAACCTACCTTTTTGGCACATTAGTTTATTATCTGTTTAATAGCTTAAATGAGGTATTGGGTGTTTATCTATCTTGTGTTAAAATTTTAGTTTAATATCCTTAGACGTGGCTGATTTACTGTCCGGTACATTACAAACTAGTGCATTAAGTTTTGTGAGTGATTAAGGGTGACAAGTGGTACTTTGTTTACCAATAATTCCATATATGGTCTGATATAGTCACCAAAGCTCCTAGGAAAAAGAAGCTTCGGGTGGGAAACTTTACAGCAAGAAAGTTTAATAGTTGCTTTATACAAACAAATTGTTGAAATTTTCATTTAAGTTTTTGTTGTATGTAGAAGTCAAGGGTCAAGGTACACTCTTGGTAGGAAATCCAACTTTTGTGGATCGTTAACCGCCCTGAGATCATAAGGTGGGTAATGTACTAGAGCAGACACCTTATTCCTTATACAGGTACCTAATAAATTTGACTTTCATGGCCAACATCAAAGGTGGGGCTATAACTACCATATAGCCTAAGTATTTTGATGGGCAATTTTTTCAAGGTTAACCCTTAAACCCACAGAGAACTTTTTGAAAATGCATGTTTACACAATATGATCACGCCGAAGGGCACGCATAGTGACACTAGGTGGGGTAACTTAATTCTTACAGCCTACAAACACACATAGATTTAAAAAGTGTGTTCACTGGACTACTTGGAGAAGGTTAAATGAGCACTGTAACTACAGTGGCTTACTTGTTATGAAGTGATGAACATCGACAAGTCAAGTCTCCATGTTTCAAAATTCTTGCCATATGTTTACTTTTGATTGTGGGTTTACTCACGTAAATCATATATTGCCTGATACAAAAATTCACGACAAGTGGAATGGAAGTCACTGCAAGGTAATAGGAACAACTACCATCGAGTTAGCAACCATTTTATAAAGGTATGTAAAGGGTTTCCATACCGAAAAGTTATTTTCATGGCTAGTCTTGGCCTCACCATGTAATATTTTATTTTTTTGTAACCAGATGATAGAGCGCTGGTATCACATGCCTCTGACATTAGGCGAAAAATTCTAAGTGTCAGTTTAACTGTTAAATTAAAGTATGAATATACTCAATTGATATTTGTTCTCCACTCTACATAATACCCTTGACTTCTCTACTACTCTAGATTTTTTATGTCGCAAATTCTATTTGTATATTGTATCATTGTCAAGTTTCATGGTAATGAATTATTCTTCCCTAAGATTGGCCATGCATTGGGACTGTTTAGTTCATGCTTGTAAGTTTAAAGTTTGCTCTCAGTGTGTTCCAGCACAAGTCCGTCCAGTTATTTAATAAGCTTTATCCACAATTGCACCATAGCACAAAAATGGCAAAAAGAGTGGGGATTATTTGTACAGATAGCTATTAGAAGGGATACTTTTTGAGATTTTCCTCGTTAAGAAAGCGGGAGAAATCTCTGGTATAACTTGTTAACTATCTTTCTATGTAGACACATGCACATTTGCTCTTCTCGAATACTCCAGATCTGCTTTTAAAAATAAAACCAGAGCTAGGTAAGTATCTAAAAGTGTGAAAATGCATTTCCCAACAGGGTTTTCTCCTGCTTTCTTCATGGGAAACATCTCAAAAGCTCATCCCTTCCAATGGCTCTGTTCAAAGTACCCCCACTTGTAATTGTGAATAAGACACTTTGGGACCTTTGAAATGTAGCCCACCTAACTGAGCTAGTGATGACGTGGTATAACAGGAAGAGTAAATGCTAGATGACACGTTAAGCACAGAAACATCTTCTGAACTGTTTTATAGTTTAACTATCATGTTTTTCTTGTCAATCGTAAGGGACATACCCACTTTCAACTCAAAAGGATAAGCTATTTCTGGAAGTCTGCAAGGCCTGTACCAATGTTTTTCAGTTATTAAATGCCTGTAAAACTTGAAAGGAAGGTAATTCAAAACATCTAAGGAGAGTCGTGGCATCCGTGTTTTAGACTTCCAGAAACCACCTCAAAGCAAAGTTTACTCGTGAAAGTTTAATACAAACTTCGTTTTGCTTTCCCTACGTACAAGCTGCTTTATATCATTTAACGATTTTGCTTACGTGGGTGTGTATAGACAAACATATATATATAGATAAGTAGTAGATAGGCATGCACACACACACTATACCACACACACACTATACCACACACACACTATACCACACACACACTATACCACACACACACTATACCACACACACACTATACCACACACACACTATACCACACACACACTATACCACACACACACTATACCACACACACACTATACCACACACACACTATACCACACACACACTATACCACACACACACACACACTATACCACACACACACACACACACACACACACACACACACACACACACACACACACACACACACACACACACACACACACACACACACACACACACACACACACACACACACACACACACACACACACACACACACACACACACACACACACACACACACACACACACACACACACACACACACACACACACACACACACACACACATGCTACACACTACACAGAGACACATATGCACATACACACACACACTACACAGAGACATGCACACTACACACACTGCACACACACACAAATACACACACACACAAATACACACACACAAATACACACACACTGCACACGCATGCACACTACACCACACACACTCTACACACACACCACACACATACCCTACACACACGTGTTGGATAATATAGTCTAAAAGTATATGTGTGCATGTGCTTTCTCCATTTTCCATTTTGTTATATCTAGTGTTGTTTTAGTAATGCATTTGACTTTTAGTTTTAGTTAGCTGCAGATAGAAAAAAGTTTTAGTTAAAGTTTGAGTTTTAGTTACCATCTTCAATACATATTAGTTATAGTTTTAGATGCTAGATTTTATAGTTTTAGTTAAAGTTTTAGTTTTAGTTGCTATCTTCATTACAATTTAGTTGTAGTATTAGATATTAGATTTCATGAGTTTTAGTTACAGTTATCCATACGGTACCATTTAAAACAAATACCATAATACTAAATATGATCATTTGGTCTTTCCTGGCCAAAAATATCACTGCTGCAAGTATACCCACATGGCCTTTGGATTTAGATGCAAATACGTAAATCATTTTAAATGTTAATTGCAATGATGTACTTATATGAAGTTTAAACAAGGTTAATATTGGGAGGTATGCAATAATGGTACATACTGACAGCTTGTAATTGATGACCAAGTAGGTGCAATGTGGTAAATGGGTTCCACAAAGCAAAGTAGGCATGAAACGGTGAACATTATAATCAGGATAACTCCATTATAATCAGGATGACTCTCAAAAGCATGCATCAGAAAAGAGTGCACAGATGGCCACATGGAAAAAGTTTGTTCCCCCACAAAGCCCACCCCTAGATCTAGGAGACTACATTCAAAATATGAGTATATTATTGTGAATATATAAGCAGTGCAAATAATAATAAAACAAACAAAAATCATAAGCTAAATTAATAATAATAAATAAATAAATAAAAGATACATGTCAGGCTGGGGGAGGATATGCAGCCACATGCGAGCCTCATGGGATAGACTTTTGCCCCATTCCATGAGTTGTCTTCAACTCAAAAGTTAGTATGAGGTGTGATAGTGCAGGGTTTCATTAGGATTGGTAGGATGACATTTAAATTTCCTGTGACGTCAAATATAGGAGAACTGTGGAACCCTGCACAACTTACCAAAACAACCACCATTACTAGACAGTGGCGGACAAGTTCCACATGGCAAACAGTGTTTGTGTTATTGTATTAACTGTTGAGTGATAAAAATTACACACCTGCAAATTTAAAAGCATAATAAGTCTACTTTTTTGTTGCGGCAAAACATATTCTAAATATTTCCGAAAATACAAGATACACATGCGACAATTAAGGTGCCAAGATAGACAAGGTAAGCACAAGATCAACAGAATGTACTATAGTACCAAAATCAAAATGATCCACTGTAGCAAGTGCCAAAACAATAACTGTAGTAAATATGAAGACCAATTTAGGAGTCAGTGCATACCACCCTTCAATAACTTGATGCAACCCACCATGTTTGGTTTATGCAATAATGAATGCAGCAGCTTACCTACATCATTTTTTTCAAAGAAAACGTATAATTACAAGAGCTCTTATAATTAAACCTGTGATAGTTTAAGTTAGCTATAGCTACGTCTTGCTTGACAACGTCACAGTGGTAACGCTTTTAGCATTAAACCCTTGTGATGATTACTAAATATCTTTATAGCAAAACACTTTTAGCTACTTTTATATACACTGGCAGATAGTATGTGTATAGTGAATTATTAGCTATATGTGTTACTGCAATATAGCAAGGTACTTTTTAACAATTAACAACTTTTATAATTGAAGGTAGTAAGTACTTTTAGTTTTAGTTTTAATTACATGTATACTTGGCAAGTACTTTTAGTTGTAGTTTCAGTTATTTGTAATCATTAAATGATATTTTTAGTAGGGATGGGTGGTATTGCATTTTTGAAGAACAGTATGGTATCAGGAAAAATACCTCGGTATTACTAAATACCTTTTAAACATGGGTAAGCTATGATTTGCACTTATACCCACATTTTTTTAAAAGAAACAAATGAAACAACAATAATATTGTGCAACAAAGTAAGTTTTGAAGTATCCCAAAAAGTAAAAACCATTGTGAATACTTCAACATGCACTCATAGCTCTGTGCTTGTCCACAGCGTAATCATAGTTTTTTTTATTTTTTTATTTATTAATGCTTTACAGCACAAGTGCTGAAGGTCTGTAGGACACCTGGTCCTACAGCCTGCTCAAAGACTTTAGCTACATAAGGTGTGTTTGAAAAGTTGCAGAAAGCAGAAAAAATTCATGACTGGACCCAGGTAGCCTCGAACCTGCAGCCATCATGGTTGTATGAGGCTTGACTTCATGTACGTATGGCCACCACTAAACCACCAAAAATTAATTACTACAACAAATTCGGTATTCAGTATTTTTGAAAACCGCTTCAGTATCTGAAAAATACCTTTTTAACTACTAATACCTAAATACCCTAATTTTCAGTTTTAGTATAAGTTTCGCGTAAAAATTGAGGCCCTTCTAGTTTTAGTTTTAGTCCTTTGACAAATCAGAGAAACTTAAGTTTTAGTTTCAGATAACCAAAAGTAAAATCCCTAACTAAAACCACTTTTAGTTTTGGTTAACTAAAACAACACTAGTCCCCACACCTCTCCCCAAAAAAATACAAGGAAAACATTAAACTAGATCAAGATACTCTAATAGAGCAGTCAGTCAAATACTCTAATAGAACAGTCACTGTATGTAGCACTTAAGAATCCTCCACAGTTGATGAGTATATAATTATGAATAGTGACATCTGCAGTACCATTCCATGGATACATTTAGCTACTAAAAGCCAGCAGATTGGTCCTTTGTATGCCATTCTATATGACAATTGGTTCATAACTGAACTACTACTATCACTGATGCCTACAACTCTTGATCAATGCAGACCGTTTAGAAAGAAAATATTTATTATTTTAATAATCATACACTACGATAGTAGTGTTTAGTAGGGACCACAAAGGAGTAGGTGTGGGACACGAAATAATATCACCCAAAAAACAGCCTAAATTTCCCCTAACGATAATGAGGCAGTATTGGTTAGGTGAAACTAAACCCAAACAGGCTTTCAGATCGACCCAAAACGCTTTCAACAAGTTGCTATGGAATTTAAAAAATAATTTATTTAACGTAGTTTTCTACTGACTGAGTAAGTAAGTGACTGACTGATGCCTTCAGACAAGCATACCTCGATAACGGCTAAGGCTACGGACTTGATTTTTTCACTGTTAGACATTGCTTCGGCCTGACAGGTGCATTTTGGCATACCGCAGTACGTACAATGCATTCTTCATGGACTTACCAGTGTCCTCCTTTGTGTCCCATTCATCTTTGCTGACAGTGAAAAGTGTCGATATGGTGATAGTACGTGATGGTTTCCCTTATGAAGGGAAATTGTCCGCAATTGTCATAGTGGCTATTTTGATATCAGAGGTGCTTTTCAAACAGTTCTTGATTCATACTGCTGTGTAACGGATTGAACATAGCAGACAATGAAATGTAATGGATACTTCACTTTTCAGACGATAATTGATTTAACTGGGCACGCGGTACCATTTCTTTAATTCTTTTGGTATGCGTCGATTGCAAACGTTCTTTTCAAACAGTTCTTGATTCGAAATGCTGTGTAACGGGTTGAACATAGCTGACAACAAAGCGTAATGGATACCTCACTTTTCAGATGATAATTGGAGCTTGTGGCGTCATTCAGATGCGGTATGCGTGGGTTCACCAGTCATAATTATTATTTGCAAAAAAAAGTTAAAAAACAAGTATACAGAAAAATTTGGAATTTTCAACTAGAGTAGAGACCATAATACATCGATAAAAAGTACTGAAACAAGCTGGAGTAGTGCACGATATTAATTCACAGTAAAACTATAAGAAGTGTTATACCCCTACTGTGCTCAAGATACCATAATGGAAATGCACAGTAGGGATATAACACTTCTTATAGTTCTACTGTGAATTAATATTGTGCATTACTCCAGCTTGTTTCAGTACTTTTTATTGATGTATTATGGTCCCTACCCTAGTTGAAAATTCCAAATTTTCCTGTGTACTTGCATTACATAAAACTGCTCTACATCAAAAATTTCAGTCCTGAAACATAAAAAGTACCTTTAGCTTCTGGGGGGCTATGCCCCCTCATACTCACTATCGAAATACTTACTACCCTGCTGAACTCCCTTGCCAAACCCTGGATACATAATGCATAATATGACTATGGATGATGAAAGATTACAGCAAATGTGGACTTTCAATTAAATGTTGTAATTTAAGCTTGCATAGAAGTACATATTATTATACAAAGTGCATTGGTTACAATTAACATCAAAATCTCATAATAACTTTGACTATATACAATTGATATAATCCACCAAATAAAAAATGGAATTATTTGCAAGCAGCCAAGAAGTTTATAACTAGATGAAGGAATTGCTGTGGTTTCTCAAAGTGTACCCAATGCCCTGCTCCTCTCACATACTTCAAGGATGAACTAGGAAAGAGGTGTGAAACCTTAGAGAGGTGTATTTCACTGTAAAGTACAAGTAAAATTACTAGATGTTGTACAATGTCATTTTTCACCTGATATAGTGGGATAGCTCTCCTCCAATAAATAAAGTCCTTCCATTGTATTGCTTATCAGTATTGGGAAAGCCTGTATTTAAACTATCTTCTATAATTGGTAGGTTAACTTTCCATTGGTAGCGGTCTCTATTGACCTTGATCAGGTTAGACAACAGGAATTGTCTTAAAAGGTTATCCTGTGTAATTGTACATCATACTACCTTGATAAGTTAAATACAACTTAATTTTCTGTTGGCACCTTTAATCATTAGTACTCAATACACCACTATTATTTAATATAAAAATGGAGTAGGTATCAGACAGTACAATAGTACTGTACAGTAGGGACCACAAATTTTGTAGGTGTGGCCCACAAAATAACATCACCCAAAAATCAGCCTCACTTTTCCCAGACGACGATGAGGCAATACTGGTTGGGCAAAACTAAGCCCAAACAAGCCTTGAGATGGACCCAAAATGCTTTCAACAAGTTGCTAAAAAAATTATATTTAACGGAATTTTCTAGTGACTGACTGACTGACTGATGCCTTCAGACAAGCGTAACTCAATAAGGCTACGGGCTTAATTTTGGCACTGTTTGATGTCGCTTCAGCCAGAGAGGTGTCTTTTTGCCAACCGCAGCAGCTACATGGACTTACATTTGTCCTCCTTTTGTGTATGGTTTTCTTTCTCAATTACTACGTGAAGGTATTGATTCGCGGTAGCACGTAAATGGCTTCAACATTACTGACCTCACGTTGTGTGAAACATTAGAATGCGTGTGCAACAGTGTCTCGAGTTGAATGTCAAACTATTCGGGTTTTCTAGGCATAACACGTGTAAGCAATATTGTAGTATTTCTTTGGCAACATATAGTACAGTCAAAAATTGGCAATTCCGTGACCACTCTTCAGCTAACATATTTTGATGATTGATTCCACTTCTTGGGGTCATTTATTGAAAATTTAGCTCCCAGGTGCCTCCCAAAAGTCCCGGCATTGTTTGCTATGGTGCGAAATTTGAAATTGCTGCTAGCGCGACCTAAAATCAGGGTATGCTGCCTACAATAGTGCACAAAGACACTTTGTAGGATAAATAAACCTCAAGGATTCCAATTCTGGCATCAATTTCATGCTATGACCTTTATTAGACCCAATAATCAATAATAGTTTCAATTGGAAGAGCGAAACAAGTGTAAAACCAAGGTAAAATGCTTAAGAATATACATGTAGAAACTTGCATAAAGTTAGATAAAATATGCACATTTGATGAGGTAGCAGTATGTGCATGATCGTGCAGGAATATTGAGATTTTGTATAAATACAGAGATTTTGGAGCCACTAGTTCAGTCACTTTAAGTCGTCAATTAGGTAAGTCGTCAATTAGGTAAGTCACCTTTCATAGTACAAGAATTTGCAGTACTAACTGCTATACTTTTAGCCTTCTGATTGGTCAAATTTAGTGGCAAAGAAACACCAAAAATCACATTATTTTTTTCAGCTGCATCAAGAAAAGGTATGTGGACTAAATGGTTATTTTGGTATTATAGTTTAGCCCATTTTGTCCATAAACATGTAGATTGTAACAAGAATAATGGAGTACCATACATGCTTCAGTGTGATGAGCCTTGTAATCCAGCCACGGATGCCATTGGTTCCATTGAGATGTGGGAGAGTATCAGGCACTGAAATAGAAAGGTCTTGACAAGTTTGGAAGTGTTCATGAATGCGTAGATTGGAAGAAAGGTCCGGTTGGACACTTTATTCATGATTCCTCAGGATTGACGCTTAGCAATACCAAGAAGCTAGAACAGCCTCAAAAGAGACAGAAGAAATGTGAGGTGGATGAATGCCAGTCACAGTCTTCAACCATAGGTGAGGTTAGTTCCCAAGACGAAACTCCAGCTGCCAAGAGGCTGCAATAAAGTTCAGGGCTGATTCATGACAGAAACAAATGTGTTTGATGTTGCAAACCAGAATCAGCAAAGCATCCAGAGTCAAAGCTTTTCTTAGTTTCATATGACCATGCATGGGCTGCTTTCAAGAGCCACACAGTGGCCCTTGAAGATCATGACAGAATCAACTGTCTGATTGATTCTGCAGTTGATCAGCCTTATGCTCTTGAATTGATGCATCATCATAAATGCTGGCTGAAGTATGTATGGAAATTCCAGAAAATGAATGAAGATGATAAGCTTCCGCAAATGCAGAACATTACTTATTGTGAAGTTCAGACTATGTTTTTTAACCAAACTTGAAAGGTAATCTTTGAGGAGCAGGAGTACTGTTAAAAGTGAGGAGCACTCATGCTTCTCTAAGATTATCTTTCGAGTGTGGTCAAAAGACATAGCCTGAACCTCACAATAAGTAATGTTCTGCATTTGCAGAAGTTTATCATCTTCACTCATTTTCTGGAATTTCCATACATACTTCAGCCAGCATTTGTGAAGATACCTCAATTCAAGACCATAGGGCTGATCAACTGCAGAATCAATCAGACAGTTGATTCTGTCACACATTTTCTGATCTTCAAGGGCTGCTGATTCTGGTTTGCAACACCAAACACATTTGTTTCTGTCATGAATCAGCCCTGAACTTGATTGCAGCCTCTTGGCAGCTGGAGCTTCGTCTTGGGAACTAACCTCAGCTATGGATGAAGACTGCGACTGGCATTCATCCACCTCACGTTTCTTCTGTCTCTTTTGAGCCTGTTCTAGCTTCTTGGTATTGCTAAGAGTCAATCCTGAGGAATCATGAATAAAGTGTCCAACTGGACCTTTCACCCAATCTACGCATTCATGAACACTTCCAAACTTGTCAAGACCTTCTATTCCAGAGGAGAGCCTTTTGCCTGATACTCTCCCACCTCTCAATGGAACCAATGACATCCGTGGCTGGATTACAAGGCTCACCACACTGAAGCATGTATGGTACTCCATTATTCTTGTTACAGTCTACATGTTTATGGACAAAATGGGCTAAACTACAGGTATAATACCAAATAACCATTTAGTCCACATTCCTTTTCTTGATGCAGCTGAAAAGAATAATGTGACTTTGGTGTTTCTTTGCCACTAAATTTGATCGATCAGAGGCCTAAAAGTATAGCAGTCAGTATTGCAAATTCTTGTACTATGAAAGGTGACTTACCCAATTGATGACTTAAAGTGACTGAACTAGTGGCTCCAAAATCTCTGTATTTATACAAAATCTCAATATTACTGCATGGTCATGCACATACTGCTACCTCATCAAATGTGCATATTTCATCTTGCCTTATGCAAGTTTCTACATGTATATTCTTAAGCACTTTACCTTGATTTTACACTTTTTTCGCTCTTCCAATTGAAACTATTATTGATTATTAGGTCTATATAAAGGTCATAGCATGAAATTGATGCCAGAATTGGAATCCTTTAGGTTTATTTATCCTAAAAAGTGTCTTTGTGCACTATTGTACACAGCATAATACCTCGATTTTAGGTTGCGCTAGCAGCAATTCTAAATTTTGCACCATAGAGAAAAATGCCAGGACTATTGGGAGAGCTAAATTTTCAATAAATGACCCCAAGAAGTGAAATCAATCATCAAAACATGTTAGCCGAAGAGTGGTCACGGAATTGCCATTTTTGACTGTACTAAAATAAGTGAAGATATTTCACGACTATTTGCTTAATTGTGTTTCTATACACATGTTTTGCCTTCTGTTAAATATTCCACAATGGATGTTAGTTAAGCATCTTTTTGCATTTGTTACTGTTATTTTTGTTTTGTCCGAGGTATTGTTCATTGAAGTCAGATACTCAACGATGTCTTTCAAGGATAGAGTGAGAAGGAATAGGAGGAAGGAAGTAAACAAATCTTATTATGAAACTAACAAGGACACAATTTGCTCGGAGAGGAAGATAAATATGACAAGGACAAAAGATCCGGACTTCATAGGATTATTATAGAGACGCTGTGGCATCGCGAATGAAGTCAGCTGAAAGCAGTAAAGTGCATTTGAAGAAAGATCTAGAAACTTATGCAGAATCGGCTAAAACCACAAAAAGCATTATGAGAAAGATTTTAAAACTTCTCATGCTGAATAAGGTGAATTCAGCATAAGTTTCTAAATCTTCTCATGCTGAATTTCTGAATTTTTAATCTTTCTCATGATGCTTCTTTTTGGCTAAGGCCAAAAAGAAGCATCATGAGAAAGGTTTAGAAACTTCTCGTGCTGAATCGGCTAAAACCAAAAAAAAAGCATTATGAGAAAGATTTAGAAACTTCAGCTAAAACCACAAAGAAGCATTACGACAAAGATGTGGCTAAATCAAGAAGTAAAAGTAAATCTTCCACCAGCAAACATTATCTTGTGAATATTGATGAACTTTGTAAAAAAGCAAACACAGGTATGACCTTCTGTATTACTGTGTGTGCCAGTGTTCTGTATATTTTGATTTACATTTTCCTTTTGTTGTTGGTATTTGCTGAGGCCACCATCTGACTCTTATGTGAGGTCGTTATGTGGATAACTTGACAGAGGCTTGTGACATAAGACTATTATGCATACACAATCTGTAATAGGCCATGCATGCTATGTAATAGGTTCATTTTCATAATTAGATAATGACTGTATATTGCACGTGTGCTTTAATGATAATCACGTGATAACGCCACATGGTGTCAGAAGTGCTGATCGTACCTCATGGCTACTTGCAATCTATCGTTACAACCTCCAAGTACCTTCAACTTTGCCACTCCCAGCAAATGGCCGAAGTGGAAACGAAGATTCGAACAGTTCCGCATAGCATCCGGGTTGTCGGAGGAAGAAGACGCTAGACAAATAAGTTCCCTGATGTACTGTCTGGGGGACGACGCAGTAGACGTTTTAACTTCGAAAAAATATTTCCGAAGATGCCAAGAAATACAACAAGGTTCTCGAAAAATTCAACAGCTTTATCAAAGTGAGAAAAAACTAGGGCTCAAACGAATAGCCGATTATTCGTATTAATATTCGTTGGCATAGTATTCGAATAATAAAATTAACCCCCGAATATTCGCACATGATCGTTATACAATGGCACGTGATTAGCTGTAAGCAATTAAGGAAGCGGAGACGATGCTATTGAATGGAAAGAATGGTGTTGAAGAAGCGAACAGTAGAAATAGCATTAGGCAGCCACTAATTGGTGAAGATGTACTAATGCTGTGGCAGATCGTCATAAGCACAAGACTTCATATGGATTCATGGTTTACTCCAGATACTTCTACTTTGTTATAAACACTTTCCATCACAATATCGCTGCGGTAATCCTTTCAGAAAGGGCACTATGCTACCCTTTTCTTCTCAGTAAGTTATTCATACGAAGCCACAAACTTGTTTGTGGTTCTTTATAGGTTTCTTGGTAGTGGCCACCTTAATTACTGGATTACATTCATAGCAATGAAACCTTACACCGAATATTCGAGTATTCGGACAATAGTTGAGTAAATATTCGAATACAGAAAGCTACTATTCGTTTGAGCCTTAGAAAAAATGCTATTTTTGAGAGATAACAGGAAGTCCTGAGTAAAGGAGATACCAAGACGTTTTATCTGGGCGCTATTGGAGATGATTCAGCAGTTTTTCCCAAGTGTTGGAATGTACAATTACTCGTTGACAACATAGAAGTTTCCTTCAAGTTGGACACAGGCGCCAAGGTTACAGCAATAACTGAACAGTCGTATCAGTCCATTGGCAGCCCTTGTTTACAAAAACTTCAGAAACAGCTAAGAGGGCCCAACAAGCACCCCTTAGATGTCATTGGTGCTTTTACCACAACAGTGTCAAATCCTGCTCTTGAAACAGACATCTACGTTGTTCGCAATCTAGCGCACAATCCGCTAGGCTTACCGGTGATTACAGATTTACACCTGATAGTTCTAGTGGATGCTATTCAAAGTGATAGAGCCACTTTACAACAGAAGTTCCCTTCATTTTTCACTGGTTTAGGCACACTTCAGAACAAATATGACATACGATTGAAGCCAGATGCCAAACCATTTGCCCTGTCTACCACCAGACATGTGCCAATTCCACTACGTGCCAAAGTGCAAGCAGAGTTAGACTATATGCAAAGCCTGAATGTAATTTCCAAGTAGACCAACCAACACCATGGTGTGCGGGCATGGTAGTTGTCCCAAAGAAGGCTGGTAAGGTCCGCATATGTGTAGATCTTAAACCATTGAATGAAAGCATGCTGCGGGAGAACCATCCTTTATCTCATGTTGACGAAATCCTTGCACAACAGAATGGGGCTACCATCTTCAGCAAATTAGATGCCAACAGTGGTTTTTGGCAAATTCCACTCACAGAACAGTCCAAGCTTCTCACAACATTTATAACACCATTTGGTCGCTATTGTTTTAACAAACTCCCATTTGGGATTACCAGTGCACCAGAGTTTTTCCAGAAACAGATGAGTGCCATACTAGCAGGCCTTGAGGGAGTCCTCTGTTTGACGGATGACATTTTACTGTTTGGCAAAGATCGTGCAGAGCACGACAAACGATTGTACACGGCCATGAATCAGATCCAACAGGCAGGAGTCACCCTCAATGCAGAGAAGTGTAAGTTTTGGAAAGACAAACTTACCTTTCTTGGTCACATAGTAAGCAAGCAAGGCATCTCTCCTGATCCTGATAAACTCAAAGCAATTGCAGAGATACCATCTCCCACTACTGTAACTGAGTTAAGACGATTTATGGGAATGGCTAACCAATTGGGCAAATTCACTCCTAAATTGGCCACCATATCTAAGCAATTGCAAGAATTGCTCAGTAGTAAACAAGTATGGTCATGGGGTCCACCCCAAGAAGAAACGTTTACTAAGATAAAGAAGGAACTTATGCAACCCACAGTTCTCGTGACATATGATCCTAGTGCTCCTACAAAGACATCACCTGATGCATCTTCCTATGGGCTGGGAGCAGTCCTTCTGCAACAGAGAAATGGTGAGTGGCACCCAGTTGTGTATGCCTCACGAGCTATGACAGAGGCAGAGCAGCACTATGCTCAAATAGAAAAGGAGGCTCTAGCTACAGTTTGGGAATGTGAAAAATTCTCCCTGTACATTCTAGGAAAGAGAATTTCAATTGAGACTGATCACAAGCCATTAATTCCATTACTAGGTCACAAATGCTTAGATAACCAACCTCCCAGAGTTTTACGCTTCAGATTAAGGCTCATGCGATTTGATTATTCTATTGAACACACACCTGGCAAGTTCCTATACACTGCTGATGCCCTTTCTAGAAGCCCTCTACCGAATCAACCAGACAAATATACAGTTGAACAGCATGAAGAAGTAGAGCACTTCATATCAGCAATTACTTCACAGCTACCTGCCAGCAGTGAACAGCTCTCTACATTTGCCAAAGCTCAGTCAGAAGACAGAACATGTAGCAAAATCATTGACTACTGCAAACATGGTTGGCCAAGTAAATACAAGGTGCCCACAGACTTGATGATTTACTGGAAATGTCGTGGTCAGTTTAGTCTTCACAATGAGCTCCTACTGTTTGGCAACAGAATAGTGATACCAAGCCACTTACGTAAAGAGATTCTCACCAAAATTCACAAAGGTCATCAAGGTATCCAACGATGTCGACTTAAACTGGTAACTTCTGTCTGGTGGCCAGGAGCATCAAAAGACATTGAAATGTTGATACAAAATTGTCCCCAGTGTTGCAAAATGGCTATACCATGCAAAGAACCATTGATGAGCTCATCCCTACCTGCTCATCCTTGGGAAACAGTTGCGGCTGACCTATTTGAAATGAAAGGCACTTCTTATTTACTGGTTGTTGATTATTTTTCCAGGTTCTCAGAGGTAGTAAAGTAACCAGCACAACATCCGTAGCTATTATCCGAGCATTAAAGGCCATTTTCTCTCTCCATGGCATCCCGCCTGTTCTTCGCAGTGACAATGGTCCTCAATTTGTGTCTACTAAAATGAAGCAGTTCGCCGAGTCCTACTCCTTTATGCAAATCACCAGCAGTCCAAAATATCCCCAAAGTAATGAGTTGGTGGAGAGAATGGTGCATACAGTAAAAGGGCTTTTGAAAAATTCCACAGACCCTTGTATGGCTCTACTTAGTTACAGGGCAACACCCCTACCATGGTGCAAACTTTCACCTGCAGAGCTCCTTATGGGGAGAAAAGTAAGAACAGACATACCTCAAGCATCACACCAGCTTAAACCTACTTGGTCATATTTGACTACTTTTAGAGAGAGAGACAGAGAGTACAAGCTACAACAGAAGAAACAGTATGACCAACAACACAGAGTGAAAGATCAAGAACCTCTGGACATTGACGTCCCAGTCTGGGTGACATCAAAACGTGAAGCAGTCCTGGCCGAATACAAGCTAGCTCTAACCATCCAAGATCCTACATTGTTTCTACACCCACAGGACCCATAAGATGAAATAGACAACATTTGAATCAAAGGACAGATGGGAGAGATCAGCTTCCACCAGAGCCTGTGTCAACTGCAGTTCCTCCAAGTGAATTTACTGAAGGCCACAGAATGCAGACATGGTTACAAACAGGAACAGAAATCAGGCCACCTGATTGTCTGCGGTTCTAATGAGCTTAAGAGGGGGATGTGACATAAGACTATTATGCATACACAATCTGTAATAGGCCATGCATGCTATGTAATAGGTTCACTTTCATAATTAGATACTGACTATATTGCACATGTGCTTTAATGATAATCACGTGATAACGCCACAAGGCTCTTCTACAACAAGAGGAAACATGCAGTGATATTGTTCAAAAAATTTTCAGAAGTTTATGGTACTACAGCTGATTCAATGTCACATGCTGTAAAGGAGAAGACAACTTGCTGTTTAGTATCCAAGAAAATGGTACATGATGCACTGTCAGCCAGAAAAAGTCATGTCGGCAATCTTTTAAAGACTATTTGAAAAATTAATGCCATCCAAATTGTATGTGAAGATAACTTGCTGCAGGGATTACGCACTATTTCTTCTGAGCTATACTTTTACAATACTGGTTACAAATCATCAGTCCTTAAACAGGTGACTGTAATTGTCTATGATAAAAGGTGTCTAGTTACCCAGGCAAAATGTCCAGAAGTAAATGAGTATGCTTAATTTGTATGACTTGGCAATTCCTGTGGACGAGAAAGGACGTTGTGTTTTGTCTGAGCAAGTTGGCGAAGAAAGAACCAGTGATGATCGTCCTAAAAACTGGAAATAATGTAAATTGTGCAAGGCATTGACAGATCAGGAAATTGATGTATTCAATATCAAAAAAAGTATTTGAAAGACCCTTGGAAGAAATCAGGGCTTTCCTTCATGAAATTGATTTTGGATGCCAACATGGTCATTTCGACAAAGTAATTAGTCACGACAGTGATGGTGAATGTATACAAGAAAAGGAATTATGAGACATCCCATCCAGTGTGCTGCTGGAATGTGTGAAAGCCCTCTTAGGCTACTACGACAGGCTGCAGTACACCACCCAGTGATTCAAAATCTTCTTGTCAACATACACAATGCTCCTGCTAGCAGTAAGTTTATTGACCAGATCAATACCGGATTTTGCTCTGGGAACATTGAAGGTGTTAAGGAAGCCATTAAATGTGAAATTTTGTGTGACCTCTTGATTGAAAAAAGCACCAGATGATGAATCCTCTGAAGTGTCATCAACACCTTCCTGTAATGAAGACACAGAGACAGCATTGCTAGTGAATACAATATGTGAGTATGAAAAAAAACTCCTAGATGATCCTGAGTTTGCATGTTGATCATGTGAGCGTTTACACTTGAAGAGAAATGTAACCACATTCAAATTTTATGATGAAACGTTCTACTCAGATATTTGGAATGATCTCAAAGATTAATTATCACATCCAGAATGATCTTACTGTTGTTTATAAGTCATTGTGCGTCTGTGAATATTGTTGCAAAACCCTAAACTGCAACAAAATGCCTTCTCGCTATGTACTCAATGGGCTATACACTATTCCAGTTCCAGATGAATTAGCCAAAAATAAACTGGAAATGCAGTTTAATTCAATGTGCCAAAATGTTTTCAGACTGTGGTGAGGTTAGGGACTTATACTGGAAAGTTCCCATTTACAATGCCCTCAAAGCTGCTAAAGGCACTATGTTTTTTTTCTGCCACTAGATTTACAGAATACCTTGGAAAGGTTGGATGAAGCAGGTTACACAGCGACTCCACTATTGGTAAATTGGTTGGCTTACCTGATCCAGAATTGTATTGAAAGCTGTACAACTAAGGACAAAATTGTTTGTGGATGTACCATGTGTCAAACTTGCCGCACAAAAATTACAGGAAACTAACTGGCTATATGGATCAATTGACTTAGCATGCATCATCTGCGGCAAGGTGGTGGATAGTGTTGATGCAGCTAAAAAGACTATGGGTATAGTCAATGATGCTACTAGTCTTGTCATAGAAAAGGCTTCAAACGAAGATATGGCTGGACTGAATAGACCAATACAGGTAAAGACATTCAGCATTACAAGTTGCTTACAGACCATGAACTTCCAATGGATAATCGTTTGCACTTTCTTGATGTACTATGTTTTCCCACACTGTTTCCTAATGGTCATTTTGGTGAATTTTACCCACATGTTGAGAAACTAACATTTGCTGAAAATGTGAAATCTAGGCTGTTGAATAAGGACTCAAGATTCAGAAAAAATGTGGAATTCATATTCTATTATCTCTGGAAAAAAGAGTTTCGGGAGCTTTCTGCTGGAATTACAATGTCTTGAGTTCCTGTGGTAGAAGAGATCTAAACCTTTAACTCACAAAATCTTGACATAATACATGCTTCATACATGAACCTATTTGAAAATTCAATTATTTCAGCAGGAAAATCCCAATATACAAGTTTTTATCCTCAACCAAATTTGGTATCATTCTATGCAGTGAAGGATGCTTAATAAGACACATAAATCAAATTGCCTTTCATCGAGGAATTGATAAACCAAAGATCGTGTCTGTCAACCACAGTACACGGAAGTTACAGTGTGAAAAAGGCATAACTTATTCAAAATCTGGAATATCTTAAATCAGTTTTGATAAGGTGTATCAAATAGGTTGACAATACAAGCTTTCTAAGTACAACAAGTATTGATATTTAGAGTATTGCTAGTGTATGAAACCTTTAAGTGCAATAACAAATCATATGTGACCGGATCTGTGAAAACCTGACACAATCGCGCAAGCCTAAATTTATAGTGCAAAGCATTGAATACATTGGGTGAAATACTTGCATATTATTGAAAAAAATTCCATTTTTGAATGCCTCTTTCTTAGTGAAGGAAAGGTAGAGCTGGGCAATATACCGGTATAAAATCGATATGAAGGTATTTTATTCGTACCAGTATCAATATCGAACAAATATATTTATACCAACAAACCGGTATACCATAAAATACTGGTATACGTATCGACACATGTACACTGTAAGTCACCATTCTGCTTTTACAATGTGTAGAGCAATCGTGGTGCAGAGCGTTTATATAGGGTATTGTGAGAGTGAGACACTCCCTCTTTTTTCTATATTATGAACTTATATCTGATTCTTGGTACTGTTTGTCACTTGAGACAAATTACTACCATACTTAACTGGATGTGTGAAGTTGTTCATTTGTGTTAACCATATACCATGATAGTTAGTTATACCGTGATATTTTATAAAATATCATACTATCTTTAATATTTGTGTACCGCCCAGCTCTAAGGAAAGGACTAACAATAAAACTGTGAATATCATCTTATTTGTATGCTCAAGAGGAGTTGGAAAATCTTTGTTTCATTGCAGTAGACCCAAGGATACGGAAGTTGTGAACGTTTGTTTATGTCACGTCGAAGTAATCGTACACGATCTATTTTTCTTCATAAATTTTGGTTTAGTATGCAGTGAAGAAGAGTGAGTAAAGGAAAAACTTACCCAGTAATTGATTCCCTTGTTCATGGCGAACACAATGGTAAAAAATTGTAGCTCCGTACCTCAATTCGTTGGTAAGTTACAACAGTTTTTGTAGGCACATGTTATTTATTTTCTGTACAAATCGATTTTTCAGTTGCTGCTACTTTGTATTTGCATAAGAGGCTGAAACTTTTCCAGAGGGTATACTTGGCTTAAGTAGATTATAAATATTTAATAAACAGGAATTTGGAAGATGCGCGATTGTGTCAGGTTTTCGCAGATCTTTTCACATATTAAGAAACATTTTAAGCACTGAAAGAATGATGCAATTAGTTAATGGTCACACAAAACTGGGTACATGAGCACTACAAAGTATGAAGTGTATATGAATAGTACACTGTATATAGGAAAACACATATTTTCATTCAATTAGGGAATAATTGTACTCGTAACAGCCAAAAAACTGCACTCAAATGTGTAATTTACCAATGCTAATCAATTAACTAATCAACCAATCCAAAATCTTACCTGAGGAATGTTTCATAATTGTGACCCAGTCTGGGAAAACCAGTCTTATCGCCTATTTAAAAGTATCAAGAAATGCTGGTTTTAAGTATTTAGTGTGTTGTAGCTTGCCAATGGCTGCAGCTATCTGTACAAAATTTTCACATGTTTTACACCAATTCCTTACCTTCCAGAGCATCCACTGTGCAAGTAGCCAACAACTAAGTTTCCTGCAATTTTAGATAGTTTTTAAACCGACAATGACTGTATCAGCTAGGTGAACTCCAAAAGGGGTGGGAGGTAGGGGGCCTGGAAGGCAGGCAAGATGGTGTTCAAAAATTGAAAAGGAAGGAATAGGGATGAAGTTTTGGTCCATTCAATGAAAGGAAATTCACAGTAGAGGTATTTATTCAACACCACAGAGCTGTACAGTCACATACAGCCATCCCCAAGCTGACTAGAGCTCCATTAAGGCTCCACACCACACGTACAGATCGCCACTGGGCTTGGGAAAAGCAGCCAGCAAAACCAGAATACTCAAGTCTAGCTGATTTTGATTGTGGAATTAGATAGTTTATTCATGTAGCTTTGTGTCCTGGGTGAAAAATCGAATCTGCTGACATGGGCGATAAGACCGATTTTCCCAGACTGAGTCACAATTATTATTGGTACAGTGTATTACAAAGGAGGAAACCATCACATCCCTACTAGACATGTACCGATACGGATTTTTCAGGTTTACCGATATCTGATAATTCTGTACCTGAAGGAGCCGATACCAATTATACCGATCCGATATACAATTACATGTTGTAAAAAGATATTACACATTATAATATCAAGACACACAGTAGTGTGTCGTGCGGC
Organism: Dysidea avara; assembly: GCF_963678975.1. Taxonomy (NCBI): domain Eukaryota; kingdom Metazoa; phylum Porifera; class Demospongiae; order Dictyoceratida; family Dysideidae; genus Dysidea; species Dysidea avara. The sequence goes on from NC_089281.1 coordinate 9,641,457, forward strand.
CCAAGAAGCCAGCGTACCACACCGTGAGTATATTTACAGGAAGAAAGTAAAAGCGATTATCACACCTTTGTAGCTCCGTGATTCCTTATCCGATTGAAATCAAAGTTGCTACAAAAGTGCCGGTTAGGTAGGGCAGTCCACATTCCAAATTTGAAGAAAATCGCTCCAGCCATTTCCAAGATACGAGTGCCAAAATTTGGGGTTTTCTTCTTCATTTTTTTCTTCTACATCTTCTTATTCTATTCGCGTACTTTGCAAAATCCGCCATTAAACACGAATACGTGCTCCAATCGGGCTGAACTTTGGCACACTTAAAGGGCTCATTAAGGCGAATCTCAGTACCACGTTTGGTAGGAATCCAATGAATATTCACAGAGTTATGACCGATTATTTGCAAAAATATGATCGAAGGTCTGTCACACCGACAGGGTAAATCGCTTGAAGGAATGAGCTGAAACTTGCTATGTAGATGGAGTAATATCGTAGGAGTGCCTTTTTGTGGTTTGAAAGGAATCCAGTTAAAGGCCATCGAGATATGACACAAAACCCAACCTGTGTCACAATTACGCGATCGATTTTTATGAATTAAAAAACTATTAGTTTTCACGCCTATAAGGCAAACCGCTTAGAGCAGTGATCTGAAAATCGGTGTGTAGCTTAAATAATTATCATAGAAAGTCCTTGCAGTAGTACAGAAGAATCGGATTACAAACCACTGAGTTATGATTCCAAAGCCAACTACGTGTAGCATATGCGAGATCGAGATACTCTAATAGAACAGTCACCCTAATAGAGCATTCAGTTACATTTATAACTTACTTCGTTATCATGAACCACAATAGTGGGTTCATAATAGGGATCGCAGTGGAATTTTTGAAAATCCTAATAGAGCAGTCACCTAAAACCAGCCTTAGAAAGCAGACTCGAGCATAAAACAACACTCAGAAGGCTTATTATCAAACACCGAACTCAGACAAATGGTGATTTAGCAGTAAAAATGGTCTAGACGAAATTTGGAAACATTCAAAAATTGCGAATTTAATGCAAATTGTTCATATTATTATTCATAATATTATTATCATTATTATTTTGTTTCACTCGTGTACAGCCCAAGGCTTCCATTTTTTCGTGATAAAAACTACACAGCCTTACTCACTGAGTCCTTCTGCGTGTCCATGACCCATTATTTAACCCGTACTCTACAGATCGCTAACCGGCCTCCACCTTGATAAATTTCTAAGTTCTTCTTCGCCATTGCCTGCTGTTCTGTATACGGAAGAAGCCATAGAAGAACAAAATTACGGGATCTTGTGTGCTCAGGGATGCGTATTGTTCGACTGTAGTCTTTATAACATTAATAGATGGCAGATTGAAGTTGTGCAGACTCTTTTACCTTACAAGATTGCCAAAATAGGGTCTCTAGTGAGCTTCCCACGTTCGCTACGAGAAGCCATTCAAGCGCCCATGCAAGGCATCCAGTTTATTCTCTTCCTAGCCATCACAGTGAGTACTTTGTTTCGTCCATTATAGGCGGAAGAATGGTAGCGCTGATATCATGGCTGCTTTTCACACACAGAAAAAGTTTGGTGGGGTGTTTATTACAATCCTACCATTTAAAAATATTTTGTGGTCTAACCACATATCATCAACATCTATAAACAACTTACAGGGTGTGAAGCCTGACAGTCTTATATGGGAGGAATTGTGTGCTACTGTGCTTATGTCACTGTAACTAGCTACTGTGTACTTACTCTAGCACATTCTCCGATCAACTAGTGACATTGACAGTTGCAAGCATTTATGACCACATGCTAACCAGACTTAAATTTGCTAACTATACCTATGGTGTTCCACTTTATGACAAACTGCAGCTAGCAGGCTACACCTAGGCTTTCCAGGCCTAGAGCTCAGTTTAAGTCCTGGAAATTGGAACTCAATATGCCAGTTTGAAGTAGTCCTGCATGGGTATGACTGCCAAATCCATGGTAATCATGTAAGACTGGCTATGCCACTGGCCACCAGTATAGTGACATTGTGGTTTGTACATGCAGACACCGGCATAGGAAGACTTCGTCCAAGCCTAGCCATCTCCTCCTATTTAACTTGATTAACACAAACTCACACGGTTGCTGCTGCATGCAGCTTTGCATGTTCATATGTGCATTTATACAAAGGTGCTGCAAGTGTCATCACTACAATAATAGCACTACAGCTACAATGTATAGCTATCTCTTCACTACCTATTCTGCTAGACAACTCTATACCTATAATACACATGCTTGATGATGTATGCATCGTTCTTCTCTTTTTTTTAAAAATGGACTCTACAGGAATTATAACACTAACAGTTACCATTCTTATAACTTGTATCATAGAGTTTCATTCTTGTCCTTCTGTTAGAATAAACACCTAAGACATCTTGTTCTTCTTCAAGTCTCCTGTGTCGCCATCAACACTGTCTCCTGTATGATAGGTGCACAATCAGTAATTCTTTTGACAGGTAGCTAGCTCATATAGCAGTGTGTTTTCAGCAATGGCACAAAGTGTGACGATGATGGCTGAAACACTGAGTAGACTAGGGGTTAATACATCCTGCCTTATATTTTGTGTGTGTACAAATCAGAATGAAAATACAGTCTTTATCATAGATTACAAATTAATATTGCATTAAGATATCTAGTTAATGAGTTAACCTTTTAAACTGAGGAATCTGTTAGCTTAGGCTACACTATAATGTGCCAATTAACTTATAATACATAAATGGATTTGGAAAAAAGTACACAAACTAGACATATTAAAAATTTAAAATAAGAAATAGGGATTGCTAAAAAAAACGACGAAACAAGAAGGGATCGCCGGGGTGGTAATGTAAACCATAAATCCCTATTTTGACTCTCCATTTGAGTATAAAGAGTCAAAATACGGATTTGTGGTTTACATTACCACCCCAGCGATCCCTTCTTGTTTTGTGGCTTTCTTTAGCGATCCTTATTTCTTATTTTAAATTTTTAATATGTCCATAGAATTATATGACATTGTAAGTTATTCTGTAGGGAGTTCAACTACAAACAGTTAGTCTTATAGACAATCCAGCTACAAGCAAGTCACCCTGTAGAGAGTTCAGCTACAAATATGTTGCTATAGAGATTCAGAACATTATAAGTCACACTGAAGAGAATTCAGCTATAAACAAGTCACCTTGTAGAGAGTTCAGCTACAACAAGTCTCTCAGTAGAGAATTCAACTACAAACAAGTCACTGCGTAAAGGGTTAAGCTACAAAAAAAAGCTACCCAGTAGAGACTTCACCTAGATCAGCTACAAACAAGTTATATACTTTATGCAATGTTTAGCTACAAGTAAGTCACTCTGTAGAGACTTCAGCTACAAACAAGTTACTCTGTAGTACAAACAAGTCAACGTGTAGCTGGAGAGTTCAGTAACCAATAAAAAAAAAACACTCTGTAAAGAGTTCAGCTATACAAACATGTTATAACTCTATAGAGAAAGCTATAACTCTATTGAGAAAGTTATAACTCTATAGAGAGATCAGCTAGAAACAATTAGTGACCCAATAGACAGATCAACTACAAGACATCACCTTATAGAGAGTTTTGTTACAAAGAAACCACCATGTAGAGAGTTCAGCTGCAAACATATCACCCTTTGGAGAGTGCAGCTATGAACAGATCACCCTGTAGAGAGTTCAGCTAGAAAAAGTCATCCTGTAGAGAGATCAGCTAGAAGGATCACCTTGTAGAGAGTTCAACTACAAACAAAACACCTTGTAGAAAGTTCAGCTACGAACAGATCACCCTGTAGAGAGATCAGCTAGAAGAAATCACCTTGTAGAGAGTTCAGCTACAAAGAAACCACCATGTAGAGAGTTCAGCCAGAAACAAGTTCACCCTGTAGAGAGGTCAACTAGAAACAAGTCACCCCGTAGAGAGAGCAGCTACAAGAAACCTTCCTGTAGAGAGTTCAATTGCAAACAGAAAACCCTATAGAGAGATAAGCTAGAAACAAGTCATCCAGAGATCAGCTAGAAACAAGTCATCCTGTAGAGAGATCAGCTAGAAACAAGTCACCCTGTAGAGAGATCAGCTACAAAGAAACCATCCTGTACAGAGTTCAATTGCAAACAGAAATTCCTATAGAGAGTTCAGCTAGAAATAAGTCACCGTGTAGAGAGATCAGCTAGAAACAAGTCATCCAGTGATCAGCTAGAAACAAGTCACCCGTAGAGAGATCAGCTACAAAGAAACCGTCCTGTTAAGAGTTCAGCTACAAACATGTTACACTATAGAGAGATCAGCTAGAAACAAATCATCTTGTAGAGAGTTCAGTTGCAAACAAATCATCCTGTAGAGAATTCAGCCACCTTGTAGAGAGTTCAGCTTGAACAAGTCACCTTGTAGAGAGTTCAGCTACAAAAGAAATCACCATGTAGAGAGTTCAGCTGCAAACAAATCACCCTGTAGAGAGTTCAGCTAGAAACACGTCATCCTGTAGAGAGTTCAGCTAGAAACAAATCACCCTGAAAAGAGTTCAGCTACAAACAATGAGAGTTTCAGCTACAGTTCCGTTATGTAAGAAGTCACCTTATTAACTACAGTATGTGATAATCATCATTCAATGTTAAATATACAAATATGTCATCAGACAAAAGCTATACACACAATTACCTCCTTTCTTCCACAATTCCTTACAAGTTAAAAAGAAGCATCAAGCCATATGGCCAGCTTTGTGGCTTGCAATACAAAAAGAAGTGATATCTAAATCAAAACAGCAAAGCTGTAAAAAAAGAGTGCAGCCCCCAAGGTGAAAAAGATGTGAAATCCAAGGTGGCGGCCAAGTGATGGTAAGTTAATGGCAAAAATTTTAATTACAACAATTCAGGTGAATTTGGTGCTGAATCCTAGTGGAGGAGGCAACACAAATTCACCTGAATTGTCGTAATTAAAATTTTTGTCATTACCGTACCATCACAGCTATTTCTTGGCCGCCAAATTGGATTTCACATCTTTTTTCACCTTGGGGGTCGCACTCATTTTTTACAGCTTGGCTGTTTTGGTTTAGATTATATGTATCATACTGTATTTTTGATAAAAATGAATGACAATAACATAGTAATTAATTTGTACTTTTGTAGCATACGTATACACTGTAATCTCATATCAATGATAGATAACATGTAGACAAAGTTCAACCAAGTTAACAGTCAGTAACGGTAAGTAGCTCCAACTAACGGGAAGTTATATTTTATAAATAATAATGACTCTGCCAGTTATGGCAGAAGTCTTGATCGTTTATCATCATAAACTTCCCCTGCACCAGAAAACAGCCGTTCTTAACATACACTGGTTGAGGGAACTGATAAGTATTTCCTGGCAATCCTAGCCAATATAGGGTAGTGTTGACAGTTACCTTGCCACCATCTTAAGGGGTGCCCATGTTTGAAGTCAAGTAAAGGTGCTGAAATATATTGGTCAATTTCAACATTGTGTGTTGTTTCTTCAGAACTTGAAGGGGCAGACTCTGAAATGATCTCCGACAGACAACCCCACAGCTTGCTTTGCTTGATAGGGCCTTCATCACCTGTGGCAATTCTCTTGGCAGGAGGTTCTGCTGATTCAGTTTCTTCTAAAAAATAAGTGTACTCAGATAATAACATTTCCTTGGCACATTGCCGTGATGTGGTACTTGAAAAAAAATTTTCTTTGTACCTTGGATCAAGCAGTGTGGCCAGTGCTAAAAATCCTACATTTTCAATGTCAGCAAATCTAATATTCAACGATTCAAGCATCTTACATTTCATGTTATGGACACAATGGTCATCATCTTGTTCTCCTAGCATTTTCATCAGGCCTCTTACCAGTGGTATGATCTGAGATATTATGCTTGAGTCTGCTGATATTTTTTTGTGATTTCTTCGATAGGTGCTAAAATGTTAATTACCTTTGTAGCAGTATCTAGCTGTGAAGATGTTACCACAGAAACATTTCCAGCGGCACTATACACTGCAAGTGCCATCTTCTGCTCCATTACTGACTCTAACATGTAGAGTGATGAATTCCACCGTGTTGCTTCATCCTGCTTAAGATGGTGTTCTGGCAATCCAAGACTCCGTTGAATCTCATTTAGTTTGTCATATACAATTGTTGACCTCTTGAAATGTCCTACAATTTGTCTACATACTGCAAGTAGGTCACTAACGCTTTTCTGACTTAACACTCTATCATTAACAACAAGCTGTAAGCTATGGGCAAAGCAACCATAGCTAGCCACACCAGCATCTCTCATAGATTTGTCCATGTTGCTGGCATTGTCATGTAAAACAAGGTGTACCTTTGCTTTCTCAATTTTCCACTTGATAAGCATAGCATTTAATCTTTCACAAATGTTACTTCCAGTATGAGAGCCCTGTAATTCTTCTACAGATAGCACAGCAGAAACCTTCTGAAAATTTTCTTCAATCCAATGACTAGTTAAGCTCAAAAGAGAATTAGAAGCCACATTGGTACTGCACACATCCATTGTGAAACTGTAATACTCCCCACCAGGAGCATGTACTAGTTTATGAAGCTCTTCTTTAATCCCAGTATAAATTTTGTGCAGTATTGTTTCAGTAACATATTTCCTACTAGGAAAATTATATTTGGGCTCTAGAGCATTAACAAGCCTTTTAAACTCTACATCTTCAACTATTGATATAGGCTGATAGTCAAGAGCTACCATTTCCCCTAATCATTTATGAACGACAATCACCCTTGAATCATCAATATTCCATTGTTTATTAACTTCTTTTGTACCTTGTAGAGACAACTGCCACAATCCTATAAATCCACCTGCTTACAGTCTCCCTTTTCTAGATGCTTCTCTTTGTTTGTTCCTCCTTTTCTTTTAATTCTCAAAAATCGCGGTAGGTATTAGGGTGACGAGATTGTAAATGATTAACTAAATTCATTGTGTTGAAGTATTTCGATTATCACCTCCTCTTGACACCAAATCTCCGCAATCACTACATTTAGCAAACTTAATGTCTTCGGTTAATTTTCCACACTGACTAAAAGAAGATTAACAGTAATCGCACATAATTATCGTGCAGAGTTAAAGGCATTAAAATGCTACAATTATATGCAGGTGTACGACAAGAGCTCTACTTGTTAACTGCTTGACTCTAGTAAAGGATGAAGATAAAGCGTAAAGTGATGATACTTCGTTAGACTGCATGCACAGACTCGAGAGAGCTGTTCTATTAGCACGATGAGACACAACAATCAAATTTCATGTACAGTGTAGGAGTGCAATAGGCTACCAGTAACTGTGGATCTTAGATCTGCATGTGGTTCTAGCATACACTACAATCAGCGAAGTAATTACCACACACATGCAAACGCACATGCACACACATACACACACAAACATTATGAAATAATTTACAAGGCATATTTATCGAAAGTTTTAACTACATCCATAGGTTACACGAGATTCAAAATGATTATGGTAACCTGTGAAAGTGTAAATCGGAGCCCCCAAGCTGCCAAGTTATTGCATTGGCATGGCCATGGAGGTTTAAATGGCGAGATTTAGACTACTAATTACTGTTTTATGAAGTGTCGTGGCAGAGCCAATACTCGACTATAGTGTGCATAAAAGGAACTTCCTCATACTGTTGTTAGTATAATACAGTACATTAACCCATTAATGGCCTCTGCCGCCATATGGCGGCATGACATCAAAACTCACTCATGGAATGAACTTGTAAAACGCATTTCACAGCAAGATGTGCTAGTACTGAAATGGACACACTCATACAAGTCCCGTTCTTTGAGAAAACCAGATCCTTCCTGGACTAGTGCGCATTTGTTATGTAACAGCATAAAGTGTAATCTTTTATAACAAGCGAATTAAATTGTTCTTCAAGTTGAAAACTAGTAGTTAATAACAAAGAAAGTGATACACATCAATGGAGACAGGTAAAGTTGACTGTTGACCCAGACGTGGCATGGTGGACATGAGTGCAGATATGCATGTGCAACAGCAAAATGGGACAAATCACAAAGAAACCAGCTGTGGAATGGACCGCACTGTAAGTAAACTGTATAGAATAGTTCTTTGGAGTGTAATACACATTTTGTATGTAAATAGTTGGGTTTTTTCATTGTTTGCTCAGGCTGGTTTTTACCAAAGTTTAGACAGACTTTGTTGTTTGATAACATCGTTGTGGTTGTTGTGATGTAAACAGAAACAACATAGTCGACCTCCTGAGTCCTTAGTTTACAGCAAGTATTTAGATATATGATTACTAAAGTAGTTGTGTATATTGTATGGTTAGTATGATGCAATTCAGCAATTGAGCCAGTGGTCCATCTGAGAATTTGGCTGTGAATGGGTTAAATGAATATTGCTAGTTACATAAGAATGTATAATCTTCAGGCAGTTGGTTGTAATTCCTCCTTCTTTTGCTGCTGCTGGCAAAGCAAACAGTGGTCGCCTAGCTGGGTAAAAAGGAATAGACATATACAGGTTATATAAATTATAGTAGCCATCGGATAGTATATAAGCAAGGCATAGCTTTTGTTTATAAATACCATGCACTTGTTATTAGGCAGACTATAGCCAATAATCATAATTTCGCCAAATCATATAGATAGTAGAACTGAGCTATATTATCATTTTAGCGATATTTTAAAATATCGATATTGTGATATTTGTTGTTAACTATTGTGATACCATGCTTGTACATTGGTATGTAGAGTTTACTTTGACACGTGTAGGTATTTATTTATGAAGAACCTGATAGCAGGTATCTTAAGTGAACCTGGGCTCAACAGGCCACTTGTTTATGACCACAATAAGACCCACAGAAAGGCAATTAGCCCTTGTGGAGAATTGGTATATAACACATTAGTAATTACCACGGGAAGTGATGCGATTGTGAGCCAGTAATTACCAATGGCCTTCGCCATAGTATACATCGCTCTGTAGACACAGACAGCCAAGGCTATTCACATTCGCTGCCATTCTCACACATCTCTAAAGCCTCAAATACAAATTTTATCACTTGTAACTACAAACTTTAACTCATGCTCCATGGCATGCTGTGACCTTGTGTATCCTGCTCACTGAAGCGCCCTTGGTGTTATCAAAGCTCTCTACACTAACTCACTGCTTCTATCCTATTGTCTAAAATACTTGGACACTCATAATAGGCATTTTCGAGGATTTAAAAACCATTGGTGACGTCAATAATTACCTCGGCTGCTTCTCAGTAATTATAGACATTACCTCCTATTTCACCTATTACAAGTGTCTAACTATTACATCAAAGCATGTGTTTCTATAACTGTTACTGTAAACAAGGATCATAGTGACTCTAGTTTGCTATCATCTATAAGGACTTCCTGCAGGAATGCTAAGCAATACACTATGCGGCATCAGCTATGATTGACATACAGGTGTATTTGTAAATATCATGAACTATTCACTGTAATGAATAGTGGCTTTAGTATCGATTGTGGTACTAAAATGGCAGTATCGCTTAGCCCTAATAGACAGAGCTGTTACTATCACTGGCTAAGTCTATGATTAGGTTTGCCAATGTACTTGTACAGGTGTTTCAAAAGCAAAAAAAACTCTTATTACTGGCCTCATATACAACAAAGTATTTTTACTTAAATGGTGGTTGTAATAATATATCACAAAATGCTTCGTTATAAACATCCACTCACTGGAACAAGTGGAGATAACATCTTGTCTGCTTCTCTCTTGTTCACAACGTTCATCAAATCCATTTGCCTCATTGCTTTAATGTACTGATGTATTTCCCCTTTTCCTATACCTATACAAGTACATGAAAAATACACTGTATACAGCAGGCTAACAATTAAAATCATGAGTTAATATCTAATTCAATATATACAGAAGATCTTTCATCTACAGTATAGGTGTGACAGTTTCCAGGTATGACAAAAACAGAGGTGATAGTTGCTTATACCAAAACAGAGGCGATAGTTGCTTATACCAATGAACTAAAGTAAACAAAAGTCTTACACTAGGTACTAAAGTAAACAAAACTCTTACACTATTGTAATAAAAGTATCAGGTAGCACTGTATAATAGGGATTGTGGAGGTTTGGGGTTTACTGGCAAAATACGTTGCCCTAAAACCAGCTTCACAATACTATCCTGACTATAACCAAGCCTAAAAGTGCCTTCAGTATGACCCTAAATGTTTCCAATAGGTTGCCACAAAATTAGAATAATATATTGAATGGAAATTTCTACTGGCTGAATAACTGCCTGCCTGATTCCTTCAGGAAAGCATAACTCAATAACAGCTAAGGCTACAGAATTGATTTTTTCATTGTTCGACCGCAGTATGTACAATGCACGCATCATGGACTTACCTTTGTGTCCCATTTCTTTTGCTGACAGCTCAGGTGTCAATTTGCAGTAGCACAATGGCTTCCCTATGCTTGTAAACAGGTATCGTCTGTATCTTTTGTGGTGACTGGATTGATTGCAGAGGTGGTTGAAACGCTGTGAAATGGGATAGCTAAAAGGGAAGCGTAATGGCCATTTCACTTTCGAGTCAGTAATTGATAATTGGGACATGCGTTCAGCTGAACACATTACCTCTGGTGCCATCCTTTATTT